>NW_024425119.1:23033172-23080061 GCF_017311325.1 Ursus maritimus
ATGTAGGTCTGAGTCTGCCAGCATGTCCTGTCTCTTTTAGTAGGGATTTTTTTGTTTGTGTTTAGTTTTTTTAATTAATTAACACAGAGTGTATTATTAGTTTCAGAGGTGGAGTTTAAGATTCTTCAGTCTTATATAATACCCAGTGCTCATCACATCACATGCCTTCCTTAATGCCCATTACACAGTTACCCCGTTCCTCTACTCCCCTCCCCTCCAGCAACCCTCTGTTTGTTTCTTATGATTAAAAGTCTTTTGTGGTTTGTCCCCCTCTCTGATTTCATCTGGTTTTATTTTTCCCTCCCTTCCCATATGATCCTGTTTTGTTTCTTAAATTCTGCATATCAGTGAGACCATATGATAATTGTTTTTCTCTGATTAACTTATTTCGCTTAGCATAATACCCTCAACGTCCATCCACGTTGTTGCAAATGGCAAGATTTCATTTTTTGATGGCTGAGTAATATTCCATTGTGTGTGTGTGTGTGTGTGTGTGTGTGTGTATGCACACCACATCTTCTTTATCCATTCATCTGTTGATGGGCTCTTTCAGTGCCCCTTCAGATCACTACATTTGTATCATTGGGGTAAATTCCTAGTAGTGCAATTGCTGGGTCATAGGGTAGCTCTATTTTCAACTTTTTGAGGACCCTCCATATTGTTTTCCAGAGTGGCTGTACCAGCTTGCATTCCCACCAACAGTTTAGGGGGCCTCCTTGTCTCCTTGCCTCCCAAGATGTTTCTCCACATGCTTGCCAACATCTCTCATTTCCTGACTTGTTAATTTTAGCTATTCTGATTAGTGTGTGGTGGTATCTCATTGTGGTTTTGATTTGTATTTTCCTGATACCAAGTGACATGGAGCACTTTTTCACGTGTCTGTTGGCCATTTGTTTGTCTTCTTTGGAGAAATGTCTGTGCATGTCTTCTGTCCATTTCTCAATTGGATTATTCTTTGGATGTTGAGTTTGATAAGTTCTTTATAGATTTTGGATACTAGCCTTTCTTTATCTGATAAGATATTTGCAACTATATCTTCTCCCATTCTGTCAGTTGTCTTTTGGTTTTGTTAACTGTTTCCTTTGCTGTGCAAAAGCTTTTTATCTTGATGAAGTCCCAAAAGTTCGTTTTGCCTTTGTTTCCCTTGTCTTTGGAGACGTGTCTAGGAAGAAGCTGCTGCAGCTGAGGTTGGAGAGGTTGCTGCCTGGGTTCTCCTCTAGGATTTTGATGGATTCTTGTCTCACATTTAGGTCTTTCATCCATTTTTTTTAAAGATTTTTTTTTATTTATATTGACAGAGACAGAGAGAGAGAGAGCAGGAGTGAGCACAAGCTGGGGCAGAGGCAGGCAGAGTGACAGGGAGAATCAGGCTCCCCGTTGAGCAAGGAGCCTGATGCGGGACTCAATCCCAGGACACTGGGATCATGACCTGAGCAGAAGGCAGATAATTAACTGACTGAGCCACCCAGGGGCCCCTCTGTCATCCATTTTGAGTCTATTTTTGTGTATGGTGTAAGAAATTGGTCCAGTATCATTCTTCTACACGTGGCTGTCCACTTTTCCCACACCATTTGTTGAAGAGACTGTCTTTTTTCCATTGGATATTCTTTCCTGCTTTGTCAACGATTAGTTGACCAAAGATTAGTTCTCTATTCTGTTCCATTGATCTAGGTGACTGTTTTTGTGCCAGTACCATATTGTCTTGATGATTACAGCTTTGTAATAGAGCTTGATGTCCAGAATTGTGATGCCACCAGCTTTGGTTTTCTTTTTCAACATTCTTTTGGTGATTTGGGATCTTTTCTGGTTCCATACAAATTTTGGGATTATTTTTTCCAGCTCTGTGAAAAAAAAGTTGATGGTATTTTGATAGGGATTGCATTGAATGTATAGATTGCTCTAGGTAGCCTAGACATTTTAACAATATTTGTTCTTCCAATCCTTGAGCATGGAATGTTTTTCCATTTCTTTATGTCTTCCTCAATTTCTTTCATGAGTGTTCTATAGTTTTCTGAGTACAGATTCTTTGCCTCTTTGGTTAGGTTTATTGCTAGGTATCTTATGGTTTTTGATGCAATTATAAATGGGATTGACTCCTTAATTTCTCTTTCTTCTGTCTTGTTGTTGGTGTATAGAAATGCAATTAACTTCTGTGCATTGATTTTATATCCTGCCACTTTGCTGAATTCTTGTATGAGTTCTAGCAATTTTGGGGCAGAGCCTTTTGGGTTTTCCACATGGAGTATCATGCCATTTGTGAAGAGTGAGAGTTTGACTTCTTTGCTAATTCAGATACCTTTTATTTCTTTTTGTTGTCTGATTGCTGAGGCTAGGACTTCTAGTACTATGTTGAACAGCGGTGGTGAGAGTGGATATCCCTGCCATGTTCCTGACCTTAGGGGAAAAGCTCTCAGTTTTTCCCCATTGAGAATGATATTGGCTGTGGGCTTTTTGTATTTGGCTTTTATGATATTGAAGTATGTTCCCTCTATCTCTACACTGTGAAGAGTTTTAATCAAGAAACGATGCTGTCCTTTTTCAAATGCTTTTTCTGCATCTATTGAGAGGATCATATGGTTCTTGTCCTTTCTTTCATTAATGTAGTGTATCACATTGATTGATTTATGGATGTTGAAGCACTCTTGCAGCCCAGGAATAAATTCCACTTGGTCATGGTGAATAATCCTTTTAATGTACTGTTGGATCCTATTGGCTAGTATCTTGGTGAGAAGTTTTGCGTCCATGTTCATCAGGGATATTGGTCTGTAGTTCTCCTTTTTGGTGGGGTCTTTGGCTGATTTTGAGATCAAGGTAATGCCGGCTTCATAGAAAGAGTTTAGAAGTTTTCCTTCCATTTCTATTTCTTTAAACAGCTTCAGAAGAATAGGTATTAATTTTCCTTTAAATGTTTGGTAGAATTCCCCAGGGAAGCCATCCAGCCCTGTACTCTTGTTTTTTGGGAGATTTTTGATTACCAATGCAATTTCCTTGCTGATTATAGGTCTGTTCAGGTTTTCTACTTCTTCCTGGTTCAGTTTTGGTAGTTTATATGTCTCTAGGAATGTATCCATTTCTTCCAGATTGCCTAAGTTGTTGGTATATAGTTGCTCATAATATGTTCTTATAATTGTTTGTATTTCTTCAGTGTTGGTTGAGATCTCTACTCCTTCATTCATTATTTTGTTTATTTGGGTCCTTTCTCTTGTCTTTTTGATAAGTCTGGCTTGGGGTTTATTGATCTTATTAATTTTTTCAAAGAACCAGCTCCTAGTTTTGTTGATCTGTTCTACTGTTCTTCTTGTTTCTGTTTCATTGATTTCTACTCTACTCTTTATTAATTCTCTTCTCCTGCCAGGTTTAGGCTTTATTTGCTATTCTTTCTCCAGCTCCTTTAGCTGTAAGGTTAGGTTGTGTGTTTGAGACCTTTCTTGTCTCTTGAGAAAGGCTTGTAGTGCTATATATTTCCCTCTTAGGACTACCTTTGCCACATCTCAAAAGTTTTGAACAGTTGTATTTTCATTTTCATTTGTTTCCACAAATTTTTTTTAAAGATTTTATCTATTTATTTGAGAGAGACAGCCAGTGAGGGAGGGAACACAAGCAGGGGGAGTGGGAGAGGAAGAAGCAGGCTCCTAGCGGAAGAGCCTGATGTGGGGCTCCATCCCAGAATGCTGGGATCACGCCCTGAGCCGAAGGCAGATGCTTAACGACTGCACCACCTAGGCACCCCTGTTTCCATAAATTTTTATAATTCTTCTTTAATTTCTTGGTTGACCCATTCATTCTTCAGTAGGATGCTCTTTAGCCTCCATGTATTTGAGTTCTTTCCAGATTTCCTCTTGTCATTGAGTTCAAGTTTCAAAGCATTGTGGCCTGAAAATATGCAGGGAATGATCCTAATATTTTGGTACTGGTTGAGACCTGATACATGAACCAGTCAGTAGGTGACTGGTTCTGGAGAATTTTCCATGTGCACTCGAGAAGTATGTGTATTCTGTTGCTTTAGGATGGAGTGCTCTGAATGTATTTGTGAAGTCTATCTGGCCCAGTGTGTCATTCAAAACCCATGTTTCCATGTTGGTCTTCTGCTTGGGATGATCTGTCCATCGCAGTGAGTGGGGTGTTAAAGTCCCAAACTATTATTGTATTATTATCAATGTGTTTCTTTAATATTGTTATTAAGTGGTTTATATAATTGGCTACTCCCATGTTAGGGGATAAATATTTACAATTGTTAGATCTGCTGTTGTTAATTATGACATATTGTCCTTCCTCACATCTTATTTCAGTCTTTGGTTTAAAATCTAATTTTTCTGATATAAGGCTTGTTACCCCAACTTTCTTTTGATGTCCATTATCATGATAAATCGTTTTCCACCCTCTCACTTTCAATCTAGAGGTGTCTTTGGTCTAAAATGAGTTTCTTCCTGGGATGCCTGGGTGGCTCAGTCAGTTAAAGCATCTGCCTTCAGCTCAGGTCATGATTCTCAGGTCCTGGGATCAAGTCCCAAGTCAGGCTCCTTGCTCAGTAGGGAGCCCGCTTCTCCCTCTGCCTGCCGCTCCCCCTGCTTGTGCTCGCTCTCTCTCTCTCTCTGAAAAATAAACAAATATAATCTTTTAAAAAATAATTTAAAAAATAAAAATGAAGTAAAATGAGTCTGTTGTAGACAACATATGGATGGGTCTTCTCTTTTATCCAATCTGATACCCTGTGTCTTTTGATTGGGGCATTTAGTCCATTTACATTCAGAGTAACTATTGAAAGATATGAATTTAGTGATATTGTATTACCTATAAAGTCACTGTTTCTGTATATCATCTCTGTCCCTTTCTGGTCTATGTTACTTTTGTTCTCTTTCTTTGCTTAAAGGATCCCCTTTAATATTTCTTGTAGGGCTGGTTTAGTGATCATATATTCTTTTAGTTTTTGTTTGTCCTGGTAGCTTTTTATCTCTCCTATTTTGAATGACAACCTTGCTGGATAAAGTATTCTTGGCTGCATATTTTTCTCATTTGGCACCCTGAATATATCATGTCAGTCCTTTCTGGCCTGCCAGTTCTCTGTGGATAGGTCTGCTGCCAGTCTAATGTTTCTGTCCCTGTAGGCTATGGACCTCTTGTCCCAAGCTGCTTTCAGGATTTTCTTTTTGTGTCTGAGATTTGCAAGCCTCACTATTATATGTCGAGGTGTTGACCTGTTGTGTTTTTGTTTTGTTTTGTTTTTTGAGGGGGGTTCTCGGTGCCTCCTGGACTTAAATGCTTGTTTCCTTCCCCAGATTAGGGAAGTTCTCTGCTATAATTTGCTTCAGTATACCTTCTGCTCCCCTCTCTTTTTCATCTTCTTCTGGGATCCCAATTTTTCTGGTATTGTTTCATGTTATGGTATCACTTATCTCTTGAATTCTCCCCTCATGATCCACTAGTTGTTCATCTCTCTTTTTCTCAGCTTCTTTATTATCTATCATTTTGTCTTCTATATCTAATTCTCTCTTCTGCCTCATTTATCCTAGTGATTAGAGCCTCCATTTTTTATTATATCTCATTATTAGTCTTTTTTATGTCAACTTGATTGGATTTTAGTTCTTTTATTTCTCCAGAATGGGATTCTCTAGTGTCTTCTATGCTTTTCTCAAGCCCACCTATCTTTATTATCGTTATTCTGAACTCTAGTTCTGACATCTTACTTATATCCATACTGATTAAGTCCCTGGCAGTCAGTACTGCCTCTTGTTCTCTTTTTTGAGGTGAGTTTTTGTGTGTTGTCATTCTGCCCAGAGAAGAATCGATGAAGGAGAGAACAAAATACTAAAATGGCAACAATGACCCCAGAGAAATATACACTAAACAAATCAGAAGAGACCCAAAACCGGAAAAAAAAATTAGAAAGAGAGAATATAATCAGACAGGAGAACAGAACACTGGATCCTGTGTGTATTTTGGTGTTTGTTAGAAAACTAGATCCCAAAATTGTAAAAAAAGAAAAACGTATATGTGCAAAAATAAAATTAAACACAATGAAAGGACAGAATGTAATTCTAAAGATGAAAATTTTAAAAGACCTTAAAAAATAGAGAATACAATCAGACAGGTGAAGAGAACAGAGCAATACACTAGATTCTGGGTGTGTTTTTGTCTGTTTATTAGAAGAAACTGCATCCCAAAATTGTAAAGAAAGAAAAACTTATATATATATATACAAAAATTAAATTAAGTACAATGAAAGGATAGAATGTAACTGTAAAAATGAAAATTAAAAAAGACTTTCAAAAAAGTTGACAAAATAAGAAATTGGTTGAAAAGGAAAGAAAAAAATTAAAATTGAAAGACTGAAGAATCATGACAAAAAAAACCATGAATTCTATATATTTTCCCCTAGCGCTGGAGTTTTACAGTTCTGTGTGATCAGTAAACAGGTCTTATCAGGATGTTCTTGCTGATCCTCTGGGGGAGGGGCCTGTTGTGCTGATTCTCAGGTGTCTTTGCCCCTGGTGGAACTGCACTGCCCTTGCGAGGGAGCTGGCTCAGTGTAAGTGGCTCAGGATTGCCCAATGTGGCTTTTGTTCCCTGAAGGCTTTCTGCACTGCTTTAGAGGATGGGAATCAAAATGGCGACCTCCCAATCTCTAGCCCTGGAGTCGAAATCTCACACCCCCCACTCCTCAGTGCGCCCTCAGGGAAAAGCAGTCAATCACTCCTGTCTCCCTGGTGTCCATCAGCCCTGCGTGCTCACCCAGCCTATGACCCGGTGTTTGCATCTCAGGCACAGCCCCACTTGGAGTCTCCAAACCCTGCAGACTCCTGCAGTGTGCACCTGCGCCACTCCTCCCAGGGGAGCAAGGGGTGTCTTGCCAGTTCTGCCAATTGTTGGGCCTCTGCTTGGAGAGCAGTTGCCCGACCGTGCTGCAGGGAAGGGTATATGGCAACCCTGAGCTGAGAGCCCACTCCTGGGCTTGCTGACTGCAGTGGCTTTCCCACTCCAGTGCCTGGAAACTCTGCCACACTCAGGCACCCCCAGTCTTCCTGTGACCCTGGGGGTCCTGAGACCACACTGCCCTACCTGGGATTCTGCCTCGATTTGCCACCTGGGCACCTTTCAGGCAAGGATATCCCTCGCTGGAGCAGACTTCTAAAAGATCCGATTGTGCATTCCACTGCTGTATCACTTTCTAATAGCCGGCTATGGAAGGTCCCTCCCCACACCCCGCAACCCACCCCCCTGCAGTTTATCTTCTGATATAGCCCCTCAGATTCACTTCTCCACACCTATCTTGCAGAAAGTGGTCACTTTTCCATTTGTAGAATTGCAGCAATTCTTTTCTTAGGTCTTCAGTTGAGTTCGCAGGTGTTCAGAATGATTTGATAGTTATCCAGCTCAATTCCTGGGACCAGACAAAACTAAGGTCTCCTACTCCTCTGCCATCTGAGAAACTCGAGCCTACCTATGATACCTTATTGTCATTTCTCCTCCTGGATTATTGCGACAAACATCTAATTAATCTCACTGTTTCTACCCTTGACCCTTTACAGTTTACACATTTATTCAGAGCACATATCTCCTCTCCTTAAAATCCTTCTAATGGCTTCCCATCTCACTCAGAGTAAAAATCGATGTCCTTCTATAACCCTTAGGTCCTACATAATTTGTCTCTTCTGTTATTGCTCTGACCTCATTTCCTACTATTCTTTTCTATTCTTTTCACTCTAGCCACACCAGCCTCCTTGCTGTTTCTCAAACATGCTGAGCAAATTTATACATCAGGACCTTTGCAATTGCTCTTTTGCCTGGATGCATTTCCTCTGACTAGCTCCTTCACTTCCTTCAGGTCTTTATTCAAGTTAACCTCTGGTGAGCTCTTCCATGGCTCACCATCTACAATTGCAAGCCTTCGTCCAAACTCATTCTTCACATTCCCTTTATTTTTCTTTGTTCAGAATTTATCGGACTGTAACATACTGTATATTTTTGTCAATTATGTTAACTTTATGTCTCCTTTGGTAGGAAGTAAATTCTATGAGAGCAAGAAGTTTGTCTGTTTTGTTCACTCTGTGTCCTCAGCACTAAGACATGCCTGACACACACAAAGTCCTCAATATTTGTCAAGTGAATTGATTATAATACTGAGAATATGAGGAAAATATACAGACTGACAAGACAAACATACAGTCATGCTCACTTTTATACAAATTGATGGTAACTATTGTTAAAAATAGATTTTTTTTAAAGATTTTATTTATTTATTCGACAGAGATAGAGACAGCCAGCGAGAGAGGGAACACAAGCAGGGGGAGTGGGAGAGGAAGAAGCAGGCTCATAGCAGAGGAGCCTGATGTGGGGCTCGATCCCATAACGCCAGGATCATGCCCTGAGCTGAAGGCAGACGCTTAACCGCTGTGCCACCCAGGCGCCCCTAAAAATAGATATTTTATTCTCAATATTCCCACATGAAAAGTGGAGTTAATCAGACAACATTTAAAACAATAGAATTATGGACTGCTACAAAAATGTGTGATTCTTTTTAACTTTAGCCAATTCGCACAGTGATTTTTAAAAATCGTGATATACAATATTATCATTCATATGATATACTATTTGAGCACTCGATTATAATCACAAAATAGAGCACAAGAGAAATCTTTGGTAGGTTAATCATTTCTGGGTCTTGAACTTCAACTCATTACCAGCAGAGGGTGCTACTGATCCACATTTTCATACATATGTTTAAAAAGAGTTTTGCTGATTTTAAAATCAGCAGGTTTCCACACTGTAAATGATGTTATCTTATAAATCTACATTATATGGTAATATATCAGCCACCCCAAATTAATGACTTGGGTTTTATAATCTACTGTTTTATTGTTTTATCTTTTTGTATTTATTAAAATGATGACCTTGTACACAGATATGGTACAATAATATACAGAAATAATTAAATCTTCTACCCCTTCCTTAAACTGCCAGTTTTCCTTCCCAAGGTTATCATTGTTTCTTCTGTATTTATGTGTATGTGTGTTTCGCTTTGTGTTTTTACTGTATATTTTAAATCAGAAATGATCTAAATACTGTTCTTTATCTTAGGATCAATTTATAACTTGACCACATAATTTTGGGATTCCATATTAGTACTTATAAAATATCTTTCTTTTAAACAGCTGTATTTTATTCTAATGTGTGAATGAACTGTGATTTATGTAACCAGTATCCATTTGAAGGATGAAAAGATTATTTTCAATATTTTGCCATTCCAAACAATACTATAATAAATACAGTTTTATATTTACATTTGTAAATATGTACAAATATATCTGTAGGTTAAATTCCTAGGAAAATTGGGTAGCCCTTTGAAAAGTAATAAAGGTGAAGTCCTATTTCCCTATATACCAAAATAAATTATAAATGTATTCAATCATGAAAGTACTAGAAAAAAAATGGGAAAATTTTTTTTTGTAATTTTGGAGTCAGGAAGGCCTTCCTAAGGCTAACACAGACTCCGACCTCACACAGAAAATGTTGAAATTTGACTGTATTTAAAAAAAAAAACACCTCTGCCTAGCAAAAAAGAGCATAAACCAAAACTAGAAATGACAATTGTACAAATGAATTGCTAATGCATATTAAAAAGAAATAAATTTCTTAATATATAAAGAGGTTTTGTAAATTGGTAAAATCAAGCCCCTATTAAAAATGGCCAAAGAACACAAACAAACAGAACATAGAAATACAAATCGCTTTTAACACATGAAACCATATTAATGAGAGAAATGCAAATTAAAATGGCACGATGCCATATTTCACCTATCAGTTTGGCAAAGATCAACACATTGTGTGTGATGAGGGTGTAGGGAACAAAGCAAGCTCACAGATTGTTGGTGAGACAATAAATTGATATAATCTCTATGGAAACCAATTTGGCACTAGCTATTAAATTTTCAAAAGAAGGTTGGTGAAGTTTTTTTTTCCGTTTTAGTCAAATCCCCTTCTTTGAATTAGCTGCATGTACGCAATCAAAAGAAAAGACTACACAGAGTTTAAAAACACAACCAAAATATTTTAAGAGAGGTATTATGGGGGCACCTGCGTGGCTCAGTCAGTTAAGCTTCTGACTTCAGCTCAGGTCATGATCTCAGGGTCCTGGGATCACCCTGTGTCTGGCTCCCTGCACAGCAGAGAGTCTGCTTGTCCCTCTCCCTTTCCTCCCTGCCCAGCTCGTGCATTCTCTCTCAAATAAATAAATAACATCTTAAAAAAGAAAAAATGAGAGAGGTATTATGCCCTTTGTGTAATGTGGATGACAACCATTTTGGGCTATGGAAATTTACATGACAACCAAAATTATCTCTTAATGTGTATCAGTCAAGGTCCCTTAGGAAACAGATGGCACATTTTTAAAAAGGGGAGGCTGAAAAGAATTTCATTCATGAAGGTGTGGGCAGGGTTAAGAGAAACAGTAGGAAGAAGGGAGCACCCCCTGGTGTTGGCATGGTGGCTCTAGGAAGCCATCACCATCTCCAGCAAGTGCTAAGGGAAAGCAGAGATACAGAGCCAAGAAGGATTGGCTTTTCTTTACTCCTGTTTTACTTCTGGGTAGATCTGGAAAGGCAACAAATGATTTTCATTCAGCTGATCTATATCTTGGTAGTATCTTCAGGGACTCGCTTTATTTCTACTTCCCTCCAAAAAGGAATTACCAAATTTTCTTTCAAAATGTTCACTTCAGAATGGGACCCATAGATCACTTACTTTCCAATCCTTTTCTTTCTGGGATGGTATCTTTATGAAAATTGGCTTCCTGAAGACATTGCTTTTGTTCATTAAAGTTTAATTAAAAGAAATTAAAGGATGATGACACCTAGAATATAAGAGCACCACAGAGAGCATTGTAAGAAATAGCACATTTTACATAGAGTGGGCTTAGAAAAATAAAATGTGGGTCATGTTTGGCTATATTGAAGGAGGATTCCACTATCTGGTTTTCTTTCCTTTCTTCTAATAGTGCCCCCTTCCTTCCACCCCCTCCAATCTACTTTTGGTTGGACATGGTGAGCCCCTTGGATCAACCAGAGTTAATCTAAAGATGGAACTACCGGCTAATGTCTAGCAACATTAAAGACTGAGTTAGAAAGGGATATGTCTTATATGAATACATCTTTTCTTTCTTTCTTTTTTTTTTTTTTTCCTCACCTACTTACATAAGATTGCATTTCGTTGCAGTGTCCCTCAGTGGTTTTCGGATACAAGACAGACAGTTAACTTTCAGGTCTGGCAACATCAGGGGCCTGCCTGGTCAATGTGCCTTAAGCGGAAATGACTTGGCAAGTAAACACCGTGCTGTTATCAACTCTCTCTAGAGTATATCCAAATAGCCAAAGCACCATCTTGGTTTTGTTTGGGTTTTGGGTTTTTGCTGAGTCTGCATTTTATCCCTTTATACTCTCTCCTGTGTTCACAAAGCACGTGTTTGGGGTGGGAGAAGCTGTTTTGGTGGAGCCTGCAGATTTCCGGCTGCCTTGGGGCAGGCACAGGGCACAGGTGTCACCAGCTTGTGCTGTCCACAGGCAGAGAGCATAGTATGAGTACGCTCTGTGAGAATCATATGAGGCAAACAGTAAATAAGTAATGGAACAATACGTTCATTTAATTCATTACACATCCGTTGGAATTTACTGTTCAGACTATTCCTTTCACTACTTGGAGAGACATCAGGTGTAATACACTCCTGGGGAGAGGAAGTAAGAGCACAATTTGCCAGACAGGAGATATGGTCTAGTGGATTCAGAATTTTAATATTATTTTTGGCTCTACCACTGGCTTCCTTTATGGCTAGGAGGGAACTCTCTCTGGGTGTTGCTAGTTTCGGTATCTGTGGATTGATAAGAGGATCGCGAGCATAGATGTTATGATAGTTCACTTCATGGGAAATTAAACAGGGCAAGTCAATGAGAGGAATGGGTTAATTGGTTATTTCTTTCTGGGCACTCTTTGTGCTTTAAGAGTACATTTAAGATCTGAATAAATTAAAGGAGTTTCAGAAAGTACATCATACATGTGTCATCCCATTTAATCCCTGTGGCAAACCCAGGAGGTCATTCATGATATTGATTATATAGATAAAGAAACTGAAACACAGAGAGTTAAGTAATTTGTTGGAGGTCACAAAACTAATTGGGCAGAGCTGGGATTTGAACTCAGATTATCTGAATCCAGAGCTCCAACTCTGAACTACCACACTTCCCCTCCCTCTCCTTTGGGGACTGAAATGATGACCCACAAGAATAGGAGCATATATAAAAATCTAGATATTCCAAAAATAGATTTCCAGAGCACCCGCGGCTGAGCGAGGAAGAGAGAAAATAGAAGAGAAGTAGGAAATCAGCAGTGCTAAGGCTGTGAAGCATGTGATTAGGTATGAAGGGGTCTGGCAAGGCAGCCCCGGGGGCGGTAAGCGAAACGGCCAGCTTGAGAACAAAATGTTCCAGTTACGAAGTTTCTTGTTGTATGTGTGGAACCCTGAAGCTGGTTTGCTTGTTTGTTTTGTTTTTTAAGATGTCTGTCCTCCCCCTGAATATTATTTTCTTGGATGGGAAATGGCATTACAAAAAAATGTCCGTCGTGTCTGAATCTGCCTGTATCTTCCCTCTGTAGACTTCTATTTTTTTCACTCTTCTGCAACCTCCCACCTACCTCACGGTTCTGTTCACCCAGTGCTGCCAGGAAATACGCGTAGTCTCCCCACCTCACAGGTATGTCCAAGCCCCTACCTTCCCCAAATAGTGTATTATTTAAAGCCCAGTGTATGTCTCACCTGCTTCAAAACACCTGCCAGCTCACACTGGCGTCTCCCTGTCCTGACCTCCCACGGAGTTTAATGTACCGCTCGTGCACCTCTTAATTATTGCACTTTGTGTAGTCGGCATACTGTGTCTGCCAAGCCAGATACGGCCCCATAAGAGATGTCATGATTAATATCATTGGTGTTTTCAGAAACCATACAGCCCTTAGCCCAGCAGAAACGTATGAAATTGAAGTTAAAAAGTGACTTTTTCTCCACCCTGATTACAAAGAGTATATTCTGGGTGATGTTTATTTTGTTGTCATGGCCGTGGCGGGGAGCACACCAGAATGGCATCGATACAGGCAAAGCAGTGGTCCTCCTTCCTCTTCCGTCTCTCCTCACCCTCCGGCTCGCATGATCCGGGCAGACCAACGCGGCAGGTGCAGCCCATCACTGGCAGGTGCAGCGGATCGCGGGCTTCCCTCTTCTCCAGCCCTCTTCTGCTGGTTCCGCAGCGCCCGGCGGAAGTCAGCTCCACCCAGTCATCTGATCCTGCGGGCCTCTGCTCTCCAGTCTGTTTTCAGAAGATGGTTCTTGGAGTGCTGGTAAAGTGAAAATAAGGTGGTGAGTTTTCCCTCCAAAAAAGAGCTAAACTGGCGGATGCTGGCCTTTAGTCATTTAAGGTCAAGAAAGTCCTGTTCTAAACAGGGAAAAGCCCTTCCCAGGGGTAGCCTCTGTCTTCGCCTCACCGCCAGCCCCAAACTCAATATGCTTGTGGCGATAAAGCTAGGTTCCCTCCAGAGATGTTGCTTTCACCACAGGCAAATCCTAGAATTGTTTTCAAAGGGGCTTTTGGATACCTAAGGTCCTGAATTGTCATTTCCAACCTTCGTTATTTGGCATGTGTGCCCGTGGAAAGCGGTTATGTGGTTTCGTAGACCCCGAGAACATGGGAGCACCTAGATTCTTGCAGTTGGCGATGTCGGGTCTTCTCCTGGTCTCTGAGAGGAAAACCAGACCTCATATAATAAGAACTGAAACAGAAGAGCACAGTGAGTTTTCAGAAGCATATGTGTGACTATGCTATTTCAGGAACTGTTCCAGTATGAGATGTTTATAATAAGTTTGGTGTGACCCAGCCAAGGAGCTTAATTTAACAGGGTTAAGTGAATGGTGGGAGGGGAGAGTCCCATTCTATGCCAGCTTGCGTTGATTAGTAATCACACAGGTTTGCAGATGAGCCTCGCTGAGCATTTACTAAATCCGGGACCTGTGGTTTGCAAATTGTTTTCATTAACAGCTGCTGTCACCTATCTTAGGACAGGAAAAAGTGTTATTATTTTATTACCCTAAATATTAGTCACAGAGAGATTAAAAACGGTGTAATTTGGCAACTATGAAATTTACTGTGTTAAGTCAAAAACCATGCTCCTCCCTCACACTAGGCTCACTAAAGACGACTTTTCTGGGAACATCTCAGTGAACAGATGTTTCTTCTGTTTCCATGAAGAGTTTATTGGCATCTGTTAGTGAAGGGCTCTCTTGGCAAAAGGAATTTCTTGTTTATCTACGTATACACACAGATACTTAAAAAAATTTGCATACCTTATTTCAGCGTTTTGCCTTAATTCTCCAATTGGGACTCAGGTGAAATATTTGCCTGAATTTCATAATTAAGTATTGAATGATTATTAAAATATGCCTACCTGATCTGAAGTTTGGAAGCTTAATGTTCAAGAAATAATCATTAGTAAAGGGAGAAAATACTTAAATGGTTGGTAAAGGAAAGATAATTACATTGTCAACATAATCTTTTGAGTCAGAGTTTGATTCAGAAGGCTTTCTAAAGAGTTTTTGAATCACTAAAATCTTTTTTCAAGGATGCTTCTTCTGTATCTCTGTATAAATCTTTCTTTGCAAAGAAATTCAACTATTTCTTAGTGATTGAAGAATGTGGAAATTGAAAAATACAAATTATGCCCTTGTGTTTGTCAGTTCCTAAAGAATATGAAATATTCTCTATATTGTACGTAAATAGTGAATTTATTCTAACTCCTTTAGGAAGTCAGAACAAATGGAGAAGATTTCTGTAAGTCTCAAAGAGTGTAAATGCCTAGAGGTTAATATTCAACTCTGTAGTAACATCACTGGTGAAAATTAGATATATAATGAGCAAACTTACTTTAGGTAAGAAACAAATCACATTGTTTTATAGATGTTGCCATCTATAAAGTTCAGAGGCTTTTAATCATGCTTTGGATCTGGGAGCTGGTTGAACGGTGTTGACTCAAGAGCTTTTACTATATATAATAAAGCAATTCAGGCAGTAAGAATAACGAGACTCAGATTCTAGAAATAAGAACAATGAGGCACAGTTCAATCAGTGAAGAAATAAATAAAATGAGTGAAATAATTGGTTTGGATAATTTCTAACATTATTTTACATTCAGCTAATGTGAATCCAAATGGAAATTCCTATAGCAGATTTGTGGTCCCAGTGTTCTATTTATAACCGTGGGTTTAGCAAACAATATAGCATTATGCACAGTGTGTGATACATAATAGGGGCCCCTCAATTTTTCCATCCTCACTCCCAAACTAGGATAACCCCCTATTATATGCTCCCAGAGCCCCTGGCACTTTTCTTTCCCAGTGTGTAATTACATAGTTATCTCTGGGCTTTAGGGTTGCTAGATTTATCTAATAAAAATACAAGAGGCTCAGTGAAATCTGAATTTCAGATAAACAATTTTTCAGTATAAGTTTTTCCTCTGCAACTTTTGTGGCATACTTATACTAAAAAAATTAGCCCTTCTTTATCTGAAATTCAGATTTTTTAGAAAGATTTTATTTATTTATTTGAGAGAGAGAGAGAGCACAAGCAGAGGGAACAGCAGGCAGGGAGCCTGATGTGGGGCTGGATCCGAAGGGAGAGGCTTAACCCACTGAGCCACCCAGGCACCCCTGAAATTCAGATTTTCTTGGGCATCCTGGATTTAATGTGGCACTCCCAGTAGCTTATGTGTTCATATCTGTACCCCCTGCAGACCACAGGTCTTAGGAGAGCAGATACTTTCTGGAATGGAGGTATTAGCACTTTTTAGGTACTTGATAAATATTGGTTGAGTGCCTAAAAGAATGAGTGATATGGAGTACAACTGAGGTTCAGAGAGTTTAAAAATAATAGAAGCATTTCTTGGGGCACCTGGTTGGCTCAGTCAGAGGAGGATATGACTCTGGATCTCAGGGTTGTGAGTTAGAGCCCCATATTGGGTGTAGAGATTACTAAAAATAATCTAATCTTTTCTGTTGAGATCTGAAACTAAAAAAGAGATTTGGACGGGACAGACAGGAGATGTTTCCAGGCCATATATGGAGGAGGTGGCCCAAATTTTGAAATCCTAACCATCACATCTTTTTGAACTCAGATATTCTGCTTTATATTAGAAAAAGCAAAACAAGTTAATCTTGAGAACGTTCATTAGCTCATGACGAGCCAGAGTCTTAAGTGTACACTTTCTAAGGTTTAGTTCATAAACCACGGAGTGGAGGTCACTAAGGTGAGTCATGGAAGTTTAGCAAACAGATGGTAAAAGGAGAAAAATGCCTTGGAAAAACAAATAGAAATGCATGTCTTATACACTACAAATAGAAATGCGTGCCTTGTATGCTAGGAACATTAATCTGGATCAGTCACAAATGCCCACAAGGCAAAGCCTTTCCCTGTGGCTTGAACAGCTTCCCACCTCAGTGTTCAACAAGGAACATAGACAGGGTCTGAGAGTTTGAGGTTCCAGTTTTAGGGTGTCTATTAGCCTCATGCCCAACATGCGCTTCTGTTCTCTGGCTCTTGAAGAGAAAAACAGTCCTTTCATATTGAGAACATGGACAGATAATCAGTCTTATAAGACTCTGTACTTGACATAAGGAAATCTAATGGTGCCTGCAGTGTCCTGGCCACAGTCAGCCATAGATTTAAAGCATGCATGTTCACAGGGGCACTTTCTTCTGTCATTCCCTCTACATCACTTCCAGCCTCCCAGTGGAGTGATGAGAAGCTCCCATTTGGCCAGGGGAAATTCTCCAGAAAAGTTGGTAGCTGTGAGTCAAGTTGAGGGGTCAACACTCACAGGAGCTGGGAGACACATCTACAAGCCTGGTAATTGTGTGTATTATATTTGACTGTGGCTTATCAATGATGCCAACAATAATGTCTTGGTTTTTGAATACATGAATTAAAATTGTTTTGTTTTGTTTTTAAGATTTTATTTATTAATTTGACAGAGGGACAGCCAGCGAGAGAGAGAACACAAGCAGGGGGAGTGGGAGAGGAAGAAGCAGGCTCCCGGGGGCGGGGGGGGGGGGGGGTNGGCTCGATCCCAGAACACTGGGATCATGCCCTGAGCCAAAGGCAGACGCTTAACGACTGCGCCACCCAGGCGCCCCTAAAATTGTTTTTTGAGGAAACAACATGCATACACAGTTTAAACAATCCAAGGATAGAAGACAAAATTTAATTAAATGACAAACATACAGCACAATTATAAAGCCTAGGAGAGATCAGAAAGAATAGACTCCAGTGAGTATATACTGATTCCAGAATTTCCATAGAGGATTGTATTTTAGGCTTTGTATTGAAAAATAACCCTTGAATATATGGAAAGGGAGGTATTGACAAGTAACAGCACAAAGTTTCAGGTGATCATGACTCTAATTAGTAAAGGATTCTGCAGCACGAGCTTCATTGGCTGGAGCTGGTGGCTGTTATCTTGAAGTAAAATGAAACCAGATTGTGAGGATTTTTGAGTATCTTCTAAATACCAGTCTTTCTAAATACCCCTTCCAATTATAGTTCTTTTAAAATTTCTCTACCTTTTGTTCATTTTCTATGAGGGGATTTTTAAAGAGAGATCTGTGAATGGAAATCTTCTTAAGGTCCTAAAAAATCCTCACTTTCAAACTCTCTGTAACCAGCTATTTGTAACTATTCAAACTATTGTAACTCTTTTCCTAGGTTAATTTAAATTTTGCCAGTTTAGGCAAAATTTTGGATTTATTTCCACAGGGCATGTATAGTAAGTTCTCATTAGATGAGAACCAGAACAGGTCCTCAAATAGGAGCTATTAGCATCCTCACCATCACCATCATATGTGACATATTATTGTAAATGAAAAGCAGTATGGTTAGGAGTCCAGCCTCTGGAGCAGGACTGCCTGGGATCAAATCTGGCTCCAGCACTTGTCTGGGGTGACTTTGGGTGTGTCTCTTTATTCTCTCTTTGCCTGGAAATGGAGATAATAGCAATGTCTACTTCATAGGGTTGTTTTAAGAATGAATTGCGTTGATACATATAAAGAATATAGTACCATGCCTGGCACGTGGCAAACCCTTTTTATGTGTTAGTTGTTGCTTTCAGGAAATTTGAGTGCCGAAGTTAAACACACGCAAACTTGTTTAAACCAATTGTTTAAAGACCTCTTCATCCTTCCACAGCTGATTTAGGACTAAATAGCATTGCTAGATTATTGTCAGGACAATGCTAACTTCAAACAAACAAACATGTCTACTTCTGCCTGCACTTCAGCCACTTCATCTGCATGATCGAAGGAAGGTCAACAATGGCCTCTGTGAGGAAGGTCACGGACAAGCGGCACAACCCAGTGGAAAGCATTTGTAGAAAAATCAGAGCCATCCAAAAGAGAGAAGAGATTTCAGATCCAGTTCGACAGATTCTCAAATACCAATCTAGCCGTTTTGATAGTCCACAGATTAACACCAAGGAAGATTTTGAAGCGCTACTGAAGAACATGGCGGCCACTCCTGTTCTCTCACCCAGCACGTTTTTCTTAGGTACCAGGAAAGACGATGCCATCATTACATCTCCTCAAATAAAGTCTCCAAGAACCCCATCCATTTCTCATCTCAGCTCTCCCGAGAGTGCAGCATACCCTGTTCCTCTCACAAGTTCTGAAAACCTCTCAAGGCCAAGATCACAGAGCTCTCACAATGACACGTCATGGGTATCAAAGACCAGGAATGGGGAGCGCTTCTCTAACAAGGATTTGAATAACTATTGTAGTGAAAATAATTTTAGTGCCTCAACACTTGACTTTGATTCAACCTCTGATAAAAACTCTGAATATTTTACTCCTCAGAAATCAGTGGTGAAAAATTTATCTCTAAATGAAGCTGGTAAATATTAATCTTTTAATGTTAATTCAATAAAAGAATAAGCATATCCCCCCCTTTTTTAAAGCATATCCCTTTCTGAATACCTGAGTTAAAAAAATCCAGTCCACATGATTAAAACTTAGATGGAAGCATCCATTTTTCCCTTTTTAAGTATGTTTCTTTTTCTTTTAAAAAATTTTTGTTCATTTTTTAACATTTTTAATTTTTTTAATTGATGTATAGTTAACCTATTAATTTCAGGTGTACAGTGTAATGATTCAACAATTATATACTTCATTAAATGCTCACCATGATAAGTGGAGTTAATGTCCGTCACCATGCAAAGTTATTACAATATTATTGACTATATTCCCTATGCTGTACTTTTCATCCTCATGACTTATTTATAACTGAAAGTTTGTACCTCTTAATCCACTTCACCTACCCCATCACCTACCTCCCCTCTGGCAGTTACTAATTCGTTCTCCGTATTTTTTAGTCTATTTCCTTTTTGTTTTTTAGATTCCACACATAAGTGAAAGTATATGGTGTCTTTCTCTGTCTGACTTATTTCACTTAGCATGATGCCCTCTAGGTCTGTCTATGTTATCCTGGATGGCAAGATTTTATTCTTTTTTTTTAATGGCTGAGTAATGTTCCATTGGGTATATGTACCACATCTCCTTTATCCATTTATCAGTAGACATTTAGATCACTTCCATATCTTGGCTATACATGGCTAAACATAGTAGTGCATATATCTTTTCATTTTTTTTTAATTTAATTTAATTTTTAAAATTATTTTATTTATTTATTTATTTTAAAGTTCCATGATTCATTACCTGCGTATAACACCCAGTGCACCATGCAATACGTGCCCTCCTTACTACCCATCACCAGCCTATCCCATTCCCCCACTTGTCTCCCCTCTGAAGCCCTCAGTTTGTTTCCCAGAGTCCATAGTCTCTCATGGCATATATCTTTTCAAATTAATGTTTTTGTTTTCTTTGGATAAATACCCAGAAGTGAAATTACTAGTATTTTCATTTTTAATTTTTTTGAGGGACCTCTGCCCTGTTTTTCATGGTGGCTGCACCAGTTTACAATCCCACCAATAGTTCATAAGGGCTCCCTTTTCTCCATATTCTTACCAACAGTTGTTATTCTTGTTTTTTTGTTAATAGTCATTCTGACTGGTGTGAGGTGATATCTCATTGTGGTTTATTTGTGTATCCCTGATGATGAGGGATGTCAAGCATCTTTTCATGTGTCTGTTGACCATCAGTATGTCATCTATGGGAAAATGTCTATTCAGTTCTTCTGATTTTTAAATTGGATTATTTGGTGTTTTGGAGTTGTTTGTTATTTATATATTCTGGATATTACTTCTTATTGGATATATCAATTTGCAAATATCTTCTCCCAGTCAGTACATTGCCTACGCTGTGCAAAAGCTTTTTAGTTTGATATGGTCCCAATACTTTATTTTTCCTTTTGTTTCCATGTCCTGAGGAGAAAGATTCAGAAAAATGTTGCTAAGGTCAATGTTGAAGAGTTTACTGCTTGTGTTTTCTCTTAGGAGTTTTATGGTTTCAGCCTTTACATTTTGATATTTAATCCATTGTTAGCTCATTTTTGTGTATGATGTAAGGAAGTGGTCTAGTTCTATTCTTTTCCATGTAGTTCCCAGTTTTCCCAGTATTATTTATTGAAGAGACTATCTTTTCCCTATTATATAATAAGGATTCATATCTCCTTTGTCATAGATTAATTGACAGTGCAAGTGTGGGTTTATTTCTGGGCTTTCCGTTCTGTTCTGTTCTGTTGATCTTTATGTCTGTTTTTGTGCCAGTACCATACTGTTTTGATTACTACAGCTTTGTAATATAACTTAAAATCTGGGACTGTGATGCCTTCAGCTTTGTTCTTCTTTTTCAAGATGGCATTGGCTATTTTAGGTCTTTTGTGGTCCCAAATAAATTTTAGTATTTGTTCTAGTTCTGTAAAAAAAATTTTTTTTAAATTTTAGGTAGTTAACATACAGTGCAATATGGTTTTCTGGAGTAGAATTCAGTGATTCATCACTTACATACAACACCCAGTGCTCATCATAACAGGTGCCCTCCTTAATACCCATTGAAATCTAGTCCATCCCCTACCCACCTTCCTTCATCAACCCTCAGTTTGTTCCCTATAGTTAGTAATCTCTTTTAGCTTATTTCCCCTCTCTCCTTTTCCCCCTTCCCATATGTTCATCTGTTTTCTTTCCTAAACTCCACATATGAGGGAGATCATATGGTATTTGTCTTTCTCTGACTTATTTCACTTAGCATAATACCCTTTAGCTCCATCCATGTTGTTGCAAATGGCAAGATTTCATTCTTTTAATGGCTGAATAATATTCCATTGTGTCTGTGTGGGTGTGTGTGTACACACCACATCTTCTTTATCCATTCATCAGTTGCTGGACATTTGGTCTCTCTCTGTAGTTTGGCTATTATTGATAATGCTGCCATAAACATCAGGGTGCATGTATCCTTTCGAATCTGTATTTTTGTATCCTTTGGGTAAATAAATACCTAGTAGTGCAATTGCTGGGGATTGGGGTAGTTCTATTTTTAACATTTTGAGGAACCTCCATACTGTTTTCCAGAGTGGCTGCACCAGTTTGCATTCCCACCAACAAGAGGGTTCCCCTTTCTCTGCATCCTCGCCAACACCTGTTGTTTCTTGTGTTGTTAATTTTAGCTGTCCTGACAAGTATTTTGATAGAGATTGCCCTAAATTTATAGATTGCATTGGATAGTATGGATATTTTAACAATATTAACTCTTAAAATCCATGAGGATGGTATATCTTTCCATTTTTTGATATTGTTTTTAATGTCTTTCATCAGTGTCTTATAGTTTTCAGACTACAGGTATGTCACCTCTTTGGTTAAATTTATTCCTAGGGATTTTATTCTTTTTGATACATTTGTAAATTGGATTGTTTTCTTAATTTCTCTTTCTGTTATTTTGTTGTTGGTGTATAGAAATGCAACAGATTTCTGTATGTTGATTTTTGTATTCTGAGATTTTACTGAATTCATTTATACTTCTAGGAGTTTTTGCTGTAGTCTTTAGGGTTTTCTATATATAATATGATGTCATCTGGAAATAGTGACAGTTTTACTTCTTCCTTACCAATCTGGATGAGTTTTATTTCTTTTTCTTATCTGATGGCTGTGGCTACGACTTCCAGTACTATGTTGAATAAAAGTGGTGAGAGTGAACATCCTTGTCTTGTTCCTGATCTTAGAGGAAAAGCTCTCAGTTTTTCACCATTATCTAGTGGGATAGTCGTATGGTTTTTATCCTTCGTTTTGTTAATGTGGTATATCACATGGATTGATTGATGCATATAAAATCGTCCTTGCATGCATGAAATAAATCCCACTTGCTTCTGGTGAATGATCCTTTTAATGTACTACTGAGTTCATTTTACTAATATTTTATTGCAGAGTTTTGCAACTGTGTTCTTCAGAAATATTAGTCTGTAGTTTTTTTTTTTTTTTCTTTTTTTTTGTGGTTTCTGTCTGATTTTGGTGTTAGGGTAATGCAGGCCTCATGGAATGAACTAGGAGCTTTCTCTTATATTCTTTGAATAGTTTGAGAGGAATAGGTATTAGCTCTTCTTTAAATGTTTGGTAGAATTCAACTGTGAAGCCATCTGCTCCTGGACTTTTGTTAATTGGGAATTTTTGATTACCGGTTCAATTTCAATACTAGTAAGTGATTTGTTCAGATTTTCTCTTTCTTCCTGATTCCATTTTGGGAGGTTGATTCTAGGAATTTATCTATTTTTTTCTAGATTGTCCAATTTGTTGGTATACAACATTTTGTGGTAGTCTTTTATAATCCTTTGTATTTCTGTGGTATCGGTTATGATGGTCTGATCTTATCTGAGTCCTGGCTTTTTTTTTTTTTTTTTTTTTTTTAAGTCTGGCTAAAAGTTCATCAATTTTGTTTATCTTTTCAAAGAACTCAGGTCTTAGTTTCATTGGTCTTTTCTATTATGTTTTAGGGTTTTTTGTTTTTTTTTCAGTTTCTATTTCATTTATTTTCCCTTTTCCTCTACTTCTATTTCCTTTCTTCTACTAACTTCGGACTTTTTTTTTTTTTTCCTAATTCCTTTAGGTGTAAAATTAGATTACTTGATATTTTTCTTGTTTCTTGAAATAGGCCTGTATTGCAATAAACTTCCATCTTACAACTGTTGTTGCTAAGTCCCAAAGATTTTGAACCAACAAAGATTTCACGTCTCTAATTTCATTTGTCTCCAAGTACTCTCTGATTTCTTCTTTACTTCCTCATTGACCCTTAGGTTGTATACTAGCATGTTGTTTAGACTGCAAGTGTTTTGTGGGTTTTTTTCCAGTTTTTTTTTTTCTTGTAATTGATTTGTAGTTTCATAGTACTGTGGTTGAAAAAGATGTTTGATATGATATACAGTCTTCTTAAATTTACTGCTACTTATTTTTTGGCCTAACAAGATCTATTTTGGAAAATATTCCATGTGCATTTGAATGTGTATTTTGTTGTTTTCGAGTATTCTGTATCTATCTGCTAAGTCCCTCTGATATAATGTGTCATTTAAAGCCACTGTTTCCGTATTAATTTACTGTCTGGATGATCTATCTGTTGATGTGAAGTGCTAAAGTCCCCTATTATTGTATTACTGCCAATTTCTTTCTTTATGTCTGTTAATAGTTGCTTTTTGTATTTAGGAGCCCTATGTTGGGTGTGTAGATATTTACAATTGTTATATTCTCTTGTTGGATTGATCCCTTTATAATTATGTAAATGGCCTTCATTTTTTTTTCAGTCTTTGTTTTAAGGTGTATTTTGTCTAAGTATTGCTAACCCTGCCTTTTTTTTTTTTTTTCCATTTGCATGAAATATCTTTTTCCATCCTTTCACTTTCAGTCTTTATGATTTTAGTTTAGGGTCTCTTGTTGACAGCATATAGATGAGTCTTGTTTTTTTATCTATTGAGTCACCCTATGTCTTTTGATTGGAGCACTTAATCCATTTACAATTAATTATTAGTAGGTATACACTTATTGCCATTATGTTAATCATTTTCTGTTTTTATAGTTATTCTGTGTCCCTTTCTCCTTCTCTTAGTCATCTTTCACAGGGAAGAGAATTTCTTTAATGTGCTTGGATTTCTTTCTCTTTATTTTTTGTGTATCTATTATAGGTTTTCGGTTTGTGGTTACCACGAGGTTCATGTGTGACATCTATGTATATAATCGTCTGTTAAGTTGATGGTCACTGAAGGTCAAACACATTTTAAAAGAACCACAGTTTTACTACCCCCCCCCTACATTTTATGTATATGATGTCATATTTTACATCTTATTATATTGGGTATCCCTTCACTAATTTTTATAGGTATAATCGATTTTACCACTTCTGTCTTTTAACCTTTATACTAGCTTTATAAATGATTGATCTAGTATCTTTGTTTGCTTTTACCAGTGAATTTTTTCCTTTTATAATTTTTGTAAATCTAGTTATAACCTTCTTTCACTTAAAGAAGTACCTTTAACATTTCCTATAAGGCTGGCTTAGTAGTGAGGAACCCCTTTAACTTTTGTCTGGAAACTCTCTTTCAATTCTGAATGATAACCTTGCCATGTAGAGTATTCTTGGTTGTATTTTTTTCCCCCATTTCACCACTTTGATTATATGGTGCCACTCCCTTTTGGCCTGCAGTGTTTCTGCTGAAAAATCAGCTGATAGCCCTGTGGGGGTTTCCCTTGTACCTAACTGTTAGGTCTTCTCTTGCAGCTTTTAAGATTTTTCTCTTTATCTTTAATTTTTGCTACATTAATTATAATGTGTCTTGCCAGTCTTCTTAGGTTCATCTTGTTTGGGACTCTCTATGCTTCCTTAAACTGGATGTCTGTGTCCTTTACAATAGGGAAGTGTTCACCTATTATTTCCTCTAATATGGTTTCTGCCCCCTTCTCTCCTCTCCTTCTGGGTTCCCTCTAATGTGAGTTTTGTTATGCTTGATGTTGTCCAAGAACTTCCTTAACGTGTCCTCATTTTTTGAAGTTCTTTTTTCTGTGCAGTTTAGTTGCATTTTACTACCTCGTCTTCCAGATCACTGCTCTATTCTCCTGCATCATCAAATCTGCCATTGATTCCCTCTAGTGTATTTTTCATATCAGTTATTATATTCTTCCTCTCTGGCTGGTTCTTTTTTATATTTCCTACCTCTTTGTTGAAGTTGTCACTGAATTTATCAAGTCTGGTGAGCATCTAATGACTGTTACTTTAAACTGTTTATCAGGTAGATTGCTTATTTCCATTTCATTTAGCACTTTTTCTGGGGGTTTGTCTTGTTCTTTCATGTGGTTCATATTCCTCTGTCCCTTCATTTTGTCTGACTCTATTCATTACTATATATTAAGTAGGCCAGCTGTCTTCTAGTCTGGAAAGTAGTTCCCTTATGTGGAACATGTCCTGTGAGGCCCAGCAGCAATCCCCCCCAGTCCACAAAAACGAATGTTCCAGAGGTGTCCCTTGTGTGGACTGTGCGTGCATTCCTCTTGTGACTGGGTCAGAACTGCTACTGGTCCTCTGGTGGGCAGGGCCAGCCCTTGGCCCAGCTGTCTGCAAAGATTGGCTACAGGGCTTGCTGCCAGCACAGCTGAATGAAAGGCCTGGCTTCGGCCACTGCAGGCGTGCTGGTGGGCAGGGTTAGCCCTCAGGCTGGCTGTCTATAATGTCCGACCTTGACTGCTGCAGGTGCACTGATGAGCGTGGTTTGCCTGTGGTGCAACCGACCAAGAGGCCTAGCTACAGTCACTGTAGGCATGCTGGTGGGTGTGGGTGGCTCCTGGTGCTTCTGAATGAGAGGCTTGGTTGCAGCTGTGAAGGTTGTACTGGTGGATTGGGCTAGTTCCTGGCAAGGTTGAGTGGTAGGCCTGGCTATAGTTACTGTCACTTTGCTGGTAGATGGACCTAGCTCCCCCACTCCCTGGGGGCAGAAGTAGCTCTGGAGGGACTCTAGTCCTGGTGGGTGTGGTGGGGTAGTAGTTGCTCTGGAGAGACACAGTTTCCAACCGAGCCTCCTCCCCACCCCCAGTGTGTAGGTCAGGAGCTGATTTGGAGAGGCACCTGCTGGGGCAGTTCTGCAGGAGAATACCTGCATGGGGCAAGTGGTGCTAGCAAGATAGATGGAGAGTGTCTGAATCGGTATCTGCAAGTGTCAGACTAGCTAAGCGAAAAGGGGGCACCTCATCCCAGAGAAAGCTCCTGCAGATCCCTGCCCCATTGGCACACATCCTAAAATTAGTCATCTCTTTCATGTATATCTCAAGCACTTTTCAAACTGCTGAGTCTTGGGCCAACTGATGCAGCGCACTGGCCCTTTAAGAGCAGAGATTTGGTTTCCTGCAGCCCTCTATGACTGTCAGAGTTAAGTTCTGCTGATTTTCAAAGCCAGATGATAGGCGCTATTTTTCACTCCACAGGTCCTCACACCAAGTGTTTGGTTGTCTACTGTGTCTCTCCTCTCTTACCCTTCTCAATGGGTCTTTCTCTTCATGCTTTTAGCTATGGAAGATCTCTGCCAGTATCAGGTCATTAACAATAACGTAGTTGATTAATGCATAGTTTGTATGTTACATGTATCACATACTGTATTCTTCCAATAAAATAAGCTAGTGAAAAAGAAAATATTAAGGATATCATAAAAAAGAGACATTTATAGTATTGTACCATATCTGTTTTTAAAAAAACACATGTAAGTGGACCCAGGTAGTTCAAACCCATGTTGTTCAAGGGTCAACTGTAATTGTTGCCTTGGCGTGTCTGTGGGAGGAAGTGAGCTTAGGATCCTACTCTGCCACCTTCTAGCAGGACTCACTCACCCTGTTTTTTCTCTTAAAAGAAAATCTTACACGTGAAATGTAAGTATTTTCCATGCTTTTAATTAAAAACCTTACAGAAATTCCAGACTGTATTTATAATCATAATCATTGGTTTTTTTCTTTACTGATCTGAAAACAAACTTTCTCTGGGGCAAATTAGAACGTCACGATGGAAATACATAGATATAGGTTAGTTAAAACTCATGTGGTTCTCAGATGCCTTCCTAAAAACTACCATTTTAACTCTGTGTGTGTGTGTGTGTGTGTGTGTGTGTGTGTGTGTGTGTGTGTAAAACATGTAAGAAAGTGTAGGCTCCATTGTAGAGCCAGTAAGGTAGACCAGGGGAGAATGTATTTTGCAGGCCAACTTTAATTCAGATTTTGTGAACTCTATTTAGGGGATTACTCATAGAGTCCCCTACACGATGGACGCTGAAAAGCAAAACAACATAAGATGACATGTTTTCTATATAGCTAATTTTTCCATTCCCTCTATTTTTCTTTAAAATATTTCTGTTCGTGTTGTACTAGTTACTTTTTCATAGAATGCTTTTAATATTATAGGGCCAAGAACTCCTTTCCCTCTCTTTCTTCTCTTTTATTCTACTTTAACAAAACTTATAAATTAAAAGGAAACTTGAATAATAGACTTTCAAGGCCAATTTTTTTGCCTGGTCTTTTCAAGTCAAGTAACCAGTATTGGGGGCTGCTATTGAAATATCTCTTTTATAAAAATTAAAACAAAATAAGCAGTTGTAGCACAGAAAACACCTGAATATGCAAACTTTCATCTAATAGGATGGAAACTAGGAAACAATAATGTCAAGGAAGATGTAACCTGCAGCACTAATAGGACCTGTGAGGAATTACTCATGAGTATTTTTCATGCATGTGACACCAAATGCAGAGGTTAGTTGAAAATTATCTGCTGAAATGTTTGGTAGTGCTCATCAAGTCGTCTGTAATTTCCTTTGTGAGCAGAAGGGAAATGGTTTATGTGTGCTGGTCTGTGTAGTTGTGTTTACATATGTGATGGATACAACCTGATTTCGGAGTAGGGACAGCTGTTGAGGTGTTGGTTATTTCTTTGTAATTTCTTTATACCTATTTTGCATATTTTACCAGTGTTGCATGATTTTTTTTCGAGCTTATCAACTGATTTACCAGCTCCAATCATTGGAACTACTTACACGTCATCAGTGGTCCCTCACTAGAAATATATACCACACATTTATAAAACCACGATACGAAATTTAGCTCAAAGTTGTTCATTTTATTTTATTTTATTTTATTTTATTTTATTTTAAGATTATTTATTTGACAGAGATAGAGACAGCCAGCGAGAGAGGGAACACAAGCAGGGGGAGTGGGAGAGGAAGAAGCAGGCTCCCAGCGGAGGAGCCTGATGTGGGGCTCGATCCCATAACGCCAGGATCACGCCCTGAGCCGAAGGCAGACGCTTAACCGCTGTGCCACCCAGGCGCCCCAAAGTTGTTCATTTTAGAGTATGTAAAAGTTAGTATCCTTACAAGATCTAGAGTCACTCCCAAACATAGCCAGTGAAAGAACTGACAACCTGCATGTCCCAGGCAGACAGAGAGCCAAACCACATTCTTAGTGATGCAGGCAGGCTGAGTCCCAGAACCCAGGGGAAGGGAAGGGTCTCACAGGACCAGCCAGGACCTTTCCTTGGCTTCACGCAGAACAGAAATCAAATGTGAGCCGGAGAAAGTGAAAACAGAGTTTATTGAGTAGTGTGACTGATAGATAATAGCAGACGGAGTGTCCAGGAGACTCAGAAAGGAGAGAAGAGTCTCATCCTTGCAAGGGGTTTGTATTAGAGAGACTAGGGTGCATGTTTCTCCAGGAATCCAGGGTAGGGTCCAGTCAAAGGCAAGTATCAAGTGAACAATATGTGTTATTCCATAAATTCTGGAAGATAAGGGTATCGATGCCAGCATCAGCCGAAGTTTGTCTGAAGCTAATGTCCTGGGACATGTTTAGGATATGGCGCTTAAGTGTTATCAGGGGTTTGGGGCCTAGGACAAAACTCAATGACTAACTTTCTGGCCTCTGCCTGTTGCGGGACCACTGAGCCAACAATCAAGAAAGAAATCTCGAGACGTTTTACGGTGCAGCTTTTAGTAACTTTATTTAAGTAGCACAGGGACAGGACCCATGGGCAGAAAGAGCTGCACTTTTACTGTATGAAGCTGGTGGGTGGTTATACATTTAGTGCTCAAAGAGGAGGGGACATGCAGGGGGTAGAAGATCATGAATGTTTTCTTTGAATTTCTACCCATAAAACTTTGGCAAGATTTCTCTGGTGCTTATCATTGAGCTTGATATTAACTCTTTGTGAGACGTACAGGCAGTCATGAGACCCTTTAAGAATTAGCAACCAGCACGTGTGTGATCCTTATCGGAACTATGCAGCCTATAGGTCAGCCTTCTGCGCTAAAGGCAAACATTTTTCTGCTTCCATCCATCATCACCCCTTGAAGTGGGAAGTTGGCTTCTTTGCCTTGTTCAGAGGCAAATTATGGAACATGAGTGAATAGGGCCTAGCAGAAAAACAGCAGAGCTGGAGCCTTTCTAAAATGGAATCCCTTCAGCTTTCCTGCTTCATTAGGACAAAACACGAGACAAGAAGGAAATAGTTATTTCTAGGAGATAAAGGATCAATAACCAATGGGTCTGGATTTGGGAAAGAAGGAAGGGACAATGTGAATTTTTATTTCTATCTTTTGACTGGGCTGAGGAACAAATCTATTTACAAAAACTCTTGAGGGTGCTCTTTGGGCTTAGGAAATTCGTTAAGACCCTTAGTTCAGACTTCGACCAAGGAGCGAAAGATGCCTGATGAGGATCTGGGGGGTCCTGAATGGTCTTATTTTTAAATATTTATTTATGTGACAGAGGGAGAAGCAGGCTCCCCACCGAGTGGGGAGCCGAATGCGGGACTCAATCCCAGGACCCTGGGATCATGACCTGGGCTAAAGGCAGACTGAGCCACCCATGTGCCCTTAGATGGTCTTATTTTTAAATGTAACCGTTTAATAGTCTCTTTAGAGTGGAAAGACAATTCAGACAGAGCATAACTAGGATGAATGCTCAAAGGATAGAGGGGAGCAGAAAGAGTTACAGAGTCTTATAGTCCTATTTTAGCTACATTGTTTCTTTTTCATTAGCTTTTTGTAACGAATCTTCCAGTGGTACTACTTTGAAATTTTGAAACATTTTGGAGGCTTCTGCATGCCAACTAAAACAGGTATCCCATTCTGTTTAATTTGGGAGCCCTTGCTTTCAAGGGCAATGGCCACTGTATTTCTAGGCTGTCATACCCCTGAGGGCTGGAGCAGTTTGGTAGGACCCTAGCTGCAAATGGAGTTAACCCATGTCTCTGTTCAGCCTTATCTACCTGCAGAGGAAGCGCAGCTCACACTCTGTCCGGCCTCATCTTGAGGCCCCAACCTCACAGTTACCAAGCCGAGCTCCACAGGACACAAAACAAGCTTAGTGAGATTTTAGCTGTGTTTGCTAGGTATCTGAGATTTCTGGAACTATAGTTCTTGGACACGAAATAAGTAGGTGTGCAGGAAGGTGGCATGCACGACTCTTTAGCATTTAAGAATGCCATCAGCGAGCTGCAAGGATATTTAAAAAAAAAAAAAATCCCATTACCTAAGACTGTGGGTTTCTCAGAGCCAGACTCACACCTAAAAGGGATGTGCCACAGGGTTGGGGTTTGTGTGTGTTTTATAGTGTACCTTGTTGCACGGAAATTTCCTTAAGGTTGGTGGGTGACCTAATGTCAATCTAACCCATTCTGTGACCAACTTATCCTGTCATGGGATTCTTCTTGAGGTGACTAGTGCTCTAACAGCCTTTAAATGCTCAACCTGTGCCTCCCAACTGTTGCAGCTTTTCCTCCTCTGAGATCTCTGCTCCTTTATCTACACAAAATAAGGCAAGCAAACATACCTTACTGTATCAGTAGTAACCTAGAGATGTTACTGTGGCCTGGCGAATTGTGGTCTGAAAGCTAGGGGCTTGGGCTCCAGGCAGACCCTTCTGGTAGCTCAGTTGGGCTCTGGGCAGAACCACCAGCTCCACTGGACTCTGGGCAAATATGCCAGGTCAGTTGAACTTGGGGCATCATTGTCTGCCCGCATAAGCTGCCCTGCCCTGTGAAGGAAAGCCAATTAGATCAAGAGCTCAAATACAACAGAGCAGAGCTCACCACTGAGAGGAATTTACCCACAGCCCTTGGAAATGACAAGAAAAACAGCGAACTCCAAGTGTTCACGGGTACCGTGCCTGTGTGTCTCGTCATCCCCAAATGCTGCTGGAAGTCCGCCTTGGATCCTTTTGCTGCCACCAAATCTGTTAAAAAACAAAATTCATCTGAGTCCATTTGAAGGTCTAATTGGCTTTATTAAATGATGGATGAACCAGGCAGCATCCCATCTAGCAAATAGGAAGGAATTCAGAGATGTACAAAATAGGTTTGTATAAGGAGAGGGGGCAAGAATATTCTTAGCAGAAGAAAAGGATTTTCTCAGGCAAGATGGCTTTCCCTTAGGGGGAATAGTGGGGAAGATTTGGGAGGGATTGGGGTGTAGGACGGTGGTGTCTTACCATACGGATTATACCTCTTCTTCCTTTAGGGGATGGGGAGCGCCCATGAGGCAGATTCATTGGTACCCATCAGAAAATTCCCCATTGACCAGTGGAGACTACATTTTTGGGGAGATTGAAACTGCAATTACATTAGGTATTGAGCTCTGGTTTGGGATGTGGCCTAAGGCACCAATTTGGGCCTGTGGTTTTCTTTTTAATAAGGCCTACATCTGTTCTTTGATTCGGTGATGCAAATGGTGATATTCTATCATTCCTTCCTAATTTATCAGCTGGAATAATTGATACAAAGGAAGTCTACCCTGCCTCCTCAACTATCTAGCTGTCGTAGGTCTTCTTTCCCGAAGGAGAAGCAGGATGAAAGCCTGAGCGTGTTCCTGACCACTCAGGAGTAGGCTGTGGGTATTGTGCCTTCTCACCCCATATGTACACCAGTGCCTGTTTCCTATGAACAAGGACATTTGCTTGCCTGACTACAGAACAATGATCAAAATCTGGATATTTAACATAACTGCAATACTACAGCTTAATTCAAAGTTCTACGTTCAAATGTTCTCAGTTGTCCCAATCATATACTTTACAGCTTGTTTTCTGGTCCAGGTGCCAATTCAGTTCACACCTTGTATTTAGTTGTCACAGCTCTTCAGTTTCCTTACATCTGGAGAGTTTCTCACTTCCTTGTCTTTTATGACCTTGACATTTTTGAGGCATGTAGGCTAGTTACTTTGTAGAATGTCCAATATTTCCTCTTGATTATTCAAGTTATATGTTTTCACAGACACACTACAGAGTGATGTTGTATTCTTCTCAGTACAATATATCAGGATTTTAAACACTTGATCACTTGATTAGTTTAGTGTCTGCCCAATTTCCCCATTTCAAAGTTACTATTATTCCTTTGTCATTAATAAGTTATGGGAAGAAACTTTGAGTCTATGTAAATATCTCATTCCTCATCAGGCTTTCATTCACTAGTTGTAGCATGTATGATATTGTGCTTTATAATAAGAAATATGTATTTGATCTTTGTCCCATTTCTGGCCCTGAGCTCCTAAAACATAAGGAATTTCTTAAATGATGAGAGCCATAAAGGTGACCCTTGTTATGTTAATGAGGTGATTTTGGGCCTCACCTAAGGACAGGGGGCTGGTTGCTAGAGGAGATAACCACAGGATTAGAAGGTCTAGAACTTTAAGCCATTCTTCCCTGACCACAGGTTGGGGGAGGGGCTGGATATTGAGTTCTATCATCAATGGCCAATGATTTAACCAATCTTGCCTATATAATAAAGCTTCCACTGAAAACCCAAAAGGAGAGGGTTTGGCGAGCATCCACTTTGTTGAACATGTGGCCATTTGGAGAGAGTGCTGTGCCAGGGAGAGTTTGGAAGCTCCACGCCCTTTCCCCATTCCCTGCCCTGTGCAGCTCTTCCATCTGGGTGTTCCTGAGTTATATCCTTTTCAAATGAACTGGGGATCTAGTAAGCACAATGTTTCTCTGGGTTTTGTGAGCCACTCTAACAAACCCAGGGAGGGGGTCATGGGAACATCCAATCTACAGCAGGTCAGTCAGAAGCACAGGTGATGTCCTGAATTTGAGATTGGCATCTGAAGTTTGTAGGGGTGGGTCCTGTGGGATCTGACACCATCACCAGACAGAGAGTGTCCAAATTGAGTTGAATTGTAAGATACCCAGCTGGTGTCCAAGAATTGCTTGGATGTGTGTGGGGAAAAGAAAAATCTACGCATCGGAATTTGTGAATAGAAACATGGCATCCATTGATACTTCCTGCCTAAGTCAATTACTACTATAGTTGTTGCCAAATGGAAATATTTTTTTTTATCTCCATCTTTCTTTCTATATTTCTTATTGTCAATCTACTGTAAGGGTTTTACCTTCTTCCTAATTAATAAGTTAATATCTCTGTGAACTCTAGATTCTTCTTATATCTGGTGGTTTATAATCTGTTACTATCATTATTTATTTTGAAGCTCAAATCGTCCCAGAGTTGGCTAGCAGGATATTCTTTAAGGTGGCTCCTATGTCTGTTTGGTGTGTTCCCGTCTGTCTTTGAGCATTTCATTACTCCCTGGTAGCAGCCAGATGTCCCAGGTACTAATACTTTTGACATGTCCTCATTGTTTTTAATAGCTTTTTTTCCCCTGGTATTATAAAAGGCTCTAGGCTTGTCTTGTACATTTCCTGCCCCAACCATGGAATCATCTATTTCTTTATGTATCCATGGTTCTTTTTCATGTGAAATAATAAAGACCACAATCTGGAGGCAAGGGATTGTTGTTATTTATGGGCCTTTTCAGGAGTCAGATCTAGGGAGTACTTAAATTTTTTGAAGATAAAGTACATTATGAGTTCAGCAACTTTGTCCAATGCAAATTTAGTACTATAGGGGTTTTACGTATCTCTTCTGTATCTCTACTCCCTTTCTCACCCATAGAAAATCCTGGTCCTCAATGACCCCATTAGAAATGCTCATTTGTTTTATTCTTCAACACAACGTTTTTAGAATAGTAATACCCAAACTGCTTGTACTGTTTCTCTGTTGCTGAATTACCACAAACTTGTTAGCTTAGAACAATACACATTTATTACCCTGTCCCTTCTGTGGAGCAGAAGTCCATGCATAGCTTAGCTGGGTCCTCTGCTAAGGAACTCACAAAGTTGTCAAAGTCACAGGTGACGGCCAGGGCAGCTGTGTTATCTGTTGCTCAACAGGGGACTGACCTGCTTTGGGCAGCAGAATTTACTTGTTTGTGGTTATAGGACTGAGGGTTTCAGATTCTTGCTGTCAGCTAGAGGTATCCCTCAGTTTCTTGCCAGTTGGGCCTCTCAGCCTAGGAAGCCCATAACATGGCATCTTGCTTCTTCAAAGCCAGCAGGGGAGTGAGTGACTCCAGCAAGTCAAGAGCCGTGATCTTATGTACCTTAATCATATAATCACATACATGTATATTCCATCATCTTTGCAATGTTCTAGTGGTTAGAAGCAAGACACACGTCATGCCCATACTCCAGGGAACTACACAAGGATGTAAACATCAGGAGGCAGAGATCAAAAGGGACACCCTGGAATCTGTGTACTTCACTGCCATAGTATGATTGTTGAAAATGATTTAAGATTTTTTGGGTCATTCTTTTTTTTTCTTAGGGAACACGTATGTATCTTAAGTGTGTATGGGAATGTTTTCAGACTTGTTTTTATAGTCTGCTTTATCTCACTTAGTAATTTTGAGTGCTCATCTGTGTCCACAAATTTTCTTCATATGCTATACATTTTGGGGGTTCTATCATATTTTACTTAACCAATCGGTCTCAATTGGATATTACTTTTTCTCTATTATAAACAGCATCATAATGAATATTCTTGCAGCAAAGCATTTCCACGCACCCTTAATTATATTGTAGGACGAATGGCGTTTACTTATTTCTAGAAAGCTGCTCTGCTTGAGCAGGATTTAAGGAGCGATTTCCCTGAAGGAAATAAGGAAGCTCCACTGAAGGGAGATGTTAATCAGGGCTCTTCAGAGAAACAGAACCAACAGGGTGTGTGTGTGTGTAGATAGGGAGGTAGATTTCTTGTAAGGAATTAGCTGACGTGATTATGGAGGCAGGCAAGTCCCAAGATCTGCCTGGTAAGTCAGCAATCTAGAGACCTGAGGAGCTAATCGTTTAGTTCCAGTCAGATTCCAAAGCTTCCCCACGGAGAATCAGGAAAGCTTGTGCTATAGTTCCTGTCCAAAGGCAGCCTCAAGACCAAAGAATGGCTGACGGTTCCGTTCGAGTCCAAAAGCAGGAAGAAAGCTGATGTTCCAGTTCAAACAAAGGCAGCCAGGCAGAAAGAATTCTCTCTCACTTAGAGGAGGGCCCACCTTTTTGTTCTACTCCGGCTTACCCTCATTAGGGAGGACAATCTGTATTAGTTAGTCTACCAATTTAAATGTTCATCTCATCTAAAAATACCTTCACAGAAACATCCAGAATAAACATTTGACCAAATATTTGGACATCCCATGGCCCAGTTAAGTTGACACATAAAGATCCATGACAGGGGGCGCCTGGGTGGCACAGCGGTTAAACGTCTGCCTTCGACTCAGGGCGTGATCCCGGCGTTCTGGGATCGAGCCCCACATCAGGCTCCTCTGCTATGAGCCTGCTTCTTCCTCTCCCACTCCCCCTGCTTGTGTTCCCTCTCTCGCTGGCTGTCTCTATCTCTGTCGAATAAATAAATAAAATCTTTTAAAAAAAATTAAAAAAAAAGATCCATGACCGGAGGCCTTTTCAGTTTGAGGTATGTGATAGAGGGCTTAGAGTTTTCATGGAGGAAAATAAAATAAAGATATTCTTGTTGGCTTCACAGCTCTCTTTTCAATTCTACAAACAAAAGGAATAAAAATCATCTCTCTAAATGTATTAAGTTTTCCCCTTCTCAGTACCTCCTAACACTGCCAAATGACATTTGCCATTAAATTAATACAGATCTTCCTCAACTTGTGATTGTTTCACCCCAACAATCCATTGTAAGTTGAAAATACCCTAAACTAAAAATGCATTTCATACGCTTAACCTACCGAACATCATGGCTTAGTCTGGCCTACCTAAGTGCTCAGAATACTTTTATTCACCTACAGTTGGGCAAAATCATTTAATACAGAGCTTATTTTATAATAAAGTATTGAATACCTCCTGTAATGAATTTGTATCGGAAGTGAAAAACAGAATGGTTGTATGGGTACAAAACGTTTGTAAGTATATTCGTGGTTTACCTTTAGGATCTCAAGGCTGACTGGGAGCCGAGGCTCACTGCTACTATCTAGCAACAAGAAAGTATCCTATCGCGTATCACTAGCCAGGGAAAAGATGAAAATTCAAAATTTGAAGTACAATTTCTACTGGATGTGTGTTGCTTTACTGTAAAGTCAAAAATCACACCATTGTAAGTTGGGGACTAGCTGTACTCTTTAAAGTTATTCCTTCTCCTTTACGACGACTCATTCCCCTCATCACTAGACTTCCTTTCTTAGTCTAGATTTACGTCCTTAAGGGAAGAATCTTCACGCCTGCATCCACCCCGTCCCCAGAGCGTATATCTCAAGGCAGGCTTCAGTTAGAAGTAAAAGAGATGTCTTCTGCTTGAGTAAGATTGGTGTGTCAATTACTAATGCAATTTCTGAATGTGATGGTAGGACTGACTATATCTGAGAATGACCTCTCCACATCAGTATACCCAAAAAAGATTCAAAGTACTTACTTGAGACTGAAATTTCATCTAGGGTAGAGGGGAAACTACCTTCACTGAATGACTTTGTTTTTTCTCCGCATTTTCATATTTAACTAATAACACTTTTTTTGTGTGTGTGCTCTGAGAAAAATATATGTGGTGGTTAATTTTTAACTTTATTTTTGAAATATAGTTGGCATAAAATGTTACATTCATTTCAAGTGTACAACATAGTGATTCAACAAGTCTATATGTTATGCTGTGCTCACCCCAAGTGTAGCTGCCCTCTGTCACCACACCACACTATTACAGTACTACTGACTCTATTCCCTATATTGTGCATTTTATCCTGACTTTTTCTTTTTCTTTTTTAAAGATTTTATTTATTTATTTGAGAGAAAGTAAGTGAGCAGGGGGAGGGGCAGAGGGAGAGAGAGAATCTCAAGTCGACTCCATACTGAGTGCGGAGCCCGATACAGGGCTCAGTCTCATGACCCTGAGATCGTGACCTGAGCCAGGATCAAGAGTTGGATGCTTTGCAGACTGAGCCACCCAGGCACCCCTCCCTATGACTTTTTCTGTAACTGAGAGACTGTGTCCCCCACTTCTCTTCACTTGTTTTGGCCATCCCCTGACCACTTCTCCTCTGGCAACCATCAGTATGTTCTCTGTATTTATGGGTCTGTTTCTGCTTCTTGTTGTTTTACTTATTCTTTAATTGTTTTAGATTCTACATGTAAGTGAAATCATATGGTATTTGTCTCTAACTTACTTCACTTGGCATAATACCCTCTGTGTTTTCACAAATGGCAAGATTTTTTTATTTCTGAGTAATCTTCCTTTTTTGTGGCTGAGTAATATTCCATTATGTATATATAATGCATTTTTATATATATGTAATGCATTTTAAAATGCAAACTCATCCCTATGTGGGGTGTGTGTGTGTGTATTTGTATGTATACACACCGTATCTTCTTTATCCACTCATCAATCAGTGGACACTTGGGCTGCTTCTGTATCTTGGCTATTGTAAATAATGGTGCAGTAAACATAGGGCTGCATATATCTTTTCAAATTAGTGTTTTTGTTTTCTTTGAGTAAATACCCAGTAGTGGAATTACTGGATCATATGGTAATTCTATTTTTAATTTTTTGAAGAACCTCCATACTGTTTTCCAGAGTGGCTGCACCAGTTTGCATTCCTACCAACAGTACATGAGGGATCCTTTTTCTCCACATCCTTGCCAATACTTGTTTCTTGTGGTTTTTATTTTAGTCATTCTGACAGCTGTGAGGTGATATCTCATTGTGGTTTTGATTTTCATTTCCATGAAAATGAGTGATATTGAACATCTTTTCATGTGTCTGTTGGCCATCTGGATGTCTTTTCTGGAGAAATATCTGTACATGTCTTCTGCCCATTTTTTAATTGTTTGTTTATTTGGTGTTCAGTTGTATAAGTTCTTTATATAATCTGGATACTAACCCTTTATCAGATACGTTATTTGCAAATATATTCTTCCATTTTGAAGTTTGCCTTTGAGTTTTCTTGATTTTTTTTTTCCTTCACTGTGCAGAAGCTGTTTATTTTGATATAATCCCAAAAGCTCATTTTAGCTTTTATTTCCTTTGCCTCAGGAGAAATACCTAGAAAAATGTTGCTCCAGCTCGTGTCAGAGAAATTACTGCCTGTGTTCTCTTCTAGAATTTTTATGGTTTCAGGTCTCATATTTCGGTCTTTGTTTAAAATGTAAATCCATTCCAATGTTTACTTCATTTTATGTAGTAATTTACAACATCTGCTATTGATTCTTTAGTGTTCACATTATGTGAACTATCTCTTGATATTGACTGCTATACAAAGAAATTATATTTGTCAATATTTGTAGGATCCTACAATAATCCAGCTGTTTATACAATAGAATCTGAAATTATATTTTTGAATCATGAACACATAAGGGACCTATAGCAAATCAAGCATATTTTATGAAATATAATACAACCAAATAATGTAGATCAACACAGTTCTTTCTTTCTCTGTCTTTTCTACAAACGTCAGGCAAGAGGTATGACTTAAAATATTTTTATGATCTGTGATTCCAGTTGTAAAAGAACATCTTATTTCAGTAAATATCCTGTCTCTTCTCTCTCTTTTGCCCTAAATTCCATTGTATAGATCTTTCTTTTTTTTTTCTTTTTCTTTCTCTTCCCTTTCTTTTCTTTTTTCTTTATTTTCCCATTTTGTCTTTAATTTCTGGTTTCTTTCATTGAAATAAATTTCATCTGTACTGCTTCCTTTCAGAGATTTATTGAGGATTTCTTTATGGTCCGTTTTTTTGTTTTGTTTTCTTTCAGGTGTAGAATTTATTGATTCATCACTTACATGTAACACCCAGTGCTCATCACAACAAGTGTCCTCCATAATACCCATCACCCATTTAACCCATCCCCCTGCCCACCTCCCCTCCAGCAACCATTAGTTTGTGCTCTATAGTTAAGAGTCTATTTTATGGTTTGCCTCTCTTTCTCTTTTTTTCCCCCATGTTCATCTGTTTTGTTTCTTAAATTCCACATGTGAGTGAAATCATATGGTATTTGTCTTTCTCTGACTGGCTTATTTCACTTAGCATAATCCTCTCTAACTCTATCATGTCATTTTCATTCATTTTGATAGCTGAGTAACATTCCAGTGTGTGTGTGTGTATGTGTGTGTGTGTGTGTGTGTCTACACACACCACATCTCGTCTATCCACTCATCACCTGATGGACATTTGGGTTCTTTCAGTAATTTGGCTATTTTTGATAATGCTGCTATATAAACATCAGGGTGACATGTATCCCTCTGAATCAGTATTTTTGTAACCTTTGAGTAAATACCTAGTAGTGAAATTGCTGGGTCATAGAGTAGTTCTATTTTTAACTTTCTGAGGCACCTCCATACTGTTTTCCAGAGTGGCTGTACCAGTCTGCATTTCCACCAACAGTATAAGAGGGTTCCCCTTTCTCCTCATCCTCGCCAACATCTGTTGTTCCCTGTGTCATTAATTTTAGCCACTCTGGGGATGTCTGAGTGGCTCAGTTGGTTAAGCGTCTGCCTTCGGCTCAGGTCATGATTCCGGAGTCCTAGGACTGAGTCCCGCATTGGGCTCCTTGGTCAATGGGGAGCCTGCTTCTACCTCTGCCTGCTGCTCCCTCTGCTTGTGCTCTCTCTCTGACAAATAAATAAAATCTTTAAAAAATATATTTTTAGCCATTCTGACACGTGTGAGGTGATATCTCATTGTAGTTTCGATTTGTATTTCCCTGATGATGAGTAATGTTGAGCATCTTTTCATGTGTCTGTTGGCCATCTGGATGTCTTCTTCAGAAAAATGTCTTCTCATGTCTTCTGCCCATTTTTTAACGGGATTATTTGTTTTTGAAGTGTTGAGTTTGATAAGTTCTTTATAAATTTTGGATACTAACCCATTATCAGATATGTCATTTGCAGATATCTTCTCTCATTACAATGTTGCCTTTTAGTTTTATTGATTGTTTCCTTCACTGTACAAAAGCTTTTTATCTTGATGTAATCCCAAAAGTTTATTTTTGTTTTTGTTTCCCTTGCCTCAGAAGACATGTCTAATAAGAAGTTGGCTATGGCTTATTGCCTGTGTTCTTAGAATTTTGATGGTTTCCTCTCTCACATTTAGGCCTTGCATTCGTTTTGAATTTATTTTTCTGTATGGTATAAGAAAGTGGTCCAGTCTCATTCTTTTGCATGTTGCTGCTCAGTTTTCCCAGCACTATTTGTTGAATAGTCTTTTTCCCATTGGATATTCTTTCCTGCTTTGTCAAAGATTAGTTGGCCATACAGTTGTGGGTCCATTTCTGCGCTTTCTGTCCCATTGACCTATGTGTCTTTTTGTGCCAGCACCATACTGTCTTGATCACTATAGCTCCGTAGTATAACTTGAAGTCTGGAATTGTGATGCCTCCAGCTTTGCTCTTCCTTTTCAAGATTGCTTGGGCTATTTGGGGTCTTTTGTGGTTCCATACAAATTTTAGGATTGTTTGTTTTAGCCCTGTGAAAAGTGCGGCTGGTATTTTGATAGGGATTGCATTAAATATGCAGATTGCTTTGGCTAGTATAGACCTTTTAACAATGTTTGTTCTTCCAATCCATGAGCATGGAATGTTTTTCCATTTCTTTGTATCTTCAGTTTCTTTCGTAAGTGTTCTGTAGTTTTCAGAGTAGAAATTTTTTACTTCTTTAATTAGGTTTATTCATAGGTATCTTATGGTTTTTGGTGCAATTGTAAACGGGATTGATTCCTTTTCTCTTTCTTCTGCTTCATTACTGGTGTGTAGAAATGCAACAGATATCTGTATTTTGATTTTGTATTCCGTGACTTTACTGAATTCATGTATCAGTTCTAGCAATTTTTTGGTAGAGCCTTTTGGATTTTTTAACAGAGTATTATGTTTGCAAATAATGAAAGTCTGACTTCTTCCTTGATGATTTGGATGCCTTTTATTTCTTTTTGTTGTCTGATTACTAAGGCTAGGACTTCTAGTACTATGTGAAATAATAGTGGTGAGAGTAGATATCCCTGTCTTTTTCCTGACCATAAGGAAAAGCTCTCAATTTTATACTGATTAAGGATGATATCAGCTGTGGGTTTTTTGTATATGGCCTTTATGATGTTGAGGTATGTTCCCTCTATCCTTACTTTGCTGAGAGTTTTTCTCATGAATGGATGCTGTACTTTGTCAAATGTTTTTCTTTATCTGTTGAGAGGATCATATGGTTCCTATCCTTTCTTTTATTAATGTGGTGGATCACGATGATTGATTTGCAAATATTGAACCACCCCTGCAGCCCAGGAATAAATCCCACTCGATTGTGGTGAATGATTCTTTTAATGTACTGTTGGATTCTATTTCCTAGTATTTTGTTGAGAATTTTTACGTTTAGATTCATCAGGGATATTGGCCTGTATTTCTTTTTATAGTGGGGTCTTTGTTTGCTTTTGGAATCAGGGTAATGCTGGCCTTGTAGAATGAGTTTGGATGTTTTCCTTCTGTTTCTGGTGTGGTTTTTTTTGTTTTGTTTTGTTTTTTGGAATAGTTTGAGAAGTCATATTTAGGTCTTTAATCTATTTTGAGTTTATTTTTGTGTATGGTATAAAAATGTGGTCCTTTTTCATTCATTTCCATGTAGCTGTCCAATACCAGCTTTTCCTAATACCATTTGTTGAAGACTTTTTTCAGTTGCATATTCTTGCCTCCTTTGCCAAAGATTAATTGGCCATATAAGTGTGGGTTTATTTCCAGGCTTTCTTTTCTGTTCTTTTGATCTATTTGTCTATTTTTATGCCAGTACCATACTGTTTTGATTACTACAGTTTTGTAGTATATCTTGAAATATGGGAATGTGATACCTCCAGTTTTGTTCTTTTTCAAGATAGCTTTGGCAATTTGAGATCTTTTGTGGTTCCATACAAATTTTAGGATTATCTGTTTTAATTCCATGAAAAATGCTATTGGTATTTTGATAAAGCTTGCATTGAGTCTATAGATTGCTTTGGGTAGTATGGACACTTCAACAATATTTGTTCTCCCAATCCATGAGCATGGAATATCTTTCTATTCATTTGTGTCATCTTAAATTTCTTTCATCAGTGTTTTATAGTTTTCAGAGTACAGGTCTTTCATGTACTTGGTTAGGTTTATTCTTAGGTATTGGTGCAATTGTAAATGGGATTGTTTTCTTAATTTCTCTTTCTACTACTTCATTATTAAGATATAGAAATGTAATGGATTTCTGTATATTGATTTTGTATCCCGTGACTTCACTGAATTCATTAGTTCTAGTACTTTTTTGGTGGAGTCCTTGGGTATTCTTTTTTTTAAAGATTTTATTTATTTGACAGAGAGAGACACAGTGAGAGGGGGAACACAAGCAGAGGGAGAGGGAGAAGTGGGTTTCCCACTGAGCAGAGAGCCCAACGCGGGGCTCAATCCCAGGACCCTGGGATCATCACCTAAGCTGAAGGCAGATGCTTAACAACTGAGCCACCCAGGCACCCTGAGTCTTTGGGTATTCTATATATAGTCTCATGTCATCTGCAAATAGTGAAAGTTTTACTTCTTCCTCACCAATTTGGATGCCTTTTATTCCTTTTTCTTGTCTGATTGCTGGGGCCAGGACGTCTAGTGCTATGTTGAATAAAAGTGGTGAGAGTGGACATTTTTGTCTATTTCCTGCTCTCAGGGGAAAAGCTTTCAGTTTTTCCCCATTAAGTAAGATGTTAGCTGTGGGTTTTTTATATCTGACCTTTATTACGTTGAAGTATGCTCCCTCTAAACCTACTTTGTTGAAGGTTGTTTGTTTTTTTTTAAATCATGAATGATATTGTACTTTGTCAAGTGCTTTTTTTGCGTCTACTGAAATGATTTTTTTCATTTTTATCCTTTTTATCCTTTCTCTTGTTGATGTGATGTATCACATTTATTGATTTGCAAATACTGAACCACCCTTGCATCCCAGAAATAAATCCCAGTTAATCACAAAGAAGGATTTTTTTAAATGTATTGTTGGATTCTGTTTGCTAGGATTTTTGCATTTATGGTCATCGGAGATATTAGCCAGTAGTTTTTGTTTTTTGTTTTTTTTTAGTGTCTTTATCTGTTTTTGGTAATCCTGGCTGCATAGAATGAATTTGGAAGCTTTTCCTTCTCTCCTATTTTTTTTGGAAGAGTTTGAGAAGAATAGGTATTAACTCTTCTTTAAATGTTTGGTAGAATTTATCTGTGAAATCATCTGATTCTGGGAGGTTTTTGTTTGCTGGGAGGTTTTTGTTTGTTTGGTTTCTAATTACAGATGCAATCACATTGCTGGTAATTGGTATGTTCCCATTTTCTATTTTTTTCTTACTCAGTTTTGGGTGGTTGTGTGTTTCTAGGAGTTTGTCCATTTCTTCTAGTTTGTCCAATTTGTTGGCATATAACTTTTCATAATATTCTCTTATAATCCTAATCCTTTGGGGTTTTTTTGTTGTGTTGATTCTTTTTTCTCCCTCTCCCTCTCTCTTTCTTTCTTCCTTTCTTTCTCCTTTTCTTCCTCCCTTCCTCTCTCTCTCTCTATCGCTCTCGATTCTTTTTTCTCCCTCTCCCTCTCTCTTTCTTTCTTCCTTTCTTTCTCCTTTTCTTCCTCCCTTCCTCTCTCTCTCTCTATCGCTCTCGCTCTTTCCCTTCCTTCCTTTCTTCCTCTTTTTCTTTTCCTTCCCCTCCCCTTCCCCTCCCCTTCCCCTCCCCTTCCCCTCCCCTTCCCCTCCCCTCCCTTATCCCTCACCTTTCCCCTTCCTTTGCCCTCACCCCTTTCCCTTCCTCCCCTTCCCCTTTCCCCTTCCCCTTCCCCCTTCCCCTTTCCCCTTCCCCTTTCCCCTTCCCCTCCCCCCTCACCCCTTCCCCTTCCTCCTCACCCCTTCCCCTTCCTCCTCACCCCTTCCCCTTCCCCTTCCCCTTCCCCTTCCCCTTCCCCTTTCCCTTCCCCTTCCCCTTTCTCTTCCCCTTCCCTTTTTTCCTCATGAGCCTGGCTAAAGATTTATTAATTTTGCTGATCTTTTCACAGAACCAGATCCTGGTTTCATTGGTCTCATATATTGTTATTTTAGTTTCTGTTTTGTTTATTTCTGTTCTAATCTTTATTATTTCCTTTTTCTACTGGTTTTGGGGTTTTGTTTTTTTCCCCTTCTATGTCCTTTATATGTTAGCTAGGTTTTTATTTGAGATTTTTCTTGCTCCTTGAGTTAGGCCTGTACTCTATAATCGTCCTGTTAGAAAAGCTTTTGCTACATTCCAAAGATGTGGTCATCGTGGTTCCAATTTGTTGTCTCTGTCTGTATTTTTATTTTATCTTTAATTTCTTGGTTGACCCACTCATCGTTAGTACCATGTTATTTAACCTTTTTAATTTGTGTCCTTGTCAGATTTTTTTTTCTTGTGCTTGATTTCTAGTTTCATAGTGCTGTGGTCTGAAAAGATGCATGGTATGACTTGTCTTTTTAATTTTTGAGACCTGTTTTGTGGCCTAACATGTGTTCTATTCTGGAAAACGTTCCTGTGCACTTGAGAAGAATATGAATTCTTCTGTTTTAGGATGGAGTGTTTTCTCTCTCTCTCTTTTTTTTTTTTAAAGAGAGAGAGTACTAACAGTGTAGAGGGAGATGGAGAGCAGACTCCCACTGAGGGGAAGCCCAACATGGGTCTTGATCCCAGGACCCTGAGATCATGACCTGAGCTGAAGGCAGATGCTTAACCAACTGAGCCACCCAGGCGCCCTCAATGGAATGTTCTGAATATATCTGTTAGGTCCATCTGGTCCAATGTGTCATTCAAAGCCACTGTTCCGTTGATGTTCTGTCTAGATGATCTATCCATTGATGTAAGTGGAGTATATCTTTTGTATTGCTCCTTTATCAGTAGTATCCTTCTTTCTCTCTGTGTAAGTCTTTGGTTAAAGTCCATTTTGTCTGACATAGTATTACTACCCTAGCTTTCTTTTCACTTCCATATGCATGACAAATGCTTTTCCATCCCTTCACCTTCAATCTGCTTTTGTCTTTAGGTCTGAAATGAGTCTCTTGCAGGCAGCATATCAATAGTTCTTGCTTGTTTATCCATTCTGTCACCCTAGTTTTTTGACTGGAACATTTAGTCCATTTACATTCAAAGTAATTGATAAGTATGTTCTTGTTGCCATTTTGTTGTTTGTTTTATAGTTGTTTTTGTAGTTCTTTGTTCCTTTCTTCTCTTGTTCTCTTCTTTCATGGTTTGCTGGCTTTCTTTCTTTTTTTCCTCCCATATCATTACAGTCTTTTTTTTCCCCCATAGGACATGCGCTATGATTTGCAGCATAGGAGAGAATCTTAGGAATCAAAATTTGTGCTTCAAAGACATGTACATCGGGATGGAAAGGACATAAATTAATCTAAGTGGAAGCTTTGAGTATTGGGTTTTATATTTGGTTCTTGTGACATTCCAGAAGTATTTTGCCTATTTATCTTAATCTATACAAATCTTAATCTACATAAATCTTTATGTTCTGATAAGAAGTGTTTGGTAACTTCAAGGTCACTCCCATAGCCTACCTTCTACATATCCTTAAGAATTCTATGAAGGGGCATTTCTTCTTAGATATAGAAAGCACATGAGTCCCCAAAATATTGGCTCTTTTAATGTTTTCTTAATGGCTACAATAAAGTGTGATGGTTAATTTTATGTGTCACTTGATTGAATAAGGATGCCCAGATAGTGGTCAAATTTTTTTATGGGTGTATCTGAGCGGGTGTCTCTGGAAGAGGTTAACATTTGTTTTCATTTGTTTTATTTTGGGCTTTTGGGGATTTTTAATCTTTTTGTGTGATTTTTTTCAAATTTTTATTTTAATTCTAGTTAACATGTTATAATATTGGTTTCAGGAGTAGAATTTATTGATTCATCACTTACATACAGCACCCAGTGCTCAAACACAACAAGTGCCTTCCTTAATACCATCATCTATTTACCTCTTTTCCTCCATCAATCCTCAGTTCTATATATTTAAGTCTTTTATGGTTTTGCTTCCCCTTTTTTCCCTTCCCCTTTGTTCATCTGTTTTGTTTCTTAAATTCCATGTATGAGTGAAATCTTTATTTGTCTTTCTCTGGCTTATTTCACTTAGCACAATATACTCTAGCTCCATCCATGTCATTGCAAATAGCAAGATTTCATTCTTTGATGACTGAATAATATTCCATTGTGTGGAATTATGTGTGTGTGTGTGTGTGTGTGTGTGTGTATGTACATGTGTGTGTCCATCATAAGTCGATGTGACATTTGGGTTCTTTCCATACTTTTTTCTTTGGTTATATGCTTGGTTCCTTTCTTTTTATTTGTATATCTGTTACAGGTTTTTGATTGTGGATTACCATTAGTTTATATAACATCTTATACATATAGCACATTATTGGTTGATGGCCATTTAAGTTTGAACTCAGTCTTAAGCACTAATGTGTTTTACTCCTCTGCCACCTATTTTTGCTATATAGTTTCATCCTTTATTTTTGCTTGAATTCCTTTGACTGATTTTTATAAATATACTTAATTGTGATGCTTT
>NW_024425119.1:23086623-23184139 GCF_017311325.1 Ursus maritimus
ACATGAGGACAAGGAATTAAAAGAGAATTTTTTTTGGGGGAAAAAAACTGCTGAGGATAGGGAAAGAATGGAAAGAGTGGTAAAACAGGCAATAAGTCGAGAATACAATCCAGAGCTAAATGCCATAACATACCTGAATACTTACGGAGCCGTGCTGTTCAGGCCAGACCTCGAGCCAGTGTCTTCAGTACAGACCGGGACTCTCTTGTACCCACAGGCACTGCTGACCAATCCTGGGAGACTTCTCTCTACACGTGCCCTCAACTCAGTGATTCTGGACTTCCCTTTCCCTTCCCCTTTCCCTTCCCCTTCCCCTTTCTCTTCCCCTTCCCTTTTTTCCTCATGAGCCTGGCTAAAGATTTATTAATTTTGCTGATCTTTTCACAGAACCAGATCCTGGTTTCATTGGTCTCATATATTGTTATTTTAGTTTCTGTTTTGTTTATTTCTGTTCTAATCTTTATTATTTCCTTTTTCTACTGGTTTTGGGGTTTTGTTTTTTTTTTTCCCCCTTCTATGTCCTTTATATGTATAGCTAGGTTTTTATTTGAGATTTTTCTTGCTCCTTGAGTTAGGCCTGTACTTCTATAATCGTCCCTGTTAGAAAAGCTTTTGCTACATTCCAAAGATGTGGGGTCATCGTGGTTCCAATTTAAGTTGTCTCCATGTATTTTTTTATTTTATCTTTAATTTCTTGGTTGACCCACTCATCGTTTAGTACCATGTTATTTAACCTTTTTAATTTGTGTCCTTGTCAGATTTTTTTTCTTGTGCTTGATTTCTAGTTTCATAGTGCTGTGGTCTGAAAAGATGCATGGTATGACTTGTCTTTTTTAATTTGTTGAGACCTGTTTTGTGGCCTAACATGTGTTCTATTCTGGAAAACGTTTCCTGTGCACTTGAGAAGAATATGAATTCTTCTGTTTTAGGATGGAGTGTTTTCTCTCTCTCTCTCTCTTTTTTTTTTTAAAGAGAGAGAGTACTAACAGTGTAGAGAGGGAGATGGAGAGCAGACTCCCCACTGAGGGGGAAGCCCAACATGGGTCTTGATCCCAGGACCCTGAGATCATGACCTGAGCTGAAGGCAGATGCTTAACCAACTGAGCCACCCAGGCGCCCCTCAATGGAATGTTCTGAATATATCTGTTAGGTCCATCTGGTCCAATGTGTCATTCAAAGCCACTGTTCCGTTGATGTTCTGTCTAGATGATCTATCCATTGATGTAAGTGGAGTATATCTTTTTGTATTGCTCCCTTTATCAGTAGTATCCTTCTTTCTCTCTTGTTAAGTCTTTGGTTTAAAGTCCATTTTGTCTGACATAGTATTACTACCCTAGCTTTCTTTTCACTTCCATATGCATGACAAATGCTTTTCCATCCCTTCACCTTCAATCTGCTTGTGTCTTTAGGTCTGAAATGAGTCTCTTGCAGGCAGCATATCAATAGTTCTTGCTTGTTTATCCATTCTGTCACCCTAGTTTTTTGACTGGAACATTTAGTCCATTTACATTCAAAGTAATTGATAAGTATGTTCTTGTTGCCATTTTGTTGTTTGTTTTATAGTTGTTTTTGTAGTTCTTTGTTCCTTTCTTCTCTTGTTCTCTTCTTTCATGGTTTGCTGGCTTTCTTTCTTTTTTTCCTCCCATATCATACAGTCTTTTTTTCCCCCATAGGACATGCGCTATGATTTGCAGCATAGGAGAGAATCTTAGGAATCAAAATTTGTGCTTCAAAGACATGTACATCGGGATGGAAAGGACATAAATTAATCTAAGTGGAAGCTTTGAGTATTGGGTTTTATATTTGGTTCTTGTGACATTCCAGAAGTATTTGCCTATTTATCTTAATCTATACAAATCTTAATCTACATAAATCTTTATGCTTCTGATAAGAAGTGTTTGGTAAGCTTTTCAAGGTCACTCCCATAGCCTACCTTCTACATATCCTTAAGAATTCTATGAAGGGGCATTTCTTCTTCTTAGATATAGAAAGCACATGAGTCCCCAAAATATTGGCTGCTTTTAATGTTTTCTTAATGGCTACAATAAAGTGTGATGGTTAATTTTATGTGTCACTTGATTGGAATAAGGGATGCCCAGATAGTGGTCAAATTTTATTTATGGGTGTATCTGAGCGGGTGTCTCTGGAAGAGGTTAACATTTGTTTTCATTTGTTTTATTTTGGGCTTTTGGGGATTTTTAATCTTTTTTGTGTGATTTTTTTTTTCAAATTTTTATTTTAATTCTAGTTAACATGTAATATAATATTGGTTTCAGGAGTAGAATTTATTGATTCATCACTTACATACAGCACCCAGTGCTCAAACACAACAAGTGCCTTCCTTAATACCCATCATCTATTTACCTCCTTTTCCTCCATCAATCCTCAGTTCTATATATTTAAGTCTTTTATGGTTTGCTTCCCCTTTTTTCCCCTTCCCCTTTGTTCATCTGTTTTGTTTCTTAAATTCCATGTATGAGTGAAATCATATTTTATTTGTCTTTCTCTGGCTTATTTCACTTAGCACAATATACTCTAGCTCCATCCATGTCATTGCAAATAGCAAGATTTCATTCTTTTGGATGACTGAATAATATTCCATTGTGTGGAATTCCATGTGTGTGTGTGTGTGTGTGTGTGTGTGTGTATGTACATGTGTGTGTCCATCATAAGTCGATGGACATTTGGGTTCTTTCCATACTGGTTTTCTTTGGTTATATGCTTGGTTCCTTTCTTTTTATTTTTTGCATATCTGTTACAGGTTTTTGATTTGTGATTACCATTAAGTTTTATATAACATCTTATACATATAGCACATTATGTTAAGTTGATGGCCATTTAAGTTTGAACCCAGTCTTAAAGCACTAAGTTTTTACTCCTCTGCCACCCGTATTTTTGCTATATAGTTTCATCCTTTATTTTGTGAATTCCTTGACTGATTTTTATAAATATACTTAATTGTGATGCTTTTGTTCTTAACTCCTGCTCGTCTTTCTACTTATAGAATCCCAGTCAACATTTATTGTAAGGCTAGTTATTGGTCATGAATTTCTTTAAATTTTGTTTGGGAAACTCATTATCTCTCCTTCTTTTCTGAATGATAGCCTTGCTGGATAGAGTATTCTTGGTTGCACTTTTTTTTGTCCCCCAGCACTTTGAATATATATCATGCCACTCTCCTCTGGCCTGCAGAGTTTCTGCTCAAACATCAGCTGAAAGCCTTATGGGGTTTCCTTCATATGTAACTGTTTTCTTTCTCATTTCTTTTCTTTTCTTTCTTTCTCTTTCTTTCTTATGCCTGCTTCTTTCTTGTTAAACCCCACTGATTTTAAGAACTTGCAAAGTTAAAGCCCCTCTGGTTTTCAAAGCCAAATGTTAGGGGGATTCATCTTCCCAGTGGGGATCCCCCATGCCTGGGATGCCTGGTGTGGGGTGTGCTTCTTTCTCTTCTCTGTGCCTGTGGTGCCCCTCCCTCCTGTGGACAATCTCATGAGTCAGTTTTGTTCCCAGTCATGTCTCTACCCTTCCTACCTTTTTGATGTGGCCTTTTTTCTCCATTTAGCTGTGGAGAGTCTGTTCTGCCAGTGTTTGGGTTATTTTCTGGATTGTTTATGTCGATGTGGGTGTTATCTAGGTGTATCCATGGGAGGAGGTGAGTTTAGGATCCTCCTACTCTCCCATCTTCCCCAGATGTCCTACAAGTTTTATGGTGTTATATTTCACTAATTTGACCCTTAATCCATTTTGAGTTTATTTTTGTTTGTGGTGTAAGAAAGTGATCTAGTTTCATTCTCTTTCATGTAGCTGTCCAGTTTTCCCAGCAACACTTTTTGAAGAGACTGTTTTCTCCATTATATATTCTTGCCTCCTGTGTCAGAGATTAATTGACCACATAAGCATGGGTTTATTTCTGGGCTCTGTGGTCTGTTTTATTGACCTATGTGTCTGTTTCTGTGCCAGTACCATACTGTTTTGATTACTACAGCTTTGTAATATAACTTGAAATCTAGGATTGTGATGCCTTCAGCTTTGTTCTTCTTTTTCAAGATTGTTTTGGCTATTTGGGGTTGTTTGTGGTTCCATACATGTTTTAGGATTATTCTAGTTCTGTAAAAGATGCTGTTGGTATACCCTGAATGCTTTTTAAGGAAAGAATGGGAGATAAAAACCAGGTGGCCTTTTGATTACTTTCACAAGTGCTTATTGATTATATATATCCTGCATATTTAAACCTCACAACAACTGTGTATGGTAGGTTTTATCATCCCCTCTCACAGATAAGGACACTGAGGCTTAAAGAGATTAAGAAATGTTCCCAAATCTACACACCTGGCACATTCCAGAGCCAAGATTTGACACTAGGTCCGTTTGACTTCAGCTCAAGGCCAGTGCTCTTGCCACTCTACCATGCCAACTCAACAGGCCTGTGAAGGTTATATGGTATGTTTCCAGGGCCCAAGAATCCTGAAAGAATTGAGCACTTCACTCTTCACTTTTAAAACATAATCTTAATACATTTTTCAAAATTAATTTGCCTTCTTCCTAAGGTTCAGTCGGAGTTGACAAAATAACAGATTACCTGAGACAAGCAAGTAGTCAAAATTCTGAAGACAGTGAACTTGAGGAGGTATGGAACATACTTGAGCCTGAAAAGAGAGACCTGCATGTGGACCTGGAAATTCTTTGTGCCGTCATGAAAGAATGGATGGCTTGCTGTAGAAACAAACGGTAATCATTGGGGCGCCTGGGTGGCACAGTCGGTTGAGTCTGACTCTTGGTTTTGGCTCAGGTCCTGATCTCAGGGTCATGAGAACGAGTCCTGTGTCTGGCTCTGCACTCAGTGCAGAGTCTGCTTGAGACTCCCTCCCTTTCTCCCTTTGCCCTCCCCCCTGTTCCCACACCCACGTGTGCGTACTTATGCGCGCGCGCGCTCTCTCAAATAAATCTAAAAAAATGGTAATCGCAAGTCCCAGCAGGATGCATGTCCAAGTTCTGTTTTAACAACTGATTACAATTAATGCTAATCACTGTTTTTTTGTGTTGTTGGAAGTACTATAATCCAGTGCTCCTCACGCTTTAGCATGCACTGGACTCACCTGAACTATTTATCATACCTGATTGTCGCCCCCAACCATGATTCGGCAGGTCTGGGGTGAAGCCTGATAATTTTCATTTCTAACATATCTCCAAGCGATAGTGATGCTGTGAGTGTATGTGTGTGCATGGGCGTGATGAGCATACTTTGAGAATGTATTGTATCAATTATGTTAATCCTAATAACATCCATTTATCATGATTGGGGCAGCACATTATTATTATGTTTTCACAAAGAATTGAGCTGACATAGGAGTCAAGCAAATTATTGATAATGACCGGCAAATCTCCAAATGCATTTAAACTCAGAGTGGGTGCCCGTTAGAGGTCAGTGGGGACAATTAGGCAGTGAATATAATTTGAAAACCTAGGATAAAAGGAAGCTAAAGGGAAAAGGAAAAAAGCAGTGGAACTGAAAAAAAGAGATGAAGAAGGAGAAGAGTATGCATGATATCAGCTGTCCCTGGTGGAACCTCGAGAAATTTTACCTTCTTTCACAGGAAGCCTAATTTCTCTGGCTTTTAATCAGCCACTGATATCCAGCTATCAGCTTATATTTACTAGGAATTTTCTTAAATAACACTGCAAGCCTGAAAAGTGACAAAACTTGCTAGATTTCATGTAGATGACTCAAGAAAAGATGACCAAAATGTTGTTTGCCAAGAACAAGTTAGTCATGAAAACAACATAAACACCTAAAAATATCTAATTTTACTAGTAATTAAAGAAATACAAATGAAGACAACATGTTAGTTTTACCCATCGGTTTAGCAAAGTTTTAAAAGAATAACTCTACCCCATGTTGTCAGGGCAGGTGGAGAAATAAGGCTCCTTTTATACATTGTTGGTGGTAGTACAAGTTGGCATAGTTTTTTCAAGAACAATTTAAGAATATGTATCAAATGCTTAAAAATTATGTGATGTATTTGGGCTAGTCATGTAACTCAAGAAAAATAACCGATCATGTACCCTAATATATGTGTTTATGATAGTGATAAATATACGCAACTTACAAATGTTAAAATAAAGGGTCAGATTGATAAATTATAATACTTCCACTAGAATCCTAAATAGTCACTCAGAATTATAATTAGATAAACATTTGACAAGAGAAATGTTCATATATATTTATTTCAAATAAGGCCATAAATATATATGTGTATTATAAACCCATATTTATCAAGAAAAAATATGCATAAAGAAAGTTGGGAAGAATATGTTCCAAAATGATTATCTTTCCATGATGGTTTCAACTTTCTGTTCTTTTCTTATGCCTTTTCCCATTATTCTGAAATACTTAGATTTGTATAATGAAAGTGTTAATCCATTATAAAATGGTGTGAGAGCAAAAGAAAAAACCTCCAATTTTTATAGCAGAAGTAAAAAATATGGGAGGTATAAACACAAAATAGAAGAACAGAAACTCGAATGGTGATAGGTATGTAGCTATCAATAGTAAAGTGGTGCCTGAATTATTCTGACCGACATCTCACACTGAAATACAATGAGATGTTAGGACAGATGTAGAGAATTTCGTAGTGGTTCCAGAGAGATAGTCTAAGTATTTGGGATTTAGAAAGATTAAGTAAAACTTAAATCATAATATACAGACTCTTAAAAAGGAAATGGTTGAAACTTTACTATGTTTGAGAGTGAAAGGTGGTATTTGTGTACTGGACAGTGGACTATCCACAGCTTTCCCCAAATTTCAGGAGTAAATGCTCAAAGTACAATTGTCTGGGTTCAACTTGGTTTTCCGTGAAAAAGGAAAAATGATAGCACCATAAATGTGTCCTGAAGTATTAGTTGTTCATGCCTTTTCCTTCCCAGTTTTTAAAATCCCACTTGTTATTCCTGCAAATGTCTAGACTATGTTGACGTCCTAATCCCTTGAGACCTCACGTCCCCATCACAGCGGCTGCACATCAATCCCTGCCTACTCATGCATGCACACTTTCCTTTTCAGGTTAGATTAAAAGTTTATGCAAGATAGAGGTAATGCCTTAAGTTTCTTTTCTATTACCCTACCTAAGCACAATGTCGAACTCCAAATAGTTCCTGAATAAATAGATAGTTTTAAAATTCAGAAAGAAATACCTGATTAGAAAAATTACAGATCACATCTGTAATGGCACTGGCAAAGAATCGTAGCTCATTGGTTTTGGGTTTTTTTGGTTGCAGGGAAAGATTGAGTGGTGGATCAAGTGGCAGGATTGATGATTCTGCTTTTGAACAGGGCAGCATAAAATCACATAGAGCAAGTATGTATGTGTTTCTTCCTGTTGTTCTGCCACTTTCTTGTGGTTTGGAGAAATGGATTTTTCATAAAACACTCTTGTATGTGTTTCAGTTAAGATGACCACAGATAAAACAGAATCTACGTCATGGAGCTTCGAGGCTTTGGGTGGAGATATGTCTAAAGGAGTCTTGTAAGCATTCTTACTTGTAATGCTTTCTCAAGTACCTCTTATTTTTCTCATTTATTTCATAGGTCTATGTGTTTTACTTATGGTAAAGCCACTTAGCTTGTGTGTGTGTGTGTGTGTGTGTGTCTGTCTGTCTGTCTGTGTGTGTCTAACCAATCTTTTATTTAATTCTTGACTATTCTCTCCCAATTGCATTAGAACAAATTTCACTAGACACATGATTTATATAAGACTAGTATTATCTAAATTAACATTTTCTCACTAATAAAACCCTTCTCCTACATTAACTTCATGTGCTTTCTATGGAAAACAAGTCCCATTTCAGGTAGAATTATGACTAAACTCTTTGGGTGATTGTTTTCAAAGCACCTCTTTAATAGGTACTTATAGATATAAATGACAAAAGCTGTTCTCCACTAGATGTATGTGATTTTAGATATCAAGGAGAGGCAATTCTGTCTCTCCCTTATTGTCTCCTTGCCACGTTAGGTTTGCCCGTGCAAAAAGGGGTGGTAGGAACCATGTACCCAAGCTGCGCTAAGCACTGGGATAAGATGGCAAAGAGGAAGAGAAGGCCTGGGACGCCATGAAACATGCCATCTAGACTCTCAAAGGGTCTGTGATCTAATGTCAGGGTCGAGGGTGACACAGACATTAACGCGCTGTAGAAAATATTAGGAAAGATGAATACTAAACTGTGAGCCACAGACTACAAACATAAGTCTCTAGGAATCGTTTCCTAGTTAAGGGCCTATTAAAACCTGCCAAGATCCCTTGGATGAAAGAGTAATGATGTGTCAATTTATTTCAGAATGTTTCATAACCCCTGCAGAAATGGAAACTCTTCCTTGTAGGCGGAGGCCAATGTTAGAGGCGAAGTGCACAAGAATTAACAAAAGCTGTGGCAGCTGACTTCACAGCTGGCAGATGCTGAATATTGGGCAATTTTGGAAAATCTCTGCTGCTGTAACAATGCTTGAATCAATATTTATTGTATAAATGAACTACACTTAACGAGGAGGGAAAGGCATAAAGTAGAAAATCCCGCAGTGATTAGGCCTTATTTTGATTGGGAGGGATTGGAGATGTTGAAGATGATTCTCATTCATTCTTTCACCCACAGAGAGGTGTCTGATTTGATTACCTATGTAGCAGACCTGCATTTTAACAAGCAGAAATTGGAGGAGGAAAATAATAAGTTTAAATTGGCATTAGAAACCTTGGAAGAAGCTAACTGCCAGTTATCAGAGGATTGTACGGATTTGCGCCATCAGATAAAAAGGTGAACCATAGAGAAGGGTGCATGTGCTTACAGCTTTCTCTTCTTTTTTCCTTTAAAAAAATAATCTTTTTAAAATTGGGCTATCATTCACACAGCATAAAAATCGGCCCTTTTAAAGCGTACAGTTCAGTGTTTTTTAGTATATTTGCAAGGTTGTGCAGCTAATTACCATGATCCAATTCATCACTCCAAAAAGGAAACCCATAGTTGTTAGCAGTCGCTCCCCATTTCCCTTCCCCTCAGCCCCTGAAAACCACTAATCTACTTTCCATCTCTATGGATTTACCGGTTCTGGCCATTTCACATAAATGGAATCCTACAATATGTGACCTCTGTGTCTGGTTTGTTTCACTTAGCATAATGTTGTCAAGGTTCCATGTAGCATATATGCAACTACTTCATTCCTTTTTGTGAATGAATAATATTCCCTTGTTTGGACATACCCATTTTGTTTATCTGTTCTTCAGAGAATGGATACTTGGGGTATATTCACTTGTTGACTATGACCAATACTGCTGCTATGAACATTTGTGTACGAGTTTGCGCGTGAACATAGGCTTTTAACTCTCCTAGGGATATACCTACAAGTGAAATTGCTGAGTAGTGACTGATAGTTCGAATCTTGGAGAACTGCCGGACTGTCTCCAAAGCAGCTGTGCTATTTTAGATTTCCGCCAGCAGTGTTTGTCAGTTCTTTTCTGGCAACAATATTCTTTGTCATTCAAAGCAGTGTTGTCTATTGACCAAGTGTGGATCTATCCAAAGCATTCTGTGGTTCAGTTGAACTTTTACTCTATGCAAATTCCAATGCTAAGGACAGGTGACCCTTGAATAACACAGATTTGATCTGCATGGGTCCACTTATACAGGAATTGTCTTCAGTAAATGCAGTACTGTAAATGTATTTTTTCTTTCTTATGATTTTCTTAATATTTTCTCTAGCTTACTTTATTGCAAGAATACAGTATATAATAGATATAATGTAGAAAATATGTGTTTATCAACTATTTATGTTATTGGTAAGGTTTCCGGTCAACAGTAGGCTATTAGTAGTTAAGTTTTTAGGGAGTCAAAGATTACACATAGATATTTTAGGAGGGTTGGCGCACGTAACGCCCATGTTCGAGGGCCAACTATATTATGAGAGATTCATTGATAAGCCAGGTTTAAAATGCGCTTGCAGAGTACATGATAAGGATGACAGATGATAAGAAAAGTTGTGACTTCAGCTTAAGGTAGAAAGGGATAAAGGACCTAAGGGACATATCACATAGTATCAAGTACTGGTAAAATGGGTTGCGAGGAGATGTCTGAACTTTAGGGGAAAAAGGGAACAAGGTTCTCACAAAGTCTGCAGTTACAGATGTTGTAGGTGCTAAAATTTTGAACAGAAAAGTTCTAGGTTAACTTGAAAAGACAGTAAAGCATTCTGACCATGGATTTTTTTCCCTCATAATTTTTGGCCAGCCAGTCCAGCCTTCAAAGCCAATCTATAAAATAAATAAAAGGAGCTGCTTACCTTCAGCTCTCTCCATTCCATAATAGGTTTATTTATTATTTATTTGAAATATAATAATTCAGAGTTTCTCTTAAAAATCTATGCCTTGGGGGCGCCTGGGTGGCACAGTTGGTTTAGTATCTGCCTTCAGCTTAGGTCATGATCTCAGGGTCCTGGGACTGAGCGCCTGATGAGCAGGGAGCCTGTTTCTCCCTCTCCCTCTGCCCTACCCCCCCACTCCCCACTCATGCTCTCTCACTCTCTCTCTCAAAGAAATAAAATCTTAAAAAAAAAAAAATCTATGCCTTGGATGAAGGTGCCAGGGAGGATTTTTGGTCGCAAGCACTAGAAGCTGACTCTAGTAAGCTTAAGCAGTAAAGAAATGTACTAGAAAAGGATTGGGTAACTCAAAGAATGGACAGAAAACCTACAAAATTTGGGTGGGCAGCCAGAAGGTCAGTGTCTACAAAATTAAGCCTTTGTATCCTTTTCCTCCCCCTGATCCTTTCAGGAAGAGCCTCTGCTTCGTTTTTTTGCTCACAGCCTATTTTTGATACTGTGTGGTTGTCCCGTCCTTTGCCTTCCATATTTACGGTGACTGTGTGGACAGGAGGAGCCACGTGTTGCTCATCCTGGTTACCCTAGGACCTCCGTGGCTGCTGTAGAATAGCTCTCTCATCCTCTCCACCCTTCCCCTGGTCTGCCAGCCGGAAACCTTTGTCGTCTTTGTCTTGCTCTGCCTTCACTTCTAAATCAAATAGCAAGTCCTGCTAATTTTACCTCCGTTATATCCCTCAAATGGATTTACTTCTTTCTCTTCCTATACCTACTTTTTAGTTCAACTAAACATCATCTTCCACCTGGATCACTACAGCAGCCTCCTGATTAGTCTCCCTGCCTTTCCAAAACTCATGCCACACGGGCAGGAATGCTCTCCCTAAGTGCCAGTCTGACCACATCATGCCCCCGCTTTAAATACTTCCATTGATCCCCATCAACTTCAGGATGAAATTCAATTTGCTGAGTGCTTCCTGATGGGGTTTCTGTTGCTCATTTCTACGCCCATTTTCCACTCTAGGCTCCAACAGTATCTGATTGCTTGCAGCCCCCAGTTCTCTCTCCACCCTCCTTCCCACCCTCCCATTGTCTGAGCTGTCAGCCTTTTACACAGTGTCTACAGAACTTGGGTTCACTCTAACCTTGGTTCTTATCACTCTGTATTATGCTTGTCTGTTTACCCTTCTGGTCTACAAACTCCAGGAGGGTAGAGTGCTCACGAGTGGATTCGCTTTTGTCTTCTTCAGGCCGTAGCATAATGCCTGCTACAGAGCTGGGGCTCCGTGAACAACTTGCCGGATGATCAATGTAATTCCTTAGTAAGGAAAAAAATTGTACCTTCTTTGAGACCCTGCTCAGAAAACAGTTTATAATCCCAGTGGCCATACAAATAAACAATTCCATGATATGGATTACCATAGTTCATTTAATAGGTTGTTGTTGGACATTTAGGTTGTTTGGTATTGTAAACAACACTGTAATAAACTTCTAGAGCAAAACACATAGACACTATTTGTAAGGATTTATTTAGTTGTCATCTCCTTCACTAGTATGTAACCTCTATAAGGGCAAGGACTGTGTCTCTTGCTCACCATCATAGGCCTCTTTGCAGGGTGTGACACCTGGAACGTGGTATTATTCAATAAATATTTGTAGAATTGCATTAACTAAATATTATATCTTAGTGGAAGGAAAGGACCATGTGATTCAGCCAACGATGAATTTCAAAGGGAGACTCTAATCTTTATCTTCAAGAATATGTTTGTTTCCTTCTATCTCTCTTCCCCCACCAAACTCCCCCCAAATCATCTCTTCCTTTTCTAAGGACTGTGAAAGATCACGGGTATATTTTTACTATTGTTGGCATCTGGTTGAAGCCTTGAGTGGTTTTCAGCTAGGGTCCAAAAATAGTCCTTGGCCTTACTTTGTATCTTTGACGGTTATATTTGAGGTTTTGCTCATTGCCTTTTTCCCCCCACCCCCACAGTGCCCACCAAGCTATTATGGGAACAAATCTGTTAAAAGAAGAACTGGAGGAACTGAAAATTAGTATGAATGCTTCTGAAGAGCAGAAGACCATGATTGTAGCCCAGAACAGACAATTAGTAAGTCATCCAAGTACTTCGAAATTGGCGTATAGTTTACATAACTGAAATCCAAGAGGGTTTATTTGGAGGCAAAAATCAGAAGTCAGTAGGCTGATAAATGAATTGGTAATACCTTAGAATAGTAAAGGCAAATAGGATAAACTGTTTTTCTTTTCAGCCAAGTTTAAAACTCTTTACAGATTACTCAGTCATATTCACAATGGTTTGTGAAGATCTAGAAGCTCTCTGGAATGCTTCCTGAAGTTGATAAGTGAATTCATAAATACCTGATCCTAAAAACCAGTTGAATTTTCTAAAACAACAACAACAACAACAACGACAAACCAAAAAAAAACCAAAACAACAACAACAAAAAAACAAAAAAAACTTTATCAAATTTTCATCTTTTTCTCAGGTTTAAAAAAAATCCATTATTTTAGTCCTTACAGATTACTAAGAAGCCCTATACAGCAGTCCTTACACTAAATAAACACAGGCTTGAAATACTTAGAGCAAAACATTATTTAGACTAAGCTTTACCTCAACTGACAAAAAAGTAGTCATTTTTAAATTGAGAATGTCAAACTATTATCTAGAGCTTTAGTAATAATCTTCCGAATCGTGATCTGTTCCAGCAGTGTTCTAGCATTGCTAACAACGGTGGGGTCAGATGAAAGTCATTCAGACTGATTCACTTTCAGATCTCTAAGCCGTCGGGAGACTTGAGCTCCAGGCCTGTGTCACTCTCATGACCAACACAGATTAGCTTAGCTCTTGCCTCAGTTGCAAAATGTGGGGACTAGACTCATGGAGTGTCAGGAGACTCTGCCAGTCTCTAAATGCAGTACAGGAAAGACTAAGTTTGGGACCACGGAGGAACTTGTATGTGGAGGAAATGTTGAGAAACCAGCAAGTAGGCTCTCTCGGGAGTCAGACTGCTGGCATCCAAGTCCCGACTCCAGCGGCTGTGTAACTTTAGGCAAACCACGTAACCTCTTTAACCTTTAGTGTCCTCACATATAAAATGAAGATAACAGTACTACCTAGTCTAGGGCTAGAAGGGTTAGATAAGTTAATACATGTAAAACAATCAATGTCCTTTTTCCTCCTCGGGCTCAATAGTGTTAGTTGCTATTGTTAGAAGTACAGAGTCCTAGATATACAATCCTAACCTTTTGCATTTTACCATGTTTTATGATTTCAAAAGAATTTTCACTACTTTATCTCAATGGTCATAGAAACTCTGTAAGGTAAAAACAGAAGTTGATATTCTTCAATTTAAAAAAGAATAACAGTTATAAGTAAAGTCCAGAAATGTTTTGATTATTCAAAATCAATTATCTAATAAACATAGAGCTACAATTGAACTCAGGTCTTCAGATTCCAATTACGTGGTGTGGGTGCTTTCATCCTTATACCAATGACATTTTAACCTAAGCTGGTTCACCTTTTGTTTTATGTTATAAAGGTAATACCTGTTCACTCTATAAAATGAGGAAATGCAGGGGTGCCTGGGTGACTCAGCCAGTTAAGCCTCTGACTCTTGATTTCAGCTCAGGTCATGATCTCAGGGTTGTGGGATTGAGCCCTGCATTGGGATCTGCACTGGGCATGTAGCCTGCTTAGGATTGTCTCTCTCCCTCTCAGTCTGCTCCTCTGCTCCCCTCCTTCCCCCACCACATGCATGTGCGCATGCTCTCTCTCAAAAAAAAAAAAAAAAAAGAAAAATGAAACGCATATTAACAAAGAAAAAATAAAATCCCACAAAATCCTTACCTTACCCTATCCACAAGATTTATTATTAAAATTTTGGCATTTATCTTGTCCTAGAATATTTTTTCTTCTTGTGGTTCTGAATTTGGGGCTCTTAATTATTAAATGGTTTTTGATATTCATATGTTCTGGTAATATTGAATCTGAGAATATCCACAGCTTCAAGTAGAGGGCTAGAACTTTTTGTGATTTCAAGGTGCCATTTAAATTGATGGATTCATACTACCTTTCATAAGTGGACAGTGGGAACGTAGCAAGAAAGAAGCCAAGCTATTGTTTTTCCTCTTTCCTTTCCTGTCAGATTGAGTCAAGGAGAAGAGTGATTTCTTACAAATCCCAAGAAACTAGAAGCCAGAGGCTTAGCTCCATATTGAGAATATTTTCAGACTAAGCTCATTAGTGATATGTCAATACCATGTTTAAAGTTGTTAAGAGAAAGAATGTCAGTAGCCTTAGAGGTAAATATGTGGTATTTTCATAAACTTCTAAATGCTTTTTAATTCTTTTCTCTTAATGAATCAGGAGACAGAAAACCGGGCTCTGATTCTTCAAATTCGGAGTCTCCAAGAAGAGGTATGCTGAAATTGTTAAACACAGGCACAGATAAACATTTGGAAATCATACAGGTGTGAGTTCTGACCCCAGATTAAATAGAAATCATGTGAATATTCAGGCTCCTGTGAACCAAAGACTAGGTTTCTTTGTCAAATGACCAGTGTGGAAGAGTGAAAAGGACTTTCGTGTCTGAACAGAAGTACATTATTACCTTTGTGATTATCCATGGAAGAAATGGGATTTAAGAAATTCAGATTTAAGATGAAATGAAATTAACCCATATAAAAAGAATACAAATCAAGAAGGAAAATGTAGACATTATCTATTAATTTTCTATTATTATTTCACTGAGCTAGCTGGAAAAAGTCTTGAATCTAAGACCCAGGCACTGGGTCTGAAAGTCTGACTTTGGAAAAACCATTTATCTTTTTGGGGTTAATAATACCTATTCCCTACAGTTACTCTGGAAATGAAGACAACGAGTGTAAAGCTATTTGGTGAATCATAGTGTACTTCATATTTGTTAGGAAATATTAGGAAAATCTCTACAAAAATAACTCTATGCCTTAAGTTTTTTAAGCAACAGAGTTAAAGCGTTGAAGCGACAGGTAACAGAGCTACTTGTAAGTTACTATTTTGGAGGAAAATTCTCTAAGTATCTTTTGAATGTCAAGTTTATGTACAGTTTTTTTATTTGGAGTTTTTATAAGTTTTATCAGTGGAATTAATTAAGCTGTGATGAACAGTCTGTGATGGAGTATGGGCCAGCTGGACTTAAAGAAATCTTACAGTGGGTTGGAAAGGAACAATTAAAAGATTGGCAAGAAATCCTACATTAGATTTAGACATTGTATAACAGCAAGGCTAGGTTTTCATGAAATTAGTGTTTTAAGTGAAGCTCTCAGTGTAAGATATTTTTCTCCTCATATTTAAGATGACTGACTAGCATCAAAAAATTGCACAGAACTGGATTAGAACTGAGGTAGAAGGAGGAAGATGTGGAACCCTTCCTCATGAGAGCATTGCAATTATTGATTTGCATTAGAAAAAGCATGTAAATGTCACTACTAGCTGAGATTCCTTTAAGTGGTAGTAATCCGATGCACTGTGACAAGTAACAGCATAATAGCTTGGAGAGTTTCTTTCGTTCGTTCATTCATTCATTCATTCATTCATTCAACACATACTCTTTGGGAGACCTTTGTGAGCTAGGCACTCTTCTAGGTGTTGAGGATACAAGTTTCCATAGAAAAGTCCATGAGGAACTAGCATGTTAGGTGGGGATTAGTGCTATGGAGGAAAGAAAAGCAGAAAACAGAATTATAGCAAACTACCATTTAAACTAGAGTGGTTAGGAAAAGTAGCCCTATGAGGTTAATCATTAACGAAAGGGCGTTTATCAGTAAGGAAGCATTCCAGGCAGAGAAAACTATAAGATGTAAGTCCTCAGGCTTAGCCTGCCTGCTTTTTTTGAAGAACGGTGAGGCCAGTGTGGCTGGAGCAGAGGTCAGGAGCACAAGAAGTACAGAGAGCTTCAGGAAGCCAGACCTACCACGTCTCATATAGGCGTTGCATGGACTCTGGCTGTTTCCACTGACTGAGTGGGAGCCATTGGACAGTTTTCAGCAGAGGAGAAATGTGATCTAATTTCTATTTTAACAAGATAACTCTGGCTGCTAGGTTTAAAATCAACTGTAGTGGGGCAAGGGAAGAAGTGGGAGACCAATTACGAGGCCTTGTAACATTCAGACATAAATTTATGGAGGCTGACTGAAGCAGTAAGAGTGGAGGTGGAGAGGTGTTAGATCAGCAAATGCTTTATAGCATATCCAAATGTATTTATTATGTGTTCTGGTGATATGGAAGTTCTCTTCTGAGTGTTTCTAATGTCTCAGTGAGATAAAAGCAAAGTCATCAGCTGACCGTGAGGAAGTTCCAGGAGAGAGAGAGATGAAATAGGCCAGGAGTTGGTTAACTTTTTGTAAAGGATCTGACAGTAAATATTTTAGGCTTGCCTGGCTAAAAGGCTTTTGTTGTAACCACTCACTTCTGCCACTGTTTTATGAAAGCAGCCATAGACAATATGCAAAAAATAGGCAGGCACCGTTGTATTCTGACAAAACTTTATTTACAGACCAGGTGGTCAGCTGGAGTTGACCCGTGGGGGTGGGGTGGGGTGGGTTGGGGAAGTTGCTGTGATTTGCAGTTCCCTGATTTAAGCCAGTGGCCACGTGAATGGACTAGGATTGTATGATATGATCACCAGTCAACATTGAAGTTAAAAATTATGTTGAGAAGGAGCCGAGATGCCCTTCAACAGATGACTGGATTAAGAAGTTGTGGTCCATATATACAATGGAATATTACTCAGCTATCAGAAAGAACGAATTCTCAACATTTGCTGCAACATGGACGGCACTGGAGGAGATAATGCTAAGTGAAATAAGTCAAGCAGAGAAAGACAACTATCATATGATTTCTCTCATCTATGGAACATAAGAACTAGGATGATCGGTAGGGGAAGAAAGGGATAAAGAAAGGGGGGTAATCAGAAGGGGGAATGAAGCATGAGAGACTATGGACTATGAGAAACAAACTGAGGGCCTCAGAGGGGAGGGGGGTGGGGGAATGGGATAGACCGGTGATGAGTAGTAAGGAGGGCACGTATTGCATGGTGCACTGGGTGTTATACGCAACTAATGAATCATCGAGCTTTACATCGGAAACCGGGGATATACTGTATGGTGACTAACATAATATAATAAAAAATCCTTAATTTAAAAAATAAATAAAAATAAAAACAAATTAGGTAAAAAAAAAAAAAATTATGTTGAATGCGTGACCTGTTGGTTCATTTGTATTTTTCTTTAACAATGTTCATCTGGAAGGGTGCTGTCATGGAGTGGGTGGCGAGCTGAACTTAAGCAAATACTGAAAAGTAGGTAAGGGAGAAGGAAGGGAATGGAGTGGAAGTGGAAGAGAGGTGTTATAATGATTGACCATGGAAGAATTTAAGCTGAGTAAAGAGGGGACTGAGTTCACAGGAAGGGGGAAGGTTAATGAGAAGGTAGTAGGATCAATGCAGGCTTCAGTGGGGACTGAAGGTTTGTTGGCTCTCAAAGAAATAATCTGGAAAGAGGAAGTGGTGGCTGAAGAGAGAGATATTTACAACTAAAATAATGGAGGGGTCACACTTGCTGGGAATGACAAGTTTGAAGGTAAAGATGTGATTGGGGAGTGCATGGCCAAGGGGCCATGGAAGATAAGAATGGACTTCCTAGAGTATTCCTGGATGGTCACATTAAAAGGACCATGTTACTTTTGGATAAAGTCTAAAGTTGTGTCCCTTAGTTTAAAATGGATTGTGATGTTAATGATGAAAATACCACTTCCTAAAAAAAAAAAAAAAGCTTTGTTTTTTTTTTGTCTAAATCTAAGAATATTGTCTTTTTTTACATCAGAATACTAAGAACATTGTGGATATATATACATTGGAAAAGAAGATTGAAGAATTGTTTAAAACTGAAACAGAGCACCAAGTAAGCACTTCCCACATACTGGTGAAATATTTTCCTTTGTCAAACTGGTATTACTTTATGAAGATGTATATGACTCATTGACAAAATAACCTTTGAATAAATTTTGAAATTTGTGTTCCTCAAAATGTCTGAATTACAGTGTGTAAAACACAGTTTCTATTTTTTAATGTAATGGCTTTACTGATATATAACACACATGCCATTAAATTCATCCACATAAAGTATGTAAGTCAGTGGTTTTAGTGAATATTCACAGAATTGTGCAACTATCACCAAAACCAATTTTAAAACATTTTATCATCCCCAAGAAATCTCTTTAGCAGTCACTCCCCATTCCCCACCAACCCTAGACAACCACTATAGAGACTTTTTGTCTCTATAATAGAGATTTACTTATTCTGGACATTTCACAAAGATGGAATCATATACACTGTGTGGTCCTTCGTGATTGGTTTCTTTCACTGAGCATAATGTTTTTCAAGCTTCATTCATGTTATAGCATGTATCAATACCTTATTTCCTTTTATTATTGAATAGTACTCCATTGTATGGATATACCATATTTTGTTTATCCATTCATTGGTTGATGAGCATTAGGGCTGTTTCTACTTTTTGACTATTATGAATAATGCTGCTATGAACATTTGTATATATGGTTTTGTATCAATCTATATTTTCTCTTAAGTATATATTTAGGAGTGGAACTACTGGGTCACATGCTAACTTTTATTTTTTTTGAGAGAGATTATGTGTACGTGTGAGTGGGGGCAGGGGCAGAGAAAAAGGAAAAGAATCCTAAGCAGGCTCCACACTCAATGAGGAGCCAGACACAGGGCTCAATCCCAGGACCCTGAGACCATGACCAGAGCCCAAATCAAGAGCGGAAGCTTAACTGAGCCACCAGGTGACCCTATGTTTGACCTTTTTAGGAACTTCCAGACTCTCTCCTGGTACCATTTTACATTTCCACCAGCTATGCATGAGGGCTCAGATCCTCCACATCCTTGCCAACACTTGTTACTTTTTATATTTTTTATTATAGTGGCAATTTCTAATTTAAGAGTATCTGGTTTTACAAATCCCTTAATCAGCAAAGATTTCAGCTGTTATACATTTTTAATGAAGAAAACAAGAGCTGGGAAAAATCTATCCTTGATTGAATTACGGGATGATAGCCCACAAAAATGATTTTTAACTATATCGTATCTAAAAAGTCTATACTTAGTGTATATTTTTGTTATATATCCCATACAGTCTTACTAGGAAACTGAAAAATATTAATAAATTTAGGAATTTGTATCATACTTATTGTCATCTCTGATAGTTTCTTTGAGTAATATTTTTTGTTGTATGTGTGAAATAATGTACTTAAATTTCACGTTCTATGTGGAGTTTTCAAGTTTCCTAGCAGATACCTACATTCCGTATATGTGTGTGGATACATATGCATATACTATGACATATATATGTATCTCATAGTTTAGACATTCAAATTAATGTCATTCTAGGGATGACTGTTTTTGGAAAACACAATTGTCATAAACTAGTAGTAGAAAGAGTCAGAAGACATGGGTTCAAATCCTGTCTTCTCTACTTAAAAGCTGTATGACCTCAAACAAGTAGTTAACCTCTTTAAGTCTCAATTATCTCATCTGCTAAATGGCTGTTATATTTTCTACCTAATCCCAAAGCTTGGTGGAAACTCAAATGAGATGATTATGTGAAAATACCTTTAGAACTATAAAGGGGTATCAAATATACATGATTATATGATGATTCTACTTCTAACTATGCTGATTATTTTCCTAGGTTTTCAATTCGATTAATATATATATTTATCAGTCATATTTAGAAGACTTTCCCAACAAGCTTGCTTTTGGTTTGAATAAACTGATATATTCTAATATTTACTTTGCTAAAAGACGTCTTGAACATTTTAAACTGTTTTTAAAAGAGGAAGAGTCTTTTATTTTTTCCTTGCAATCCAGCTAATCAGATTTTGGCAAGTCTAGGTTATATTGCTAGATAATCTGTGGGTTTCTACAGTACTTGTTATCCAAGAGGAAGAGTCTTTTATATGTTCACATGGACTCTGTGTTCATGTCCTATCTAGACTTTCATTTTCACAAAAAAATGAAAACTCAGTTGGTCCTCTTGTTCTATGAAGGGTAAAGCAGTCGGAAGGGCACTTGGCTAGAGCTGAAGATTCATATTCTATCCTCAGTTCTGACACTTACTGTGTGTGACATTGGGCAAGTCTCCTAATAGTGCTGAGCTTTGATTTCGTCACTGGTGAAGTGAGGGCAACAACCCTGGCCTCTCGGCTTGTTGTGAGGCTGATGTGAAAGTTGTTTATAAAGTAAGAAACACATGCCCACTAAAGGTGTTTGAGAAATATGTCTCCCTATTGGAATGATTCTGTGGCATTATCTTTTACCAAAGCAATGTCCCAATGGCCTTCCCTAAATTTGTCTCTTTTCAGATGCAGTTACATACATATGAGAACACTTTGCTTAAAAAAGATGCAAGTTTGCAAAAGGTTGGTACTATTCCTTTGCATGAAGTCCCATGGGATTTGCTAACTCTCCATAAATCATAATGGATATGGTCATTTGAATAACTTCACCCCTATTAAAGTACCTGATCTTACTATTCTGTCACCAGACTTTCCTTTATAATACTTCACAAAATTGTTCTTCTCAGTGAAGAATACTGACTTCTCTATCTGGGATAAGTTTTAACATAACCTCTCTAAATTTTGGTGGTGTTCATCCATTTATGTAATAAATAATAGTGTGCCAATTTACCAGTTACTGGCTAGGTATGGTGATGTAGTTTTAAGTCATAATAACACAAATGAGTGTGCAGTCATTTGTTTTAGTGAAAAAGAAGAAAGTATTCCCCAATTATTTTCTACCTAGTTTGATTGATTTGATAGGTAGGTAGGTAGGTAGATAGATACCATTCTCTTTATGTCTGTAATCATTGCCTATGTGATAACACAAGATTCTGGCTACAGAGATACTGGTTATGGTGGCTTTAAAAAACATAGGAAGGACACAGTCTAAGTTAATAAACTTGCACATTCTAAGACAGGGAAGTAAATAAAAAACAGTGTTTCTCTTTTTCTGAATGTCATAAAGTTTCAAAGCAGTGGAATATGAATTGTGGACATTGACGAGGTTACTGAATGTTGTACCAACTTTCTTTGTTCATCGTGGGTGCTCTTCGTCTCCATATAGTGACATTACGGTAGTGGTGGCTGCTCACCTCCTCCAAACTCTCGTTTTTCCACCACTTTGCATTTATGCCCAACATTCATAAGGTATTGATTGAGCACTTCCCATTTGCCAGACACCATGCTAGTCATGAGATAAAATTATAGGTCAGACATTGACTATACCCTCTGGTCTTACAGTACAAAACCGAGATTGTAACAGATAGCACTTGAATTGGATAAAAATGGGTGCCTTAATAATTCATTAGTCATTTACAGGTAGACTAATTTTTTTCCATAAATGTGTCATGATAAATATAATATAAATAAAATATAAATAATATATTATTATAAATTATTATAAAATAATTATTATAAATATAATAAATATAATTTTGACTTGAACTTAAGAATTACCTTTCAGAGTTTGATTGCACTGAACCAGGCAAATATGAACATAACGGCACAAGTTAGGTATAGCTGCCTTGCTGTCCCATACTTTTTGTGTGTTTTTAACCATAAACAGAGACTGGCTCCGTTTTCGGATAATAATATTGGTAGGAGATCTTGTAATCCTTGGGCATTTGCAATTCTGTGGCTCTGATTGATAGTCTACTAAATATGATTTGGTAGGCTCATACATTTATTTGCTATTCTCTCTTCTACTTTTCAGAAGGATTTAAGTATAGAAGAACTTAAGTCAACCATCATAGAATATAGAAACATTATAGAGGTATGCCAAAATAATCGCACAGATTGCAAGGTGGGGTTATTTAAATGTAAATCCCCCGCTAAGGTAACACATACAGCCTAATGTCGTATGTGATTCCAGAATTTACGAGGGGATAAAGACACACTGACTCATAAGTTACAGCACTTGCAACAGGAACTTATCATGTAAGTAAAGCAATTTCTCACCAACCTTCTCTCATGTGTCTCCACCCTACATTATTGGCCTGCTGAGCTATATACAATTCTTTGAACATGCCACATTCTTTTCTTCTGTACTTTTATACGTGGTATTTTCTCTGCTTTTCTCCAGTGGAACTCCTTCTCAAGTTTTCTCTGACTCTCCCTTGCTTTTCTCTTACCTTGACATTAAGCCATCCTTTTGAGTGCATGCATGGCATGCTGTTCTTACCTCTTAACACACATTATCTTATCATAGTTTGTTTTTGAATATGCAAAATATGCTAGTCCAGGAGGCTACAGGAGCCAAACAGATATCAAAAATGAGTAAAATCAGTGGGGTTAGTCCACATACTTACGAGAGTGACAACTGAGAAAAATGAATTAGCCAGATGAAGGCCACCTAATCAAGAGTATATGGGCCCAGGGCACCTGGGTGGTTCAGTCTGTTGGGTGTCTGACTCTTGATTTCATATCAGGTCAGGATCTTGGGGTCATGGGTTCTAGCTCAGCAGGGAGTCTACTTGAGATTCTCTCCCTCTCCCTCTGCCCCTCCCCCTGCTTGTGCATGCTCACTCACTCACACTCTCTCGCAAATAAATAAGTCTTTTAAAAAAGAATATATGGGGCCAGTGTAGCTGTATCTTCTGATTTTTTAAAGAAAAGCCAGAACTCTAGATTTTCAGTGAAATTTTCTAATTTTTAAGTATTGGCTCTAGTTCTTAAAGAAGAAAGCATGGCCTACTTGTTTGCAACCACAGAGAGTCAGTCACTAATCTCTGTGGCTCCTGGAGGACAGAGACTATCTGTTATTTCTCTATTACTGAGTACCTTATATAATCCTTGGCACACATGAGGGCTTACTGTATTTAGTGATAAACCCCATTTTGCTGACTTATAACATAGTCTCATCTAACCAGACTAGACTATTGCTTTTGTTTTCTCAAGAAATGGGATCCAGTTGAATATTAGTGGAGAGTGTAATAGAATCATCTGTGAAGAAGAAAAATCTTTACATTGTGAACTCATTCTTGCTCAGTCTGCAGAGGTAAGTAATTATCACCAAATGGAAAGCTTGAAACAATAAGACCATATGCAATAGCTTTCTATTAGGTAAAGGCCCAAGCTTGCTGAAGAGTGCCTGTGACATTTTGAGGAGTCTGTTGATTGCTTTTAGAATCTAAGTCTAAGGTCTCTTAGCCTGGGGGGAAAAATGGGCCTTTTTCAAGTTATGGCTGAAAACCATAGCGAGGCTCAAGACTAGGGTTGAAGCATGTGTTCAGTGAATCCAGACTTTAGAAATCTTTATATTCTTGATATTTTTTTAGGAGAAAGTACCTGTGCTGATTCTCAGCCTGGGGTCCAAAAGGTAACAAGAGAGCTCCATGAACCATTTTTCAGTATTTTCCTAAACCCTCAAAGCAAATGTATCTGCCAAAAATAAAGATGCTTGGAAATAACATGAAATTCTCTGCTCTAAAATGTGATTGTAGCAACCCAATGTAATGGCATTGATTATTACATTCTGAACAGAAATTAGAATTTTCATGTTTTTGGTTAATTTTAAAATGCAAGTGGATTATTACTTAAATCTTTGTTAGGTAGAACTAGTTTTTTACAGCATGGGAGGAAATAATCAAAAGTCTTCGAGGGGATGAAATGTTGGGGATCCCTCCAATACTCTTTTCACTTTTTTGTGCTTGTTATGTTAGGAAATGCTTTATTAGCAAATTGCTTTCTTTTCACTATTTTGATGGGCTCTCCATGTCTGTGGACGATGGATATGTCAGAATGTCCTCCTCTTGACAGCTGTGATATGACCTTGAAAGGAGAGGAAAAATGTCTTTGGGACAAATGCTGTTTGAATTTCTCCTGCCAAGGATGCAGGGCCAACATATGCTGTCTTCGTCTAAAGCTGTCTCAGGCAGCCTTGGACATTCTGCTGAGGGCTGTGCTTTCCTGACATTCTGTTTCAAATACTCATCGTCTTACTGTGTTTTTGAAACCAAGCCAAACTGCCAGACTGAATGAAACGGTGGCAAATCTGCCACAGCAGTCCTCTGAGATAATAATGATGTCAAGATGCCAGCCTGTAAAGTTCTATACTTCTAAACAGGGGTTAAGCAGCTGGCAAAGTTCTGGCTCTGGGATTTAGCCCATTAATGGATTAGGAAATCTGCCTTCTAATTGGAGTCTAGAAATAAGAGCTCTATAAATGTTTTCCAATAGACAACAAAAAGGAAGTTAAATGTGGTATTGTCATATATGTAAAATACGATAGGAGATGGATGTTTTGAGAGAACTATAAGTAATATCCTATGGTAAACATCATCCAAGAGTGTCTTTTATGAAAGGAAGGGAGAGAGACAAAAGAAACCAGTCTATTATCAGTGGGATTTATTGAACACTCTCCCAACAGTTTTTTTTTTTCTGTGAATTTCATTACCTTCCCCTGTTTTCATAAAGCTAGAACCATAGCAGTTTATATTACCCACATGTAAATGTTATCTATTGGATAAATGCTTTTCCTTAAGAATGAATAAATGTTAAGTTGAAGCCATCCTAGAGAGAAAATGTAAACCATTGTTTGGTAACGTAGGAAGACTTTGTAAGTCTTCTTAGAACTCTTCGATGGGGACAGTTATATTGACCCATGAGCATCATTTTCATAAAATAAAAATACTGTTCTTTATTAGAATGACAGAGTTGTGGACATTTTGATAATGGTTTCAGAACAATGAAACTGGCAGTGCAGTTTAATCAACTTGTCATCTCTGCATATGATGATGGACCAAGAAATGCTGTTATTACTGAGAAAACTTGAACAAAAGGGAGTAGAATTCACAGCTATGCTTTCAAAGCTGGAATTGTATAACATATGTACTGTGGTGATTCACCGGCTAGGAACGGCTGCAGATAACTGACTGACAGCTTGTTTGCTGAGTCCAGGCAGAGCTCTGTTTTGTCGAGACCCAAATTACGCCTACTATGAAAAGAGAAGATTTTTCTAAAACCTTTTTGATGTTGATTTTCTAGTTCTGGCTCAGTCAGTTCAACCTCAATCAGGTTGATCATTAGATATGAATTGTTTGGGCTTATGTTTCCTGTAGGGTAATCTGTAGTATCAGAGGACTAAAGACATGATATCTATTAAACAGTTTCCTTCTGGCTAGTAGCTAGTACCTCTTACTCCAGTTTGATTTTTGACTGGAAACAAGATGATCAGAGAAAGCAGAGAACACATTCAGGTTGGTATTTCCAGTCCCTTTCACAGTGCCTAGCATATAGTAGGTAGTAGTTAATTTAATGAGTGGGAAAAAAAATCCATGAAAATGCTTGTTTCCTACTATTCGAGAGGGAAATAAAATTGGGTACATTTGGTTTTGAAAAACAATTCTACCTGTATATATTCAGCGTATATGGAGCACCGGACAAGAGTTGGCATTTATACATGGTGACATCTGGGATAAAGGAAAGTCATGGGGCGGCATCAAATGAGAAAGAATTCTGTATGGTGTCTTAATTATCTATATGGTAGACCTTAAGTCTAAATTACTTCTTATATAATAGCCTATGCCCTTCGCCTGAATTCCTAGTTGAACATGTGGAACTTTTTCAGCACGGAGAAGTTTCTGAAGTTGAAACCCTCCTGGATAGCTCTCTACAGTGGATAATTGATCCAGAAATTACTGTGACAGAAAAGTGGGAGAATAAGCTTACTGTAAGTGTTTTATATTTGTGATTTTCCTGGTTTTTCTTCTGCTTTCCTAATCCAGGTAATACTTATTATATGCAGTACCATTTCTAAGACTTTATGATAGTCTTCTGCTATCTCGGTCTGTTGATGTGTATGGAGTGTATGTCTGGGGATGTGCGTGAGTGTGTGCATGTGGGTGAGAGTAAGAATGAGAGGGTGAGGGTAAAGGTAAGTGTGTGTGACCATGAGGGTTAGGATAAGGGTGTGACTGTGAGGATAAGTGTATGTGAATGTCAGGAGGAAAGTGAGAGTGAGGACATGTGATATGTGTTAAAGAGACAATAAATAAAATGATGTAATGAAAAAGTATTTTATTTGAATCCTGTGAGAATTGCTAGTCTAAGCTTGGATTTTTCCTTGACCTATTAAAATTCTCTTAATTTGGTAGAATGATTATTGTGCAAAGGAATGTTATTCCTGAAATTCTGACAATTTTATTATCCCAGAAATTGGGAGAACATGAGAACTTAGCTAGTTACAGTTTTGTTATAAAGGAAGCATATAAGAAGAAATTTCTTTAATTTATCCATTACTTATCTCAACTTCTTGACTGCAAGACAACTTTCTAACATCCATCAGCTTCCTAAGTTAAACTAAAGCAAGAAGCAAACTCTGAAGACTCTGGAATATTAATTTCAACCTCTTTGACAAGCCCTCCTTTTTTTAAAGTTTCTTTTGAATATGCTAATCAACAAATAGTGATTTTTATTGCATTTCCTTATCTCCAATTCTAAAGCAATTGTGATGATTGATGAAATAAATGGTCAGGGACTACTTATATTTTTAAAAAACTCAATTTTGGGCACATAACAGGTATATAATATGTACTTGTTAAATTGAGATAATCAGTTCAAAGACTAATCAATCTTTGTGCAATGGATAATTGGTATCTGTACAATTAGAATTTTCGGGTTTAATCACCATGAAGACGATTGAGATAGGATGACCATAACATTTTGTATTGCCTGTCATTTGTTTATATTTAACACTGGAGTGGTGGAGTTTGTTTTGTGACTTTTCTTGTAGGAATTCAAATATATAATGGACGAGAAACTAAATCTTTGCATATTAATGCTGAACAGCTTGGGAAACCACAAAGAATCTCTTGATAAAGGATTTGTCAAATTAATAGAGATTTTGAAGAGATTCAGGCTGGAATATTTTTATTTCAGAAAAGAATTTCTTTCCAGGTGATGGTCATTTATATTTAAGAAACCCATGCTTTATATACATGACCCATTTGTGATTGTACCATAGCATTTAGTTTACTTTTTTAAGCAGTGTACATTGATTTCAGATGCCACTTTTTCAAGGAAGACATTTTGTCTGATAATTTTGAATTCTGAAATAGTGTGAAATTGACTTATATATTCAAAATTTCAAGTTAGTGAACTTTAACATTTGTGGAAACCCTGTATAATGAGTTACAGAATATAGAATTCTTTTAACCAGAAAGGAGTTTAGAGATCATTTAGTAAAACCTTATAATTTTACAGAGGACGGAGGCATAAGGATATAAAGTAAGTTGATCAAGACCTGAGAGTTATTAATGGAAAATCTATGAAGTGATTTATTAAAGGAAGAATTTGCTGAGTCTATTGACTCCTATCCCGTTGGGCTTCATTTTCTGCCTCAGTATACAATGTATTGCATTGGGCGCTAGTCAATTAAATTTCAAGGAAAAGAAGTCCGGGAATAGAGGACTCTAAATGTAAAATAATTTACTATCTTACTGTTCCTCTAACCTTAATTCTTGTGACTATGGGGAAATTCTTGAAATTTGTATGCTCTGTAAACCACATACTAAACAAGGACAGCTATTTTATCTTTTATTGACCGCTGCTAGTACCATACTAAGCATTCCCGTAAATGCTTTTTCAGGAGTGAATGAGCATGGGTGTATATTGAATTTGAGTAAAGTTAAAAAAAAAAAAAAAAGTCAGGGCACCTGGGCGGCTCAGTCGGTTAAGCGTCTGCCTTCAGCTGAGGTCATGATCCCAGAGTCTCAGGATCGAGTCCTGAGGATCAAGTCCCACATCAGGCTCCCTGCTCAGTGGGGAGTCTGCTTCTCCCTCTGCCCTTGCCCCTCCTTGGGCTCTCTCATTCTCTCTCACTGTCTCTCAAGTAAATAAATAAAATCTTTAAAAAAAAATTTAAAAATGTAGTTAGATACCAAAGTTGCTTAAAGAAACTTTTTTATTCCCCCCATATAAGAAAACTAGATACCAGAGAGAGGTTAATACCAGAAGGAACTCTTAAGAAAATGATCTGCTTTCCCTAAGGAGCAGAAATCCCAGACTTCCCTATAGTGGTAGAGGTATGGGTTAAGTGGATAGGCAGCTTCCTTACCCGGATACCATCTCCACAAACGGGAGCATTGAAATTCTTCTAGTTAGCAACAAAGAACTATTTGGAAAGGAGCCTGCAGTAGAATCATTTCTAAATAAGTGAATCTTCTGTATTATTCTACAAGACACACAGCAGCCCAATTAAGTAACAGTAGGTACAATTTGTTGAGAGCTTACTGTGTTGGAGGTAGTGCTAAAAATTTGACATACTTTTATCTCCAGAGAGGTTCAGTGACTCACCCAAGGTTACCCAAGAGGGATTAAGTGACAGCTGGGAGCAGACCTAGATGTGTGCAACTTCAAAACCTGTGTTTTTTCAGCTATTAATCCCCCACCATCTGCTTGTTAAAATCAAATAAAATATTCATTAAAAATATTCTGGGAGCCTGGCATTGGGCAAAATACTACTCATCACTGTAAGGATGGTTAAGCCCCTGCCTTCTAGATATAATTTAAAACAGACAAAACCATTTAGTGGCTATGCACAAAATGATTTGGCTGTCAGTTTTAACTGTGAATAAGAATATAAGTGGAGTGGGGTGCCTGGGTGGCTGTTGGTTAACTGTCCAACTCTTGATCTCAGCTCAAGTCTTGACCTCAGGGTCATAAGTTCAAGCCCTATGTTGGACTCCATGCTGGGTGTGGAGCCTACTTAAAAAAAATTTACATATATATATATATATATATATATATATATATAGAGAGAGAGAGAGAAGAGAGAGATACACACACATACATACATATATATACATGTACACATATATAGAGAGAGAAAGAGAAGGGAGTGTATTTTGTGGGGATGAGAATGAGAATTCTATGTTTAGATGAGGTAGGAAATATTTATTAAAGGTAAACTTTTAGGGGCTGTTTGCTGAGAAGGAGAAGGTTTTCATTCTATTGCAAGATAAATAGGCTCCAGTGCTGAGGAATGGAAAGAATTGAGTGAGTCAGGGAGAGGCAGTGAAAGAAAAACCTGCTCTTGAAGGTCTCAGTGAGAAAAAAATGTCATTTGTGCAACACCCAAGTGCCAGCTCTCTGCCAGTTTTTTTTTTCCCTAGGTGCTAAAATATTAAATAATCTCTGCATGCATGAAACTAATATCTATTATGGGACACAGTAAACAAGTAAACATATAACTATATAATATAATGCCAGGGAGTGATAAGTGATATAAAAATTAAAGGAGGATATGAAGGTCAAGAATGATGGGGCAGGAAGACCTAATTTTAGGAAGAATGGCCTGGAAAGGCCTGTCTGTGATTGGCAAATTTAATGGATAGCTGAATGAAGTGAGAGAGTGAGCTAAAAGATGATCTGGGAAGGGCTCTAGCCAGAGGAATTAGCTAATGCAAAGGCTGTGAGGTTTTAATCAGCTTGGTATATTTGAGCAGCAGCAAGAGGGCGGCATGGCTGGGGTGGAGTGAGTGCTAGGCAATGGTAGGGAGATGACGTTAGAGATATAGGCAGGAGTTAGGTTCACAGCCTTGCAGTTCATGCTTAGGGATTGGGATTTTATTCTGAGTAGATGGGAAGCAATCAGAGTGTTATAAACAGGGAAGTAATATGACATATTTTGAAAGATTATTCTAGCTGCTGGTAGAGGGAGAAAGAGAAAACAGTGACACCAGTAAAGAGTTTCTTCAGTAACAGATACCAATTAGAGATCTTGAAATCAATTTACAGGATTATGAGTAATTTTTAAAAATAAATATAAAATAGCAGTGCATTTCATATAATAGTAATATTTCATAAAAATATTAATTCAGCTGTGTGCGTGTGTGTGTGTGTGTGTGTGTGTGTGTTTGTACTTGGTTGAAATATAAAATATTTGCTGGGTCATGGTCAAAAAAAGCCACTGAGTTAGAAACTCCTTTCTTTCTTTCTTTCTTTCTTTCTTTCTTTCTTTCTTTCTTTCTTTCTTTCTTTCTTTCTTTTATTTATTTGTCAGAAGAGCACAAGCAGGGGGAACAGCAGGTAGAGGGAGGAGCAGGCTCCCCACTGAGCAGGGAACCCTGTACGATGCAGGGCTCAATCCCAGGACCCTGGGATCGTGACCTGAGCCAAAGGCAAACCCTTAACCAACTGAGCCACCCAGGTGCCCCAAAACTATTTCAATAGTCTAGGTGAAGGGGGCGGAACATGAGTCAGAGTGGGCCAGTTGGTAAGAAGTGGTTGGATTCAAACTGTATTTTGAGGATGGGTCAAATCTGACATGCTAGCTTGAATTAGGTGTGGGAATGCAAGAAAGTGTCATCCTTGACTTACAGGTTTTTGGTCTCAAAACTAAGTAAATAGGGTTCTATTTAGATGGCAAAGTTTCAGTGAGAATCAGACTTGGTAGATGTATAAATCAAGATTTAGCATTAGGACATGTTAGCAAGGAGAGTTACTGAATTCAAAAACATGCTCAAAGCTAATACTATATTTCTTAACATGATGTAACTCTCTATGGAAGAAAAATCTTCAAAGGTTTAAAATATGTTGAATATCTTTAATAGATGGTACTATGTAATTTTTAAAAAGCTATTCTTAAGACTTATGATTCATAATGTGCATTAATTATTATTTTGTAGGTACAACTAATATACATATGTAATTATATGTAATTATTAAAAGTTGTAATATTATTAAATGTGGATTTCTGTTGGTCTTTACAGTCCTTTCGCTTTCCCTTGAAAGATAATGGACTGTCTTGAGAGCTTAGACTATTCCTACAAAAGGGAAAAGTTGATAAAACTGATGTCTTAAAAAAAAAAAAAAGGAAGTGATGTCAGCAAGAAGGAATAGGAAGCCCTGGGCCTTTCTTCCCCCAAGGGAAATGCTGATTCAACAGTAATATACAAACAGATTCCCTTTGTGAGAAATCCAGAAACTAATTGAAAGGCTCCTGCACCCTGGCTAGATGTGAAATCAGCCACATCAATACTGGTAGGAAAATTTTAGATACCCTGTCAGTTTAAGTCCTTCTCCTGGCATAGGACCTTGTGATCAGAGGGAATCCCCCAGCTCCCAGATTTTCCTTGGGACTGTGTGTCCACATTCCAACTTTTCTGAGGACTTCCCAAGATACTGGCTTTTGTCTCCCCTGTTTCAAAGTGTAGATGGAACTGGGTATACTATAGACACCTAGGGGACACTGAGAACAATGATGGCAGGTGGAACCAGCATACAAGTACTCATCATAGCCCTTCTCCCAGGCTCAGAACAAAGTAAGCAGATGAAAAACTCCAGATCTTAGCTTCTCCCTGGAAGGAAAGAATAGGATCACACATTCAATATTCTGACTTTTCTGGGGGTTGTCTAAAAGACTGCCTCCTGTCACACCCGTCTTAGAGCAATGATGTTACTATGATGCTCTAGACATTTAGGGCCCATTAAGGACAAAAATGGTGATTTGAACTAGCACGAAGATTTGAGAGCCCCCAGAACCTTGCCCAGACTGATTGGTATAAGTTTTCTCCTATATAAGTCTAGGCTTTGGAGACTGGGAGAAGTGGTTTTTTCTAATATGCAGGCACCAACAAAAAGAGTCAGGAAAAATGAAGAAATAATATATTCCATCTAAAGGAACACAATCTCTAAAAACTGACCCTAATGGATCAGAGATAAATGATTTACCTCACAGAGCATTCAAAATAACTGTCATAAAGATGCTCAATGAGGTTAGGAGAACAATGCATTAAAAAATATATATATATCAGGGTGCCTGGGTGGCTTAATTAAGTGTCCAACTCTTGATTTTGGCTCGGGTCATGATATCATCATCTGGGGATTGAGCCCCATGTTGGGCTCTGTGCTCAGTGAGGAGTCTGATTTAGATTCTTTCTCCCTCTCCCTCTGTTCCTCCCTGCTCATGCTCTGTCTCTCTCAGATAAATCAATAAGAATATCAACAAAAAGATAAAAGTATTAAAAGAATACCCAACAGAAATCTTAGAAAAATATTATAAATGAACTGAAAATTTTATTAGAGGGCTTCAACAGCAGACCAGATCAAGGAGAAGAAAAGATCAATGAACTTGAAGACAGGTCTCTGGAAGTGATGTAGTCAAAGAGGCGAAAAGAAAAAGGAATGAAAGAGAGTGAAGAAATCTTAAGGGACATATAGGATATCATAAAGTAGACCACTCTATGTATTATTGGAGTCCCAGAAGGAGAAGAGAGAGAGAAAGGAGAAGAAAGGTTATTCAAAGAAAAATATGGCCCAAAACTTCCAAAAGCTGGGGGAAGGACATCTAGATCCAGGAAATCCAATAGATCTCAAATAAGATGAACACAAGAAATCCACATTGAGACACATAATAATTAAATTGTCAGAAGTCAAAAACAGAAAATTTTGAAAATGGCAAGAGAAGTTTTGTGATGTACAAGGGAAGCACTGTGAGACTATCAGTGGATTTCTCTGCAGAAACCTTGTAAGTCATGAGAAAGTGGGATGATACATTCAAAGTCCTAAAAGTAAAAGGCTACCAACAAAGAACACTATTTACAGCAAACTGTCCCTTGAAAATCAAGGTGATATAAAGCTTTCCCATATAAGCAAAAGCTGAAAGAGTTCACTACCACTAGACCTGTCTTCATAGAATTTCTAAAGGAAGTTCAAGTTGAAACAAAAGGATCATAAACATCAGTGTGAAAACACATTAAGTATAAAATTTGCTAGTAAAGGTAAATAATATAGACAAATACAGAATACTGTAATACTGTAGTATTGATGGGTAAATTTTAATTCTAGTGTAAAAGATTAAAAATTATAAGTATATAAAACAATAAAAACATGTTAAGGTACACTATATACAAAGTTGTAAATTGTGACGTCCATAACAAAGTGGAGGGAGGGGAGAAGTAAAAGTGTAATTATTGTATGTGATTGAAATTAAATTGTTATCAGCTTAAAGTAGACTTATGTTTTATGCAAGCCCCATGGTAACCACAAAGAAAATACCTATAAAAGATACACAAAAGAAAAATGAGTCAAATAATATTAATTTAAAAAAGGAAACACAAAGGAAGAAGGAAAAGAGGAACAAGAAGACAGACAGAAAACAATGAAAAAAATGACCAAAGTAAATCCCTTTACTTTAACTGTAAATAGATTAAACTTTCTAATCAAAAGACATAGAATGGCTCGATGGATTAAAAAACAATATCCAACTATATGCTATCTACAAGAGACTCACTTCAGATTTAATGACACACATAGGCTGAAAGTGAAGGGATGAAAAAAGATGTTCCAGGCAAATACTAACCAAGAGAGAGCCAGGATGGCTATACTTATATCAGAAAAAAATAGACTTCAAGTCAAAAATTGCCACAAGAGACAAAAGAACATTATACAGCAATAAAAGGATCAGTTCACTAGGAAGATACCACAATTATATATATACATACTTAATATCAGAGCACCTAATTATATAAAGCATACATTAACAGAATAGAAGGGAGAAATGGAGAGCAATCTAAAAATAGTAGAAGACTTTAATACACCACTTTCAATAATGGATAGAGCATTGAGATATAAGATCAATAAGAAAATAATACACTGGAACAACACTATAGACCAGGTGGACCCACAGACATATACAGAACATTCTACCCTTTAACTACAGAATATACATTCTTCTCAAGTGCACATGGAACATTCTCCAGAATAGATCATGTGTTAGGTCACAAAACAAGTATTAATAAATTTAAGAAGATGGAAATTATACTAAGTATCTTTTCTAACCACAATGGAATAGAACTAGAAATCAACAGGAGAAGGAAAACTGGAAAATTCACAAATATTTAGAAATTAACACACTGCTGAAAAACCACAAAGAAGAAATTAAAAGGAAAATTAGAAAAAATCTTGAGACAAAAGTGAGAACAACATATCAAAACCTATGGCATGCAGCAAAAGCAACCCTGAGAAAGAAGTTACAGTGACAAATACCTACATTAAAAAGAAGGAAGATTTCAAATTAACAACCTAACGTGATAGCTCAAGAAACCAGAAAAAGAACAAACTAAGTTCAAAATTAGCACAAGGAAGGAAATAGTAAAGATTAGAGAAGTAAATGAAATAGAGAATAGAAAAACTCTTTAAAAGAGAAATAAAAATCAATAAAATGGAGTTTTTTTAATTAAAAATTTTTATTTATATTTAAATATGTATTTAACTATTATAAAATTTAACTAATTTTAATTCTGGTATAATTAACATACAATGTTAGTTTCAGGTGTACAGTATAGTGATTCAACAATTCTATCCATTACACAGTGCTCACTATGATAAATGTATTCTTATCCCCTTTACCTATTTTACCCACCCCCCCACCCACCTCTGGTAATCATCAGTTCTCCATATTTAAGAGCCATTTTTTTGAGGCGGGGGTGTTTGTCTCTTTTTCCTTTGTTCCTTTGTTTTGTTTCATAAATTCCACATATAAGTGAAATCATATGGTGTTTGTCTTTCTCTGATGGATTTATGTCACTTAGCATTATACCCTTTAGATCCATCCATGTTATTGCAAATGGCAAGATTTTATTCTTTTTTATGGCTGAATAATATTCCATTCCATACACACACACTCACTACACCACATCATCTTTATCTATTCATCAATCAGTGGACACTTGGGTTGCATCCATAATTTGGCAATTGTAAATAATGTTACAATAAACACAGGGGTGCATATATCTTTTCAAATTAGCATTCTTATATTCTTTGGGTAAATACCCAGTAGTGGAATTATTAGATCACATGATAATTGTATTTTTAACATTTTGAGGAAACTCCGTACTGTTTTCCACAGTGGCTGCATTCTCATCAACAGTGCACAAGGGTTCCCTTTTCTCCACATCCTTACCAACACTTCTTGTTTCTTGATTTTAACCATTCTGACAGATGTGAAGTGGTATCTCATTGTGGTTTTGATTTACATCTTTCTGATGATGAGTGATATTGAACAGCTTTTCATGCATCTGTTGGCCATCTGTATGTCTTTGGAGAGATGTCTGTTCATGTCTTCTGCCCATTTTTTGTATAAGTTCTTTATATATTTTGGATACTAACCCTTTATTGGATATGTCATTTGCAGATCTCTTCTATTCCATAATTTGTCTTAGTTTTGTTGATATTTTCCCTTTGCTGGCAGAATGTTTTTATTTTTATAAACTCCCAATAATTTATTTTTGCTTTTATTTCCCTTGCCTCAGGAGACAGATCTAGAAAAATGTTGCTATAGCTGATGTGAGAGAAATTACTGCCTTTGTTGTCTTCTGGAATGTTTATGGTTTCAGGTCTCAACTTAGGTCTTTAATCCATTTGAGCTTATTTTTGTGCAGTGTAAGAAAGTGGTCCAGTGTTTATTTATTAGTATGTATGTATGTATGTATGTATGTATGTATGTATTTGATAGAGCACAAGTGGAGGGAGAGCAGAGGGAGAGGGACAAGCGGACTCCATGCTGAGTGCAGAGCCCAACGCGGGGCTTGTTCCCACAACTCTGAGATCATAACCTGAGCTGAAATCAAGAGCTAGTCACTTAACTGACTGAGCCACCCAGGTGTTCCATAGTTTCATTCTTTTGCATGTAGCTGTCTAACACCAGTATTCCCCAGCACCATTTGTTGAAGAGACTGTTTTTCCCATTGCGTATTCTTGCCTCCTTTATCATAGATTAATTGACCATATAAGCATGGGTTTATTTCTGAGCTCTCTGTTCTATTGACATGTCTATTTTTGTGCTGGTACCATACTGTTTTGATTACTACGGCTTTGTAGTATATGTTAAAATCTGAGATTGTGATACTACTAGTTTTGTTCCTTTTTTTCAGGATTACTTTGGCTGTTCAGGGTCTTTTGTGGTTTCTTACATATTTTAGGGTTATTTGTTCTAGTTCTATGAAAAATGCTGTTTGTATTTTGATAGAGATTGTATTAAATCTGTAGATTGCTTTAGATAGTATGGACATTTTAACAATGTTTATTCTCCCAATCCATGAGCATGGGCTATCTTTCCATTTGTTTGTATTGTCCTCAATTTCTTTCAATAGTGTTTTGTAGTTCTCAATGTACAGTTCTTTCATCTCCTTGGTTATGTTTATTCCTAGGTATTTTATTATTTTTGGTGCAATTATAAGTGAGATTGTTTTCTTATTTTCTCTTTCTGCTACTTCATTAGTAGTGTATAGAAACACAAACAATTTCTGTGTATTGATTTTATATTCTGCAACTTTACTGAATTCATTTACTCTAATGTTTTTTTGGTGGAGTTTCTAGGGTTTTTTATATATAGTATCATATCTGCAAATAGTGACAATTTTATTTCTTTCTTATTAATTTGGATGCCATTTATTTCTTTTTCTTGTCTGATTGCTGTGGCTAGGACTTCCAGTACTATGTTGAATAGAAATGGTGAAACTGGACATCCTTCACTTATTCCTGATCTTAGGAGGAAAGATCTGTTTTTCATCATGGAGTATGATGTTAGCTGTGGGTTTTTCATATATGGCCTTTATTAGGTTGATATATGTTCCCTCTAAACCTACTTTGTTGAGGGTTTGTGTCATGAATGGATATTGTACTTTGTCAAATGCTTTTTCTGCATCTATTGAAATGATCATAGAGTTTTTATCCTTTCTCTTGTTGATGCTTTGTGTTATGTTGATTGATTAATGAATATTGAATCACTCTTGCATCCTGGGAATAAATCTCACTCGATTGTAGTGAATGACTTTTTTAATGTATTGTTGAATTTGCTTTGATAGTATTTTGTTGAGGATTTTGTCATCTATGGTCATCAGAGATATTGGCTTGTAGTTTTAATTTTCTGTAGTTGTTTGTTTTTGTTTTTTTGTGGTGGTGTCTTTATCTGTTTTTGGTATCAGGGTAATACTGGCCACATGAATGAATTTAGAAGCTTTCCTTTCTCTTTTACTTTTTTTGGAATAGTTTGAGAAAAATAGGTATCAACTTTTCTTTATTTTTATTTTTTTAATTTAAATTTAAGTTAGTTAACATATAGTGTGGTGTTGGTTTCAGGAGTAGAATTTAGTGATTCATCACTTACATATAACACCCAGTTCTCATCCCAACAAGTGCCCTCCTTAATGCCCATCACCCACTTAGCCCATCCCCCCACCAACATCCCCTCCAGCAACCCTCAGTTTGTTCTCTGTATTTTTAAGAGTCTCTTCTGAGTTGCCTCCCTCTTTGTTTTTATTTTATTTTTCCTTCCCTTCCCCTACGTTCATCTACTTTGTTTCTTAAATTCCACATATTAATGAAATCGTTTGTCTTTCTCTGACTTATTTCACTTAGCAAAATACACTCTAGTTCCATCCATGTTGTTGCAAGTGGCAAGATTTCATTCTCTTTGACCACTGAGTAATATTCCATTGTAAATATACACCACATCTTCTTTATCCATCAGTTGATGGACATTTGGCCTTTATCCATAATTTGGCTATTGTTGATAGTGCTGCTATAAATGTTGGGGAGCATGTGCCCTTTCAAATCAGCATTTTTGTATCCTTTGAATAAATACCTAGTATGAACTCTTCTTTAAATGTTTGGTAAAATTCACCTGTGAAGCCATCCAATCCTGGACTTTTGTTTCTTGGGAATTTTTTGTTTGTTTGTTTGTTTATTTGTTTTTAATTATTATAGATGCCATTGCATTGCTGGTAACTGGTATGTTCAAATTTTCTTTCTTTCTGAATCAGTTTTGGAGGTTTTATGTTTCTAGGAATATATACATTTCTTTTAGTTTCTCCAATTTGTTGTCATATAATTTTTCATAATCTCTTATAATCCTTTATATTTCTGTGTTATTTCTCCTCTTTCGTTTCTCATTTTGTGTGTTTGGGTCTTCTTTCTCTCTGTTTCTCTCTTTTCAATGAGTCTGGCTAAAGGCTTATCAGTTTTGTTGATCTTTCTAAAGAACCTCTGGTTTCATCAATCTGTTCTGTTGGTTTTTTTTTTTTTTTCAGTTCCTATTTCATTTATTTTTGCTGTAATCTTTATTATTGCTTTCTTCTACTGGTTTTGGGATTTGTTCTTTTTCTAGCTCCTTTAGGTCTCTGGTGAAGTTGTTTGTGATTTTTCTTGCTCCTTGAGGTAGGTCTGTGTTCTGTACACTTCTCTCAGAACAGCTTTTGCTGCATCCCAAAGATTTTGGGGCTTAGTTTCCATTGTCATTTGTCTCCATATATATATTTTTTCCTCTTTGATTTCTTTGTTGACCTACTCATTGTTTAGTATCATGTTATTTAACCTCCATGTATTTGTGTTCTTTCCAGATTTTTTCTTGTTGATTTCTAGTTTCATAATGCTTGGTCAGAAAAAGATTCATGGTATGACTTCAGGTTTTTGTTTTTTTTTTTAATTTATTGAGACTTGTTTTGTGGCCTAATATGTGACCTATCCTGGAGAATGTTCTATGTGCACTTGAATATGTATTCCGCTGTTTTTGGATGGAATGTTCTGAATATATCTGTTAGATCCATCTGGTCCAATATGTCACTCAAAGCTATTTTCCTTATTGATTTTCTGTTTGGACGATCTATCCTTTCATGTAAGTGAAATGTTAAAGTCTGTTGCTCTTATTGTATTGTTCTTGATTATTTACTTTATGTTTGTTAATAGTTGCTTTATGTATTTGGGTCCTCCCAAGTTGGGTGCATAAATACTTACAATTTTATACCTTTTTGTTGAATTGTTCCCTTTATGATTACATAGTGTCTTTGTCTCTTATTACAGTCTTTGTTTTAAAGTCCATTTTGTCTGGGGTACCTGGGTGGCTCAGTTGGTTAAGTGACTGCCTTCGGCTCAGGTCATGATCCCAGGCTCCTGAGATCAAGTCCCAATTCAGGCTCCCTGTTCAGTGGGGAGTCTGCTTCTCCCTCTCCCTCTGCCCTTCCCCCTACTCATGCTCTCTCTCGCTCTTTTTTAAATATATAAAATCTTTTTTAAAAAATAAAGTCCATTTTGTCTGATCTAAGTATTGCTCCTTGGTTTTCTTTTACTTCCATTTGCATGATAAATGCTTTTCCATCCATTCATTTTCAGTCTCCATGTGTCTTTAGGTCTGAAATGAGTCCCCGGTAGGCAGCATATAGATGGGTCTTATTTTCTATCCATTCTGTTGTCCTACACCTTTTGATTGGAGCCTTTAGTCCATTTACATTCAAAGTAATTATTAATAGTTATATATTTATTGTCATTTTGTTACTTGTTTTATGGTTGTTTTTGTAGTTCTTCTCTGTTCCTTCTCTTGCTCTCTCTTATGGTTTGCTGGCTTTCTTTAGTGATATACTTGGATTCCTTTCTCTTTGTTTTTTTTACATATCTATTACCAGCTTTTGATTTATGGTTCCCATTCGGTTTATCTATATAGTCTTTTGCATATAGCAGTCTAAAGTAATTCGATGGTTGCTTAAGTTTGAACCCATTTTAAAGCACTAAATTTTTACTCCTCTCCCCCCAGAATGTAGGTATATGGTGTTACACTTTACACCGTCTGTGTCTGTGTGTGACTGTGTGTGTGTGAATCCTCGAGTGATATTTATAGATATACTTAATTGTAGTACTTTAATGCATCCTACTTTTCTTACTCCTGCTTGTAGTCATTCTTTTCCGCTCAAAGAGTCCCCTTTAACATTTCTTATAAGGCTGGTTTAGTGGTGATAAATTCTTTTAACTTTTTTTTTTCTTTCTGGGAAACTCTTTATCTCCTTCTGTTCTGAGTGATAGCCTTGCTGGATAGAGCATTCTTGGTTGCAGGTTTTTTCTTTCAGCACTTTGAATATATTGTTCTACACCCTCTGGCCTGCAAGGTTTCTGCTCAAACATCAGCCGATAACCTTATGGTGTTTCCCTTGTATGCAACTGTTTTCTTTTGCTGTTTTTAAAGTTCTCTATCACTACTCTTTGCCATGTTAATTACTATGAGTCTTGGTGTGGATCTGCTTGGGTTGATTTTGTTTGGGACTTCCTGTGCCTTGTGGATCTAGATTTGTGTTTCCTGCCTCAGATTCAGGAAGTTTTCAGCTATTATTTCTTTAAAAAAAAAAAACTATATATAGATATATAGATATATAGATATATCTATATATATATTTATATTTCTTCCCCCTTTGCTCTCTCTTTTCCCTCTGGGATCCCTACAATGTTGTTATGCTTGATCATGTCATTGATTTCCCTTAATCTATTTTAATTTATTGTTATTTTTTTTTCTTTCTCCTGTTCAGCTAGTTTGCTTTCCACTACTCTGTCCTCCAGGTCACTGATCCATTCTCCTTACTCTACTGTATTTTAAATTTTAGTTATTGAGTTATGCATCTCTGATTGGTTCCTTTTTATGTTTTCTGTCTTTTTGTTGAGGGTCTCACTGAGATCCTCCAGTCTTTTCTCCAGTCCATTTAATATTTTTATTACCATTACTTTAAATTTTCTAACAGGCATATTACTTTTCTCTGTTTTGTTTAGCTGTCTTGCTGCTAAGAACACCAAACTTGAGGGTGTTCTCCCAGTGTTGTCCCATGAGAAGTTTTCATTGTTGCGCAAGGACTATAGTCAGACCAGATATCTACCCCCAGTCCACTGCTAGGGCCACAGTCAGACTAGTGTGTGTGGTTATCTTTCCCTCTCCCCAGGGAATGAGTCAGTTTGCAACAGTGTTGGCCTCTGTCAGGTCTGCTCGTACACTGCCAGGCTTGTGGCACTGCTTTGAATGGACTCCTGCCAAGGACATTTTTGGGGGACAGGTCTGTGGGAGAATAGAGGGGTCGGGTGCACTGCCAGCAAGGTCTGTGCTGGTCTGCTGTGGGAAGGTGCATGAAAACTCCTGCCAGTTCCAGGGCAGAGGGAGAGCATCTGCAGGAGAATGCAGGTTGGGGTGCACTGTTATCGAACTAGGCAGAGGGTGTTTTCTCGGTGCTGGTTCCTACAGGTGTCTGTGTATCTAGACTGTGGTGGGGGGGACAGGAGAGGAAAATGGTGTCCACCAGCTCTTTTGTTCTTGGAGAATCTTACAAAGATCCCTGCCCCCTCTAGCACCTGCTCTGAGATTAGTAAATAAATCTCCTTCCCGTATACCCCAGGTTTTTTTCGAACTGCTGTTTCTCTGCTGTATTTCAGTGGGACTTTTTGTTGTGCTATCTCTTTAAGTGTGGGGACTTGGTTTCCTATTTTCTTCCAGCTCTCCCAGAGCTGAGCTTGCTGATTTTTAAAGTTCAAGGTGTTAAGCTGTACTGATTATAAGAACTTGTGAAATTAGGCCCCTGTGGTTTTCAAAGCCCAGTGTTGTGGGGATTTATCTTCCCAGTGTGGCTCCCCCATGCCTGGGGTGCCTGGTGTGGGGTGGGCTCCTCTCCTCTCTCTGTGCCTCCCTCCTTCCCATAGACAGTCCTGTGAGTCAGTTTGGTTCCTGACCATGTCTTCACCCTTGCTACCTTCTTCAATGTGGCCTCTTCTTTTACATTTAGCTGTGGAGAGTCTATTCTGCCAGTCGTTGGGTCATTTTCTAGGTTATTTACGGTTATGTGTGTGTTATCTAGGTGTACCTGTGGGACAAGGTGAGCCTGGGATCCTCCTCTTCTGCCATCTTCCCTGAAAGTAGGAATTTTTTTTAAAGATATAATTGACAAATATTTAGCTAGACTAAGAAAAAGAGTAGATTCAAGTAAAATCAGAAACAAAAGAAGAAATATTACAACTGATGCTACAGTGAAGCGGTTGGGGGGAGGATCATAAAAGACCACTATGAGCAGTCATACACCAACAATTGGATAACCTTGAAGAAATGGATAACTATTTAGGAACATATAACCTACTAAGACTGAATCAATGAGAAAAAGAAAATCTGAACAGAACAAAAAAATAGTAAGGAGATTAAAGCAGTATTCAAAAACCCAACAAAGAAAACATCAGGACCGGGTGGCCTCACTGATGAATTCTGCCAAACATTTAAGGAAGATTAATAGTAGGAGATTATTGAAGACTTTTGGAACTTTAAAAAAAAATTACAAAGGAGGGACCACTTTCCAATTCATTTTATGAGGTCGGGACTATACTGACACCAAAACCAAAGACACTGCAAGCAAAGAAGCAAAGGTCAGTTTCCCTGATGAGTATAGGTGCAAAAATCCTCAACAAAATACTAGCAACCAACTTTAATCATGCATTGAAAAGATCATACACAATGACCATGTGAGATTTATCCCTGCAATGCAAGGATGGTTCCACATACACAAATTAATGTGATATACTGTGTTAACAGAATGAAAAATATCACATGATCGTCTGAATTGATGAAGAAAAGCATTTGACAAGATCTAACACTTTTTCATGATAAAAATATTCAAAATACTAAAAATAGAAAGAAACTACCTCAACATAATAAAGGCCATATATGAAAAACACACAGCTAACATCATACTGGATGATGAAAGACTGAATGTGTTTTCTCTAAAATCAGAACGAAGGCAAGCATGCCCACTCACACCACTTTTAAGCAACACAGTACTATAAGTCCTAGCCAGAGCAATTAAGCAAGAAAAAGAAATAAAAGGCATCCAGATTGGAAAGGAAGAAGTAAAATCATCTGTATTTGCAGGTGACATGATCTTATATATAGAAAACTCTAAAAATTCCACAAAAAGTTGTTAGAATCAATAAATTCAGCAAAATTTCGGCATAAAAAAATGCAGCATACATAACATACAAAAATCAGATGTATTTATGTACACTAATAATGAACTATCCAAAAAGGAAATTGGAAAAACAATCTCATTTAAAATAATATCCAAAAGAATAAAACAGGAATGAACTTAACTAAGGAGGTGAAGACTTGTACATCGAAGACTATAAAACATTGCTGAAAGAAATTGAAGAAGATACAAATAAATGAAGACATCTTGTGTTCATAGAATACTTAATATTATTAAAATGTCCACGATACCCAAAGTCATCTACAGATTCAGTGCAATACTGATCAAAACCCTACTGACATTTTTTACAGGAATAGACAAATAATTCTAATATTCATGTGGAACCAAAAAGGATCCTGAATAGCCAAAACAGTCTTGAGAAAGAAACACAAAGCTGGAGGTAACACACTTCCTTATTTCAAAAATATTACAAAGCTATAGTAATTAAAACAGTATGGTAGTGGCCTAAGGACAGTGGAACAGAATAGAGTGCCTGGAAATAAACCCATGCATAAATAGTCAACTGATCTTTGACTAAGGTGCAAAGAATACACAATGGAGAAAGGATAGTCTTTTCAACAAATGGTGTGGAGAGAGCTGGATAGTCATATGCAAAAGAATGAAGTTGAACCCTTGTTATATACCATATACAAAAATAAACTCAAAATGGATTAAAGACTTAAATATAAGACCTAAAATTGTAAAACTCCTAGAAGAAAACTTGGGGATAAATCTTCATGATAGTGGACCTGGCTATGACACCAAAAGCACAAACAACAAAAGAAAAGTTAGGTAGATGGGTCTACATGAGACTTAGGAGTTTCTGAACAGCAAAGGAATTAACAGAAAAGGTACATTATGGAATGAAAGGAAATATTAGCAAACCATATATCTAATAAGGGGTTAATATTCAAAATACATGAAGAACTACAACTCAGTAACAAAAAAACAACCCAATTTAAAAATAGCAAAGGACTTGAATAGACATTTTTCCAAAGAAGACATACAGTTGACCAACAGGTATGTGAAAAGATGCTCAACATCACTCATCATCAGGGAAATGCAAATGAAACCCACAGTGAGTCATTCACAATGACGAATGAATCACACCTGTTAGGGAAGGCTATTATTAAAAACCAAAGGAAAAAAATAACCACCAAAAGATACCAAGTGTTGGCAAAGATGTAGAGAAATAATTAAAACTCTGTACACTGTTGGTGGGAATTTAATACAGTGCAACTGCTCTGGAAAACAGTATAGAATTTCCTCAAAAAATTAAAAATGGAACTACCATATGATCCAGCAATTCTACTTCTGGATTTATGTGCAAAAGAATTCAAAGCAAAATCTTGGAAGAGATATTTACACACCCATGTATATTCACAATAGCCAATATGTCGACAGCCTAAATGTTTATCAATGGTATGTGAATAGAGAAAATATGATGTATATATATGCAATAGAATATAATTCAGCCTTAAAAAAGAAGGAAATATTGTTACATATGATAACATGGATAAATCTTGAGGATATTATGCTAAGTGAAATTAACCAGTTATAGAAGGACAAATATGGCATGATACCACTTCTAGGAGGTATCTAGAATAGTCAAACTGAGAGAAGTAGAAAGGGGAATGGTGGTTTCCAGGGACTGGAGGAAGGGGAAATGGAGAGTTGCAATTTAACGGGTATAAAGCTTCAGTGATGTAAGAGGAGTAAGTTCTAGAGGTGTGCTGTACTACATTGTACCTATGGTTAACAATATCATACACCTAAAAATGTGTTAAGGGGGTAGACCTCATGTTAAATGTCCTTACCAAAATTTAAAACAAGAAGAGACTGACTATAAGGTATTGAACAAGGCTCAATAGATTGTTTGTTTAGGTAGTTTTTATTTTTGTTTAGAGTTTTGTTTGGTAGTTTACCATGATGGTAAGCATTCTGTGCAACCATCCTTGTCTCTCGTGCGATTCTTCTTGTAGTTCAGGCTAGATTTATGCCAATATACAATGCGATTCTGACTGTGTTAATGTTTGAGAGGCATGCAAAATGCCTAAGCTGACAATGTCTTCCTCATTGCTTTGAAGCAATGTTTATCATCCCTTTGAGCTAAGGATATCATCCTTATTCAGGTCAAGTTGTTTCCAGATCGTCATTGATACATTGATACCTAGCATCGTTTAAATAATCTCATCAGCTAACTAAGAGCAGGTGCATTTTAATATATTTTGGAGGATTAGAGTTGGATCCAAGAGAGGTAACATAGCAACACTAAGAGATTTGGCATGAGGAAGAAAGGGAGGGGGTCAAGTTTTCAGGAAAGACAAGACTGCAGTAGAACTACCAACATCTAGTGTTCCATTTGTGCTTGGGGGCAGCCCTTCCTGTGCTCACGATTCAGCATGACTGACAACTCCTAAAGAGCAAAGGCCAAGGTCATGACCCAAAGCTCTTTTTTCTTTTTTCTTTTCTTTTCTTTTCTTTTCTTTTCTTCTCTTCTCTTTTCTTTTTTTTTCCTTTCCCTTATCTTTCTCTTTCCTTTCCTTTTCTGAAACAGCTAGCTATGATGTGTAAATACTGCACCTGTCACAGTGACCTCATTACTGGGCCATCCTCTAAGCAATTGGTGACTGATGCTAATTACTCTGATGAATGTAGCTTGTGGGAAACTGAATATTCCAGTGTAAGATAGGAAACCAAATGCCCTTATCTGTACAGTGAGGGTATCAGGCCACCTGATCAATATGATTGCTTTGATTAAAAGTCTCTATTTGTTAAGCATTTGTACGTGTGTAAATACTTTCACTTTTTCCTCTGATCTCTGAGGAAGTGCATTGAGTTTGAATTTGTCACAACTTCCCAGGGGTGACTCTCAGTTGAAATGTCACTGACAGCTTGTGGTTTGGACTTTTTTTTAACTCCAGGCAGAAACAGCCAGAAGCCCTTGAACAAGTGCAAGAAGATGCTGTCAACCAGGAAGCTGTCATTAGGAAGAAGGTCCAAGGAACCAGCCAATGGCCGAAGGACAGAGAGGAGCAGGTAAGGTAGCCTGCGACTACTTTATATTCAAGGGGAAGTTTCCTCAGATGTCCTTGAAACCATGCCATGAAGTAAAAAACGGAGGAGGAACAGAAAAAAAAAAAACAAAAACCCCAAACCAAAGAGGAACTGCGAAGTTCAGTCCCTGGCGACCAGCAGTGAGCGGAGGAAGTACAGGGGGAGTTGTAAAAGAGGCGGTGTCAACAGCCTACTGATGAAAGAGGCATCTTTGCAGAAAGAGGCAACTTGACATATCAGGACTTTTACCGCTGTGGAAATAGCTCAGGCATACAAAGCCCATGCAAACACAGAATTGCAGAAGTTCAGTAGAGGCTTATCACTTCCCTGAGAAGAAAAGCACATTTTCAGTTTCGTGTGCATAAGAACAGTGAGCGCTCAGTTGCTTTCTTTCCTGGCCACCCTGCTAATATCCAGTATTAACCGTACGTGTCCAGGTTGAGGATCTAGGTCCGGCAGGCCACTCAGCCGGTGACAAAGCGACGTCTTTGCCGCATGAACCAGAGGAAGCGATCTCGGAACAACGGAATCTCCGGACTATAAATACTGAGTTAGTGAGCACTTGCCAGACGCTTGAGCAGAAGACGAGAAAATTGAAAAGTGAGTAGCAAATATGTGTTATGTCCCAATTCAGTCCACTCTGAGGTGGGGCAAAAGGACTACAAGCCATGTTTGTAGATGACAGCTGCTGCATTATTACCCACATTTATGACAATAAAATGGTCCCAGAAGGCAGTGCCGTGGGCTTCCAGGGTGTCCAAGTAGGCTGATTTAACGACTAACTTTCCCTTTCGGTTTTTTTTGTTTGTTTGTTTTTTTATGAGCTGAATTTGTCCATGACTGTTATTTCTTTAAAAATTAAAGTTCTCAGTATCTGTAAAAGTAAACAAGGGGGAAAAAGTCTTGTGTGCAGGGGGTATTTGAACTTGCAAATGGCTTACATAGTCTACCCTGATTTTATTAGCTAGCTTGGACCCATTATATGGTAGAAAAGGACCTGCCTATAATCTTTTAAGTAGTAATTTTAGGGTTGGGCAAAATATTTATGAATTCATGTATCAAAATATTAAATATGTGAAAATCCTTTTTTAAATTTTAATGTGCTCTTTACATATATATTTTGCTTTAAACAATTAGAATATTTGTCATTTTTCTGCATTACCTGAAAGTAAGTGTTTACTAAGGATTTAAGTGAAAAGACAATTGTCAAATGACAGATGTCAGATTATTCAGAAGCGAATTTTATTCTAGAAACAATTTGGTAAAGATAATGCTTGCTTATTTGACCATTTATCAGGTGATTGCTTTTGTTTGGCTTCCTCCTTGTTTTAGCTGTTAGATGCTCATTTTAGATAAAATTATTGGTTTGGGTAACAAATGAATTATCAGCTTAAGCTAAGCTAGAGAAGGAGATTTCCAGACTTGGGTTTGTTATGGATTTATTGTAGCCTTTCTACTGCTATCTGAGAACGCTGTTTAAAAGTTTAAAGGACTTGCCGAGTTCTAACATAACAGTAATTATTCAATATTTTATTTCATTATTTTTAAACCTTGCAGAACTTGCTAGTTTTCAATAATTTTAAGTATCCGTTTACTCCTTCAGACAGTGTAAGGCTTTAAATTACATAATCTATATGTTATTTTATGATGGCTTAGAGGGCACTGGAAAAGATTCCCTTGTGTTTAGAAGTGTTCATGTTGAGACATGAATAAGAAGGCATTCCAAATTTGGTTTATGGTGTGTTTGCTTTAGACGCTGTACTTAGAGGACTAATCTTTTGGCTCAGTTATATTTATCTTTGATTAAGTCAATCTTATACCCCATAGTTTTATAAAACTAAGAATTTATCTCCCCCCACCCCCCTGCTTTGATTTCCTTTTAGTACCTTCTTGGAAGAGTCAACTTGTGTAACTTATCCCAAAATATACATTCTTGATATTATGAACTCACTATTGCCTTCCCACTTCATTGGTCCAAATATTATTAAAAATAGAAGATGAAAGGTACTCGGGGTTGCATGCATTTTTTTTTTTTCCTGGCTGGAAAGTAGAGTGGATGCCTCCTTTCTGTCCTGAGTTGCTCACAACCTGCCTGGCTTTTTGAATTCTTTTACTTGTTTGTATCTTTTGCTGCCCATAAAAGGCATATGTATCTAGATTTTGCTCTGAAGACCATTTGCTTATGAGGAATTTTCTAACAGTGCCCTTAAAAATCAACCTTTGCTACAAAGGGTTGGGACATCCATACAATGGGGTATGGGACAGATAAGAGCCTACAGCTTTGAGGATGGATGCAAGAGGGAAATTTAGGTGGCACACATTTTTGAAATGTTCTGTGGAGCAGATTTTCCAGATAGACTGTGAATAAATGTCAGTGAGGTAGGACAGTTATCACATAAACACATCCTGGCACATTCCCCATCACCACTGTCACCACATGCTGTTTGAATTCTGAGTCAGACGTTTGAATTCTGAGTCAGAAAACAAAAATATTCAAATCCATTTAGTTCTTCTGAAACTTTCTGGTTTGCTTAATAAATGTATTAAGTGTTTAAGGCAATGGCTTTTGGTCGAGTCTGAGAATGGGTCCTTAGCAAATCGGGTGGGGATTCAGTGATTGTGTCCAAATGTTCAGGTCAGTGACAGGGTTCATAAATTGGAACTAGGAAGTTGTTTATGACATTTGATTAGAAATCCTGAACTTAATATTGAAGAAGAACTACCGTTCCAGTTTTCAGTGGCCACCAGGACTGGACTGATGTGTGAGGTCATAAGTGTGCATGCCAGCCTCTGTGACATGTGCGCCATTAGAACGGCTAAGTTTCTTGAATGGTTACTTACATATTTTCTTTCTTCTGCTTCTTACCTACGTATGTATCTAAGTATCTTGTTAACAAAGGCAATACTAGGTGTCTAAATGGATGTTTGTTTTGAAAAGAAAACAAAAAGGCTTCTCGTTAGATCTAGGGTATTTACCCAACCTATTAGAGTGGATCTAATGAAACAGAGACCACTTGATCTAATACAGAGCCTATCACCTCTTTACTGTTCCTTCTCTTCTTGCCCCCCTCTAACATGAAATCTTCACTGAGACCCTGATTTAATCAACAACGAGGGAACTGATTACCTTTAGAAACTATAAATGTTGCCTTGACAAGAGAGCCTGAGCCGCTCTGGTATATCATAATTCCTTATTTGAACATAGTATAAACTTTAGAGAAGGCTTTCACCTAGATGAGCTCACCGGAAACTGTCTTCTAACTTGCTGTGCTGAGCGTGGAGGGCATGGGGTATGGGACAGAGAAGAGCCTTGCGGCTCTGAGGATGGATGCAAGATGAGAGCCACGTGTCTTGAGCAGTCAGTGCGCAAGAGGGAAATGAGACAAGAAAGGGGGGTTGAGGTGACTGAGACGCTTAAAAAGAGGTGTTGGGTTGAGGACCAAGGGAAAAACCCCAAGTCAGCTAGAGCTTGCTCAGCAGCTCTGATGGGATGGGGGCCTAAGTTTTCTCAAATATAGGATGCAGAAATGGATGAAATAATCTAGGAGGCAGTATAGCGTAATGATTAAGAGCATGGTATTTGACCTTAAACAAACCTGTATTCTGATTCTAAGTCAGAAGCGAAACTGGATAAAGTTAGGCAAATCTCTTTACCTCTCTGAGTCTCAGTATCCCCCTCCAGAAAATGCAGTTGTTCATTTATAAATAACAAATGCAAAACAATAGCTGGTGCTTGGTCACACTTGGGAGAGTCTGTTCTGCTAGAGCACGTTTCTGCCGCGTGCGTCACCTCATTCACCATCAGCCAATGGGTAATGACGGGAGAGTCATTTGGAAGTTGTACCGTTTCATTCATGATTTTCCTAGGAATAGGATCTGGCTTGGGAGGAATAGAACTGTAACCTTGAGCGGGGAAGGCGAAAAGTGTTGGGCTTGGCTGCTGGCAGGCAGCAGGAGCCCTTTTAGCTTTAAGAAAATTAAAAACAAGTGTCTGCACCTGGGCCTCCTCCCCCAGAGAAGTGCCGCCCAGCCTTGCGGAGCTCTGGCTTGTGGCAGACTGTACTCCCTCCTGCGTTCCCTTTAGCAGTCCCCCTGCCTGAGTTCCACTTCCATCTGCATTTTCGTAGCATCCCACCAGCACTGTGCCATTTAAATGTCACCAGCATCTCCACGCTTTTGGTATTGTGCATTTCTATTCTCCTGTGAAGCAGCCTTTGGTCATTTTAAGATGCACGTCTCGGTGATCCAAGTTCTCTTCCTAGGCACTAATAATTTGTAATTGTGTTTGTTAGTGCTCTGGTTACAATGTTGTATATACATTTTTAGTGGTCTCTTCCTGTGCTTATCTCATAAACTCTGTTATTTTTCTTGTAATTTTTACGTTCTTTTTTAAATTAATGCATAATTAACATATCATGAAACGTTCAGATCTTAAGTGTATTGTTTTGGGTTTTTTTTAAAAGATTTTATGTATTTATTTGACAGAGAGCGCAAAAGCAGGGGAAAGGGAGAATCAGGCTCCCCACTGAGCAGGGAGTATGACGCAGAGGTTGATCCCAGGACCAAAGGCAGACATTGAACTGACTGAGCCACCCAGGCGCCCCCTTAAGTGTCTTGTTTAACCAGTTTGCCAAATGCATACCGAAAAACAGAACTGTAACACCAGAAAGTTCCCTTGTGCTACTTTCCAGTCACTGCCCCTCCCCCACCTCCACCACTATAAGGATCAACCTCTGATCTGATTTTTATCACTGATGGGTTAGTTTAGCTTCTAGAATTGAGATATAAAATATGTACTTTTTGTGTGTTTGTCTTCTTTCCCTCAACACAGTATTTATCTTAATATGTTGTGTTTATTAGTGGTATGCCTTTTTCATGATTGAGTCATAGTTCTTTGTATGAACAGTTCCATAATTTGGTTATCTTTTCTCCTATTATTGGAAATCTAAATTATTTGCAGTTCGGGGTTGTTATGGAGCAGGGTGCCATGAACATCTGTATATGGGTCTTTGTGTGGGCATATGGTTTTCCTTAACCTAGGATAGAGATCTATGAGCAGAGTTGTTAGGTCGTAGTGTAGCTGTAACTAACTATTTAAGAAACTGCCAGTTTCCCATAGGGTCAATAACATTTTACACTCCCACCAGCAGTATGTGGGAGTTCCAGTTTCTCTACAGCATCAGTGCTTGGTGGTGTCAATCTTTTCCATTTTTGTCACTCTTCTGGGTATCTTGTGATTTTCATTTGTTGTGCTGATTGGCTATTGTATATCTTCTTTGTGAAATATCTAAGTCTTTTGCCCATTTTCAAATTAGGACATTTGTCCTTTTGTTATTGGGTTGTAGGATTTCTTTACATATTTTGGATACAAGTCCTTAGACAGATATACGTGTTGTGAATTATTTTCTCCTGCTCTGTGGTTTTCAACGACACTTGATTTTTTTTAATACACAGTTTTATAGAACATGAGATAACACGTATATTGTGTTATAAAAGTCCATACTCCGTAAATGTCAACCATCATGGATAGCTAGCATTATTATCGCTCTAATACTATAGTTTTAATTATCAACAGCCAATTAATTGCAGGGCCTTTGCCTGAAAGTCTCCTTGCACAGTCATTTGGAAAGTTGTTTTATCTCAGCTTCCTTCCAAGGCAATGTATCCGACACCTGGTCCCACCCTGTATCACAGATGGCAACAGCAGGGGGTCCAGTGGCCATTGTTTCATTTGCTTCTGTATAAAATCTAAGTGTCCTAGAGACATGGCCGGTCTAACTCCAGACACATAAAAAAGAATGCAAAGGTGAATGCAAATTAGGGTCATAAGGCAACGTGTTTTGCCTCATGGAACATATGGAAATAATTGCTGCATGTTGCACAAAACATCTGTTGAAATAAACTTAATGATTTAAATGTTTTGAGATGGACTATTCCTAAAACTCAAGATTGCCTGGTGGGAAAGCAGATGGGCAATTTAGATAGTCTTATACTGGCTTGTTATTTCTTCTGAATCACAAGCTTATTTAGAAATCCAAAGACAGTGTTTTAGAGATAGACAACCTTCACAAATATAAAGTTGGCCACTTCCGAAAGGTTTGGTTGCTGTTGCTTAGATGTAGGTCGGGAGAAGGATTTATTTAATACAGATGAAAGAATTTTCTAAAATTGAATCTTTACTAGAGTTTTAAGTATTAAAAATTAAATAATTACTTAAATATATTCGAAAATTTTTAAAAAGTATTTTCCTTCTAGCAGGCCTAGTAATACGATGCCAAGCTTAGTTGTGAAAGAAGTTATTCTTACAAAAAAAAATTCTTATAAAATAGAATTTTACATGGGTAATTTTCGATATAATTGAAGCTTTTCAAGCCTTTTTTCTTAGAAAAAACGTTTTTTGTTAGATTATGTACTTTTTGCATATATTAGTATTATTTTAATGCTAAACATTTCTTCAGGCTATTGAGATATAACTGTTGTGCCTAATTTGTATGTATTTTGGGCACCAGAGTATTTGCTGTTAATTTTCCTTGTTGTTAGTGATTTAAAAAAAAAAAAAAAGTGGCAGCTATTAATATGTCTCCATCTAGCAGAGCTTCTTACCCTCATGTAATTTTTGTTTTTAATCATCTGTGGGCTGAGAAAGCAGTCAGAGCTTGTGAGAATTATGTATAAATTCAGAGCCTGCTGTATGAGTGGAAGTGTGAGGAATTGCCACAGGAATAAAGGTCATGAATATCAACATCTATTTTGGTTCAGAAGATTTGGGCCTATTTTCTGGTTCTTGTGTATATTTTAATGAGTATGGATTGTCAGAGAAGTAATATGTTACTGTGTAACTCAGAGTTAAAAAAGGTATTTTTTTTCCCCTCATTTCTGCTACTCCAGAGATGAGCAGTTGGAAGTTACTGGGAGGCAGATTTCAGTTAAGTAGAAAGACAAACATTTTTAATTTCGTGAAAAAGTAGACTTAATTGAGCATTATCCTGTGAGTCTGATCCCAGCTCCATGAACAACCAGTCATCATTGAAATCCTCTGGACCTCAGTGTTCTCCTCATCTCAGACCTACCCGTAGGATTCTGGGATCACAGGGCTCCAGTTCTGGGGCTGCCATCACTCACTCACAGCTCATGCAGAGGCTTCTGGGAGAGAGGATGTCCACAGTCTAGGCAGTTGGACTGAATGACCTCTGAGGTGTACTCCGATGTTAAGGTGCAGTCGTTCTGTGGCTCCCTTCTAGAGGACATCACTTGCACCTGTCAAGGTGAATGTGAAATGCCCAGGGGTGATCATGGTTTAGCCGCTCTAGCCTTTGTTCTCCTCCATTTCCACAAGACAGGAGTTGAGAATGCCGTTCTCATTAGTCCCTGCTTTTTCTCTCCTTTCCTCAGACCCCAAATTGAAAGCTGTTGAAAGTTTATGAAGGGAACTAAGGGAAAAGGGGATGACAAATGTCCTATTAAGCTGGTTACGAATTCTCTTTACAGCAACCACTGAGTCACTGAGAAAGAAGTTGATTAAAGGACGCCTCCAAGGCTTGCTGTTTCAGGTAAAAAACAAAAACCCTGGGATATGTGTTTACTGTGGGGAAGAGGTCCCATTTGTGTAAGGTTTTGAAGCTAATTTATAATAGATAATGATATGGATTGTAAAATTAAATAACCACCTTAGCAGAAAATGCTCTGGTGGACTTTGTTCTCTTCTGCACCGAAAGCATTTAGCAAAACAAGAGGGGGGAACTCACATTAGTGAATGGCTCCTAGTAACATCTTTCAAAGAGGAAGCCTTTTAGAATTTACTGTATCTTTTAGCAGAGGGCCAGGGTTTTAGTCTTAGGCACCTCCTTTCTCATACTCTTGAATGCATACTGTCGGATGGGCTGGAATGCTTCCTGTCTCTTTTTTCTCCAATTTGTTTTGTTTGTTTGTTTGTTTGTGTTTTTTTTTAAGATTTTATTTATTTATTAGAGAAAGAGAGCACTCACAAGCATAGGGAGTGGCAGAGGGAGGGGAAGAAGCAGACACCCCACTGAGCAGGGGGAGGCTGACTCAGGGCTTGATCCCAGGACCCCAGGATCATGACCTGAGCCAAGGCAGACACAACCAACTGAGGCACCCAGGAGCCCCTCCTATTTGAATTAAACTTTTAACTCCTTCCTGTCTGGATATCTCAATATATCCGTGGTAGAGTTCAATGTATTTCTTTCCCTTATGATACTTGGTGAATTTCTCCTTTTTGTTCATAAATGAGGAACATAAGGAACAGTAAGGGTGGCACTGGGGGAAGGGACTAGAGAAGGGAAGAAAGAAGGGCGATGTCTGCATGTATCTGTTTCCAGGGCATAATGCAGGCACATCTGTTTAAGTAGAAAAAAAATTATTCGCGTGGGAGATTAAGCCAGGCAGAGTGCCTAAAAAGCCCCCTGCAATAAATTAAAGTGGAAACAACTCCACATCTAAATATGCTTTAATCTTATCAGGAGCACCAGTACAATTTTCTATTGTAATATAGTTGTGATAGGTATGTATCTACCTCTCGGACTAAGGCCACAATTTGATTGTTATGATATTTTCTCAGGCACCATTTTCACTACACCGACATGTCTCCCTCAACCTTTTTTGGCCTCTGCCTAAAGATTTCAATGACAAAGCTGTTGCATTTCCTGTCCATGAGAACAAGTAAGGGGGAAAACGCGATGAAAGCTTTATAATTACAAGCCTATTCCCTTAAGGTTGAACACTTGACAGAACTGACCAATATCACTTTCCTCAGGTAGCATCATATCTTCTTTTAAGTATATTTTGTATCTTTGACTCTGTCATCATTCTGCCTTTGAATATGCGCCACCGTTTTCTTCATGACAGAGCTGTTTAGATGAGGAATTTCCTCGCTGTGATCCCTTGCCCTGCACAGATGGAATTCAACAGCCATTTCAAGAACAACTGGTAAGTTTAAGCTTTTCGAAACAATTTAAGTGCCAGTTGTGAATCACTACTATGTCAAAAGAGAACGTGAAGTCCTGTATGTGTTAGTAGTCTTAGAGTCCTAAGCCAGACCACTTTTGAGAGATTATTAGATGAAGCAATGGATACCTACTCTCTTTTTTTAACTTTTTTTTTTTTTTGAGAGAGCACAAGCAGGGGATGAGGGGCAGAGTGGTAGAGAGAATCCTAAGCAGACTCCATGCCCAACACAGGGCTCGATTTCATGACGCTTAGATCATGACCTGAGCTGAAATCAAGAGTTGGACACTTAACCGACTGACCGACCCAGGCATCCCTACCTGTTCTTTTTCTTTGTCACACACGAGCATACAATGCTGGTAGACCCTATGATATGGCAATATGTTAAGTTATTTGACTGTGGTATCATGAAGAAGTATTGTATAACTAAGTTTGCCCCTCATCCGGACCTTTTTCCTCAAGGCTTTTGTTTATATGACAATGTCGATTATTGGGAATTGATACAATTCTGTTAAATTATTGAACTGTGATTTTTAATGAGACTTCTACGTTGCCCATAGGGTATAGCTTTTGATCAAAATGTTGAAAGCTTTATTACTTGGAATCATTTATTTTCTTCTCGACCTCTCTCACAAGGTTGAGAGCAGTGATATTCTTTCTGCCTTCGGAGGTGAAGAGAATAGATAGTGAAGTATGTTATGTTACACCCCTTTAGACAGCTAATACTATTTAATTTTCTGTTCAGAAGCAGTGTTGTCATAAACAGTATAGTGGTCAAGAAGCAAAGCTACGTCAGACGCTCCTGGCCTTCCAACATTCATGCCGGTACACACCTCTGCTGGGTAAGCATGGATAGCCCCCCTCTGACACCCTGTCAGGCATGATGGGTTCTTTTGGGAAGGGAAAAAAATTAAAGTCGTTGAATACTTGGATATTTATCCCTGAGTTCTGTTGGTGAACTTACGTTTGAGCACCTGCTCTGTGCAAGGCACCATGTTACGTATAATAGAGAATAAGTCCTAAAATAGCTCACAGATTATCAAGGAGGTTAGAATGGGCTCAGGGAAGGCCGAGAAGGCTCCATAGAAGAAATGAGAGTTGAACCAGGCCTTGAAAGATGGGTTGCATTAGGAGAAACAACAAGCATGGAAAAAGTATACTGGGGAGGACAAAGTAAAACAGGAGAATGCAAAAGCCTCAAGTGTTTGAAGAAGCATCAAAGTGGGACGACTCATTTTGGAAACAAGAGGAGTTTGGTTGTGCTACAGCAGAATATAAGTTTGGACAGGCTGTGGGTCAGATTGAGGGCTGTTAGTGCCAGGGCTAGGGAGAACGAGCTTCATTTTAGGAAATGCTCATGGTAGTGACATCTCTCATCACAACCCAGACGTAGTTGAGAGCAAAAGTTAATGGCTGGTTCTGAAAGGACAAGAGACATGGGATGGTTATCAAAATAAAGTTAAAAAGAAATAAATAGCAAGTAGACTGATCTGTGGATCATTTCAACTAGAGAAGGAAAACTACTACTGCTACTAGTGGAATGGCCGTTTTGTATCAAAGCTGGGTGCTTTGTGGAGATGCTCTTACTCACACCAACCCGGTAATAACAACATGCCACAGCCTGCCGGTGCCTGCAGATGCCTGCTCTGTGCCGGGCACAGTTCTCTGCTCCTAACATCACTGTTCCCTCATCTAATCCTCACCACATCCGTGCCAGGCAGATGCTAATGTAATTTCCATTTTAAAGATAAGGAAGACAAGGAAACAGAGGAATGCTGAGTTAGTAATTTGCCTAAGGTCATGTGTCACTTCATATGTAAGTAAACTGAGGCTCAGAGTGATTTAGTTATGTATCCTGTGGCAGAGCCAGGACTTGAACCAAAAATTTCCGATTGACTCCAAAGCCTGTTTTTTCTGTTAAACTCTGCTGCTTCCTATACTCAGAAAAGCACGTAACAAGATGGTTTCCTCCCAAACACACGGTCTGTTACCCTATTGCCTTTGTCTCTTTAACGGGTCCCCATCACAATGTCTAACCATTTTCTGTGTAGCAGTTGGTAAAGCCGTTTCTGTCAAGGGCCGGACAGTAAATGCTACGGGCTCTGCAGGCGGTAGGGTTCCTGCAGCGGCTGCTCAGCTTCGCGGTTGTTGCACCAGCAGCCGTGACAGTGTGAATGGGTGTATCTGTGTCACAGTAAAACTTTATTAATCGCAACAGGCAGCTGGCTGTATTTTACCCTCTGGCTGCAGATTGTTGACCCCTCTAGTGGCTTTTAGGCAAGGATTTTCTGCCCCTCCCCACTCTGCTTAAAAAAAAATGGCATTTTCACTTCATATAACTAAGCATCAAGGAGGGGGAGGGTTAATGGAATTGAATTGACTTCTGCTTTTTCAAAAATGGCCCAACCTCTCAAGAGGGAAAGAACTTATATATATATTATATATTATATATATTATATATGTGTGTATATATTATATATTATATATGTGTATATATATTATATTTATATATTATATATATTATATTATATACATTATATGTATATATATTATATATTATGTTTGTATATTATATGTATTATATATTATATATGTATATATAATTATATGTCAACATATATAGATTTGTTATATTTTTATTATATATAGATATATATTATATAGATTTATTCTATGTATAATAAATAAATGTATATTTATGATATGGCTTATACCAGAAATAAATTTCTGGTTTTATTCTCTTCTGTTCTGCAGATGCCCTGCATCTAGAGAGTCTCACAGCAATTCCAAGACTGGAATTGCCACCTTCCTCAGGTGTAGCCAAACGAATCCCAGTTTCATGTGAAAGGCCCAATTATGGAGAAGTAGAGAATGGCGCTTTGGATGTGACTAGAAGACGCAAGTAAGTTAAAAGAGCAAAATATACCTACCCTGTTCTTCATGGGTGGACTATTCCTTTTGCCTGAACTTCTAATCAGTTAGACTTTTGTATCCTGAGACCATAACTTCTTTATTATGGAATTTTTATGATGGAACTTCTGACTTTCTGAAAATTGGCAATTTTAAAATAAAGATACCTCAGTAGTTTTCTTAAAGTGACTTTTCTTGTTCTTTGAATTCCCTAATGTCCATTCAAAAATGTAAAAGACAAATTAGGCTACCTGAGTGTTTCCCAGTTTTTAGGAATATACTATATACTGCTAAGTAACGTATTCAAATAGTTTTCGATCATATTCTATTCCTTCTTCCTCAAGGTTACTGAACCTCCGCAAATCCCTGCCCCCACCCCCACCCTGTCCTGAGGTTCATCTGTGCTCACCTGTCTGAGTACACAGACTGACCTTCCTTGGGAAAAGTTTCAAAATGTCAGTGGCGTTTGTGAGCACTACCCACCCCAGTGAAATTTCCTTTCCGTATCAAGGGTGAGGAAGCAAGACTTTGAATTGCAAATTCTTTATTTTCATTTTTGGCGGGATTCTCCATGGTTTGCGACCTCTCTCTCGTGGAGGTTGGAGCTCATCTTCCCTTATGTCTTACTAAAACCATGAACGTAATTAGAAATCTGGTTAAGCTGGGGCAGGGAAGAGAAACATCTGGTATCTGCTGAAATTCTCGGTCTTTCTCTCTGTGGTAAGGAACTTTGCTTTCTATTGTCAGGTGCCCAGGCCCTAAAGTTGGCCCCCACCCAGGAACAGATCTCTCAGGTTGCATCAGGATGAATGATGACCTAAGGATGGAAGTGAGCATTTGACTACATTTCAACTTTATTTCTAGTACTACTATATCCTGGTCCTCTTCTATGGGCATTATATATATATATATATTTTTTTTTTTGAAGTACTATGAGCACTTTTATAACAAGTATGAATCTTATGCCACAAAGCACAGATGCATGAGAAATGTCAACCTTTGATGGCAAGAAATTAAAATTCAGTTATTTGGGGGCTTTCTACCCCTTCTATAGTATAAGCTCAAGGATATATAGCCAAAAGATTTTGGTGAAGTATACTGAACATTTGGTTAAAGAGGCAGGCTGGTTTGGGATTTAAAATTCACTAATAACTCTAAGAGGTCTAAGGTCTCATTGTCTAAGAATTGAAGCCAAGCCTAGATAACCTTTGACGTGCTGGTACTTTGTAAAAAGTCACGAAGTAGGCAATGCCCAGAGAGTATTCATTGCTGTAGTTAGGTGCTAATGGCACTTTTCTACCTAAAAAAAAAAAAAAAAAAAGGTAACACTGAATAACATATCATTTAGGCAAACTCCCCAGGTCGTGGAGATCTGTATGGAGTGCCTCCCTCAGTCTACAACCTGAGCTCCATAATTTTCTCAATTGAATGGAGCAGACAATTCTGTTTCAGGTTATAACAATCCATCAGGCTTCCTTTTTCTTTCATTGCTTGAGATATAATTCACATATTAAACAATTGATTCAATGAAATGCTTTTAAATAAATTCACAGAATTGCACAGTCAGCACCAAAATTAATTTTAGAACATTTTTATCATCCTAAAAAGAAACCTCATGCCCATCGACAGTCTGTCCCTATTCCCCCAACCCCCAAACCCTCAGTCCCAGGCAATCACTAATCTACTTTGTCTCATACATTTGCCTAGTCTGGATATCTCATATAAATGGAATAATGTAATATGTAACCTCTTGTGACTGGCTTCTTTCACTTAGCATAGTGTTTTCAAGGTTCACCCATGTTGTAGCATGTATCAGACCTTCACTCCTCTTTATGACTTAATAATATTCCAGTGTATGGATATGTCACATTTTGTGTATCCACTCATCAGTTGATGGGCACTTGGGTTGTTTCCATTTTTTGGCTATGTGAATGATGGTGCTATGAATGTTAGTGTATAAGTTTTTGTGTACACATATGGGCATTCTTTTGGGTATAAACCTAGGAGTGGAATTGCTACATCATATGGTAACTCTAATATTTTGAGGACCTGCAAAACAGATTTCCAAAGTGGTTACCCCATTTTACATTCCCACGAGTAATGTATGAGGATTCCAATTTCTTTACGTCCTTGTCAACATTTGTCTGGTTTTTTTTATTACTATTATTATAGCCATCTTAGCAGGTGTGAAGTAGTTTTGATGGTTTGGGTATGTTTTTCCCTAATGACAAATGATGTCGAACATCTTTTTGTGTACTTGTCAGCCTCTCGTACATCTTCTTTGGAGCTATGTCTATCCAGATCTTTACCCATTTTAAAAAATGGGGTTCTTTTTACTACTGAGTTATATGAATTATTATTCCTCTTAAGTGTGTATATCTGACATTTTTCTGTTCCTTAATACCCATCCTATTGAGTAGCTAAGAAAAGGAAAGAAAAAGGAAATGAATCTATTTTGCTATTACTTAGCAGTTCTTGTAAAGCTTAATAAAGGAAGTTGGACTTGGAAGCTTACAGGATGTTGGGTTATTAGTAATTTCCCTTTTATCTGACACTGATTTCACCAAGTGAGGGGAAGAAACAAATATCAGTTGTGTACCAGGTACTTTGTAGGAAAGCATTCCCACATGCCATGTTATTAGTCTTCTCCACAACTTTGAGTGGTAGGTATTTCTCTGCTTTTGCAGATGAGACAACTGAGGTTCAGAGAGGTTAAATAACTTATCCAAGATCACTCAACTGGTAACTAGCAAACGTGGGATTCAAATTCAGGTTTGTCTACTTTCAAAGGATAAGTCTTTCTCACAGCCCCTCTCAGAACACAGAATTTAAACCTTTCAATCATAATAATTACTTATAATTACTTTGAAAGTAGTTTTTTGGCTAAGAAATGTGCTATCTAAAAGGATATCCTAATCCACTATCATTAAGATATGTGACAGATTTTGTCTACCATTAAGAAACAGGAGCTAACAGACCATGTAGAAACTCCTATCCAACATCCCTGGGCAAATGTACACACTCCCTGAAGGTTTTCATGTTGTCTTCTGTGCCATTTCTTCTAGAGACCCCAGGAACGAGTCTGTCGGCTACACTTGGTGGCTGATATCACCACTTCTCACCATTCCCTTTCCAGGTTTCGGCTCCACTGAAGAATCTCTGTAGCCCGTTCACTGCAGGATTCACTCTCCATGCCGATCCCTGAGTAGATGCTCACTTCCTACGCCTCAGACTCTAAACAAATAGAAAATTCTCCTTAGGAAACAATTTTCTAAGCATTCTCATTAATAAGTGCAGGGAATTGGAATGAAATATGAGATTTACAACAAACATAACTGGTGTTTACCCCAATGACCCATAAATTATAGTGTTTTTTTAAGTCTTTGGCTTCAAACTATAGGGTTTTTGTCACCCTTGAGAGCCTTCATAACAAGCAACTTGATTTGGTCTTTGAGCCCCTCTCTAATCTGGTCACGACCTACCTTTCCCTCCTTTCCCATTGCCTTGTGGTTGTCCCTGCATGTCAGCGAAACCGAGTAGCATTTATCGTTGGAATATATCACAAAAACCTGCTTATACTGTTCTTTCTGCCCAGAATACCATGCACTTCTCCACTTCTCAAATTCTATATGACTGTTGACCATTTCAAAACCAGCTCTTCCATAAAACCTTTCTTACAGTAGCAAGAAATGTTTACAGTCAAGCATCTCCTGTCCTTCTAGACCAGAGGTAGAAACCAGAATAATGAGAAGTTGAGAGATGAGGTTTTTCCCAGTTTCTACCTCTGGGTAACTGTGGAAAACTCGCATCTTTCAGGCCTGTTTCCTCATTTCTCAACTATCCCACTGAGGAAAAATGAGTTCGCTCCCTCCTTTTAGACCCCAGTAACTCTTTGTCCTCCTTATTGTCATCTGTATACTCTGGTTGCATTGCAATTCTTTGTTTTCTTATATTTATTTCTGTAGTAGATCAGAAGCTTGGTGGAAGAGTGCCTTTGTCTGGCCATTAACCAATATGCATCTAGCCCTCTGCATAAATTTGGTGTATGAGAGCGGCCCAGTGATACTTATTGAATGCCTGTTCACATACTTATTCTTGTTCTCCCTACAGGGCCTATTTAAAACATCAAGACTGAGCACTCAGTGAAATTGTTGAGTTGACAACCTTGCTCCATGGTTTTCTGCCTCCTTTCTTGGGACTGGTATTCCTAGGAACTTGTGATTTATTTTTTATTCATCTCCCATGTTCATAGAAGCAGCTGCATTCTAGCATCCTTTTCAGAAAACACAGGGTGAGGTAAAAGTGAACATCTGTATTCTTAAGAGGATCTTTTTGAGTGAGCAAAGGACTCTAATAAGATTATTATCTCAAAAAGAACATCTCATAATAAAATAAGTTGGGGCCCAGCTTAGGACATTTTTGGGGAAAACAGTTCCTTTATTGACCCAGAAAATTCATTTATTGGGAATACTGTAGTGTTGAGAGAAAAGAAGAAAATACATTATTTCTAACCCTTGTCATTTAGAGAATAAATTGTTTCCAACCCTTGTCTTTTAGAAATTCAGACTGAAATATTTATGGAAGAAATGTTTATGATACCCTGGATTTGCATCAAAACAATGCACAGGTGGTTTTAGTGGGTGACAGAATAGATTGGCCACAGGTTGGTAATAGCTGAATCTGCGGAATGGGTACACAAATATTACTTATTCTATTCTGTTCCTTTTGTATTTATTTAAAATTTTTTTCCTAAGTAAACTTAGGATTTTTAGCCACATAGCATAGGCTTTGGAATCAAGCAGGCCTGAATTTAAGACTGGCTCTGTTACTTGTTAGCCATGTAAACTTGGCCAAGCCTAACCTCTCTGAATTTGCCTGTGTCCCCCATGAAACAGATACTACTTTTTAGGGTTCTTTTGAGGTTTCAAATAGACAATACATACATTACATGTATGCATATACATATCTACATATCTGCAATGGCCTAACCAATCCATGAAGACAAACCAAGTTGGTCATATTTAGAGGAAGGACAAATCTTAATTCTGTTTCCCCACTTGCTGCTGAATAGGAAGGCCTTTCATCTCCATGGGGTCCCTTCTCAACACTTCCAAGAATCTCTTGGGGCATTTACCTATATCTCATAATGTCCTTCAGGCCCCACCAACTAGTGGGCCCCAGGGCAGGACACATAACCTCCCCAGAGATTGTGGGGAAAAGAAGCTGGTTTCACCACTTCTGTCTCTGCAGTCCTCTTTGTTCATGATCCCTACTGCCCACAGGCCCTCCATGCTGACCTCCTTGGAGCTCTATGTCTGATCACTTAGTGATCTTCTCTCCCTGGCCGGTAGAGGGATGACTCTCCCTTCCTGTCTCAGTACTTCAGAGTGAGGTCCTACTGTGGTGTTCGGTGGGCTGCTTATGATGGGATTGTTAAAACTACCCTCTCAGTTCCAGCAGACTGGGAGGGACAGTGGTCAGTAGCAGCCTCCTGCTGCCTCCAGTACTGCGGCTCCCTTCGGTAGCTGGACCTGTGCTCTCTTTAGTCCGACTTCCTTCACTCTTCCTCACTCTTGGCAGTTTCTCTTCAGGGCCCAGCTCTCTCTCCTTATAGTCTGTCTTCTTTTCCTTAGTCACTGCTCCCACCATGGAGTCTGAACAGCAACCCAAGTGCCAAACTGGACATGTGCTTAGGTACCTGTGCATGTCCCCAAATACTCCAAGAATTAAGGAGCTTCCTGAAAATTCTATGACCACGAAACTGATTCTTCTCTCTACCTACTTCAGTCTCAGATCTGACCCCACCAAGACACCTTTAAAGTGTGTATGCAAAGTACCTGGTTCCTAGTAAACACTCAGAAAATAGCAGCTGTGACTGTCCCCCGGAATCAGAATGATCAGCAGTGTGAAGCTCAGAAGATACCTTGTCATGAGTATTATGTAGTGTGTAGACTTGTCAAATCACTATCTTGTATACCTGAAACCAGTACAACATTGCATGTCAACTACACATCAATTAAAAAGGAAGAAGAAGAGGGGCGCCTGGGTGGCACAGCGGTTAAGCGTCTGCCTTCGGCTCAGGGCGTGATCCCGGCGTTATGGGATCGAGCCCCACGTCGGGATCCTGGGAGCCTGCTTCTTCCTGTCCCACTCCCCCTGCTTGTGTTCCCTCTCTCGCTGGCTGTCTCTATCTCTGTCAAATAAATAAATAAAATCTTTAAAAAAAAAAAAAGAAGAAGAAGAGAGATGCCTGGGTGGCTCAGTTGGTTCGGTGTCCAGCTCTTGATTTCAGCTCAGGTCTTGATCTCAGGGTGGTGAGTTCAAGCCCCATGCTGGGCTCCACACTGGGTATGGTGCCTACTTAAAAAAGAAAAAAGAAGAAGAAGATACCTTGTCACAGAGGATATGAAGATGAATTTCTCTGTTTTTACTTTGGCTGTTCAAAAAAAAAAAATTAAATGTCTTGCCATCCCTTTGAAATGTCCTCATGTTATTACATGTTTTTGTCTAAGATATACTGTCACTAGGAGGAGGCGATTTATGAGACAAAGGACAGAATCAATTTTGAAATATCTCAGAAGATTTTCTGGCCGTTGTCTGACCTGTTCTCTCAGGCTGTGTGTGATGCGGCATTAATAACCTTGGAGAATAAATAACATTGCCAGTTGCAAAATCGGGACATGTGTAAGTTGACTGATAACTGTACTGTAGATGAACCTCAGAGCGGTGGGTGTGTCCTGTAGATCTGAGGGTGTGGTGTCCTTTTAGTTACAAATGTAAAAAAAAAAAAACTTCTGAGGAAATTTACGTTTGTTTAGGTTACAGTAGTTGTGATCTTTTGGCATTCAATTTTACGTTCTTTCTCTTTTTAGAACATTGAAACCGCCACTGAGTCAAGGGCATTTTTTTTTAAGTTAGAATGAAATAGGACCATATGGACTTTTTTCAGTTTTTTCCTCAGAAAATCCTATTAATTTATTTGATAGCCCCAATCATCTACAGTAGATCTATTAGTAAAAATTACATTGGCAATGTGAATGTAGCTTAGTGGAAGGGTTCCTGATGATAAAATCTATAGATGAAGAAACATTTCATCTAAAAGAGCAAAAATAAAGTAACCCTGGGAAATTATCTAAGCCTATAATTACCCTTACTAATACCTTAAGAGCTATTTCTTATTATTCTTTAAAATTTTTCTACCTAAATATTGAAATAATACTGGCGTGTGTCACACATGCATGGGTGGCCTGTGTTTGTGGACCCAGCCCACGGGAGAATATGTCTCATTTTGTTCCGTGAGCACCTTGGCTACCCCACCCTACAGCAGACGCTATCAAAAGCAGATGGGCTGGACCACGGATTTTCGTGTACATGTTATTCAGGTTGATATTTGAATGGCTTGGACAGGAAGAACCTTCTTCCTGCTCTATGCTATCGACATGTGTTAGACTCATTGACTTGAGCCAATCTTCTACATGTAAGTAAGTCTGTCATCTGAACTCTCTTTTTCTTGCTTTTAGTCAATTTCTTAACTTTGCTTGGTTTTAAAATATATCCAGCAGGTTATCCTTTTCATGATCTGCCCGGGTCTTTACAGTTGTTGTGCGGGGGTTAGGCTTTCCTGTGCGTCTGGGATGCTGGTTTGGATAGTGGTGACTTCTGATGCTGGAAAGAAAGAGCACAATTGTGGAAAATTTTTGCTGAGTTATCTCCCACCCCCACTCCATATGCACAGACACCCTGTGGATTATATTTCCAATTTCATTAACTGTAGTTCTAAATTTGAAAAAAGAAAACTTCTGTCTAGTTATACTTGTAAGAAGGGAAAAAATGCTGTTAGATAAAATTTATGAAAATTTGGGATTGAGATATGTTGTATATTGGGGTGTTTTCTGATCAGTGAGATTTATGAAACTAATGAATTGGAAGTAATAGCCAATTGCTTACCTTGCAACTGTTCCAGAACAATATAGTAATGTATGACTACTAAATATATGACATTTCTCCAAAATTACAGAATTATTACTTATTTAATCCATAAATATTGTTATATTTATCAAAAAGCTTCTCACTAAAATGTTTCACAAATAAGGTACTGAACAGCAGGGCTTATACAGAACATTACACCAAATGAGACTAATTTGTAATATAAGGGAGGTAAACGGTATTTCTGCTGTATTATTTTGACTTTAAATGAGACTTTAAAAAAAAAAGTTTATGGAAATGATGTGTTTCCTTTCTCCCCATATTGGAAGCCAGTTTAATTAAATAGAAAATGACTGCATTCTCTTTTATACCTCTTAAATTCAGATGCGGGTATCTGTAACCCTAATAGGTATAAGAAGTGTTTTTCTGACAAAATTAGCTTTTTAGTTAGTGCAATATTATTATTATTATATATGTGTTAATTAGAGTACAGTAATTGTCATTTCAAGACATATATAATCAAATTTTTTAGAGTTAGGGGGTGTTAAGAGGGTCTGATTTTTAAATTATTAAGGAATGAATCCTTGTTGACTTTTATGAAGTATGATACTTGATGAAACTGAAGGATATTTAATATTTTCCTTTTTTATAGCTTCATTTCTTACATATATATTGGAATACAGTTAAATAAGTATATAATAATTACTAATGCAATCTATTAAATATTTTAACGATAGGGCTATCATCATTTACCATTGGTTATAAGGTACAATTTCTCTTCAAAATGTAATTCAAATATTACCCCACTTTGTTTTGTGCATATTACTTTCCTCTGTGGAATGCTGCCTATAATTTTTGATTCGTTCTATGTATTTGTCTTCCTGACTGGCCTACCAACTCCTCTGGGACAAGGACTGTAGTTTCGTGCGTCCCCAGCCTCTGTCACTGCTCCTGGGACAAAGTGGGCCTTTGTGAAAGTCACTGAATTAAATCAAGCTGATGTCATGAGGGGCTTCAAGCACACATGGTCTGACCCAAAGGCATTTAAATAAGAGACAAAATGAATAAAACAGAGAAGATGGCCTAACATTGATATATGGGAGGATTAGGTATATATTCTTGCTTTGCAAGTTTGTGGGTTTTCCTAAACATTTGAGCTGAACATTTTAAATGTTTATGTTTAAATCATCTACCAGTGTGTAAGACAATAATTGGGAAGTCTGTGCCTCACCAGCAGCCTGGGTTAGGGTATCGCAGAGACCATTCTGCTTACAGTGGAGGGGACACTATTTAGTTCAAACTGGGTTTGGAGGCTGACACCTTTATTCACTGGCTTTACTCTCTTTACCTGAAATAAGTAAATATTTTCTTGCTAAAATCCACTTCCTAAGGTTGTTGGGAGACTTAAACGGGATGATATATAAAAGGGCTTCTGTACATTTTAAATGCTGCCGTTATATCACATAACTATGCATTCTGCAAACTGTGACTAAACCTGTACCTTTCTGTGATGATAGTATCGTCTGGGCAGATTCTAAATACTGCGTGTGATATACAGTGACCCTCCACTGAAACCTGTTGTTCGGTTGTGGCTGTTTAATAAGTTCTCTCCTTGATTATAGAATACGTAAATGTCTTCATCTTTTCATTGTTTGTACTGTAGGTTTTTGATATGTTCAGGTGGTTTCAGTTTTCAATATTAAATTTAATTCCTACATAAACCAAACAATAATGAAAATATACATACTAGAAAAAAGTATTATTAAAGAGTAACTCGTTCCCACTGTATTATTTGAGAGTAAGTGAGCTAATCAACCCTAATGTCCTAAAGTTCCCCCTAAATTAAGAATTCTTGATCAAGATTAAGAAGTTCAGGGGCGCCTGGGTGGCGCAGCAGTTGGGCGCCTGCCTTCGGCTCAGGGCGTGATCCCAGCGTTATGGGATCGAGCCCCACATCGGGCTCTTCCGCTGGGAGCCTGCTTCTTCCTCTCCCACTCCCCCTGCTTGTGTTCCCTCTCTCGCTGCCTGTCTCTATCTCTGTCGAATAAATAAAATCTTAAAAAAAAAAAAAGATTAAGAAGTTCAAATAGGACTTTCAAACACTTGCCCTGGCAGGGTGGGACCACGGTTTTGTGAACCTCTGAGCACCAAGTAGTAGGTGCTGAGTAGATATAATCCCTCAGATCTTTGAGAATGGGATTAAGTTTAAAAGGTATTATTGGTCTAGCTAGAAAATTGAAAACCATTTTTAGATCACCAGGTCAAAAGTTTTAGGTTGAATATTCCATAATTAGAAATTTCCATAAATAGAAATGTTGGGTTATGCCCACATAGAATGTTCTGTTTAAAGACAACGTGATTTAAGTTCATGAAATAAACTCTATCTGCCCTTTAAGTTTAGAATTTATTTTGCCCAAGAATTTATTAGGTATTCGTTAAATATTGGACTTGTACGTATATTTGAAATTGGATTTTTTTTTGCAAGTACAACTCTGAGAACGTGTGGTTATCAGTCTGCCCTCTAGCACCCCATTCCCATATTCTCTCTCAAAGAGCAAAGTAAATATGGGTTCTTTTAAAATTGTATGAAAATGTTTGCTTAAAACAACCTCTCTGGAATGGAAAATGTCAAATTGTTGGACTTTTTTTTTTTTTCTTTAGGAGAATGGTGTTGACCACTTGTGTTCTGAGAGCCTGCCGCAGTCCAGGTTTGCTTGCTTGTTTGTATATGTGAATTTGAATGTATATTTGGTTAATTTTTAAGGAACTCTTTGGACCTGACACTCCAAAATATTTCCTCTACTCTCTTGACAGGGAATGTTCCACACTGTCATCTCCTGGACACACTTTGTCCACAGAGAGTACTGTAACTTCAAGTGGTGAGTGAACTTGGAAAAGATATAAAAATAGAGTATTAATGTTATAACTATAAGGTTGGTTTCTGTGGCCTGCTGAAGTGAGTGCAAATGAAAAGAACATAGGCAAATAATTTTTTTTGCATAGTGTTCATGCTGTTAGTTTCTTCCTGTTGATAGATTCTGGGTCAGAAATTTTGAATATGGCTTCTGGTGACCTTGACTGTAAATCACTCTGTGAGAAAGAGGAAGATACAAGATCAGGTTCTGCTATGATTAAGATCGCAGGTAAGCTATTGAAGTATCAAGTACAGTTTCCATTCCAAAGCAGTAAGTAAACCTGTAAGCTACTGGAGCAACTATCCTCATGGTTCACTAATATTATTTTATTTAAAAATTTGAAGCTCTACTCAGGGGAAAAGAAGTCCAAGAGGTAATTGTGGACTTCATATATGATAATGTTGCCATTTTTTTCTCCAGTTCTATAGAAAGAACAAGAATTACAATATATTTTAATAGGACTTAAATATTTCCTAATGGCAAAGATTGAGTGAATACAATTGGGTCTCAACGGTGGCACAGATGTAGAATCACCTGTTTAGGAAATTCTCAGAATCTTGGGGTGCCTCGCTGGCTCAGTGGGTTAAGTGTCCAACTCTTGGTTTTGACTCAAGTGATGATCTCAGGGTCGTGAGATCAAGCCCTGCCATCAGGCTCCACCTTAGGCATGGACTCTGCTTAAGATTCTCTCTCTCCTTTCCCCCTCTCACTCCGCCTTTCTGCCCTTGCCCTTGTGCCCATGTGCATGCTCTCTCTTAAAAAAAAAATTCTCAGAATCCTAATCAGAATCTGTTTGGTTAAAATGATGAGCCAATTCATAATGGTCCACTTAGGAGGCAAAAGAATTAACTAGATAATATGTTATATTCTTTTTTGCTACTTGGGTCTGAAAACAAGGTAGTTATTCTCAACCATTCCCAGTGACACATCACTACAGTTGACACTCACGGGAAACAGTAGGCTCCCATTCCACCCCACCCCCCCAAATCAGTCAAGGAAAATTCATTCTGTTGTTTAAACTGGAAAGTTAAGTTGAGATATAGATGGTACACTAAAGGAGTTGTAAAATTGTAGAAATGGAATCCATTCTTTGTTTTAACTGAAGAATATCTTCATGCTTTACCTCAGATGAATAAGATAAATTTTAATTAGAACTACACCAAGATATCATTTTTCACCAGTCATGTCGGCAAAGATGCACAACTTTGATTACGTTCTGTTGGTTAGCTTGTAGGGGAAAAAGGGAAATCTCATACGTTTCTGTAGGAAATGTGAATTATTATAAATATGGGGGGGAATTTGCCAATATCTACGAATATGTTAAATATACATATCCTGTGATAAAATAATTTAGTTTCCGGGGATTTATCCTATAGATCTAAGTGCTCACCTGACTTGTAGAAGTTTCTTTACTCTAGTATTTTCTATAATAACAAAATATTGGAGACAAGTTAATTATCAAAAGAAACCTAGTTTGGGGCGCCTGGGTGGCACAGCGGGTGGGCATCTGCCTTTGGCTCAGGGCGTGATCCCGGTGTTCTGGGATCGAGCCCCACATCAGGCTCCTCCGCTGGGAGCCTGCTTCTTCCCCTCCCACTCCCCCTGCTTCTGTTCCCTCTTTCGCTGGCTGTCTCTCTCTGTCAAATAAATAAAATCTTTAAAAAAAAAAAAAAACCTAGTTAATACACAATGGCATCTCCACGTAATGGAATACTAATATACATCCATAAAATGTATATAAGGAAACTTTCTTAGAAGGATATCAAAGAGTTATTGTCTCTTAAAAAGGAAAAAACCCCAAACACAAAACATTACATATTGCCTATAAAATTCTGCGGGAAAATCAAAAGGATAGGAAGAAGTTTTATGTATGCATAAAGTATCTTTGAAAGGCTAGATAAAAATTAAATAACATTGTCTATGGATAGAGAAAGTAGGTTTCTTATACAAATGGATGGGAGGGAAAATTTTTACCATAAAAACATTTTACACTTTAAAATTTATGGACCATATGAATCTATTATATCTTAAAAGTTAACGAAAAATTAAAATTTTCATTGGGAAAAGGCATTTTATCGCTGAAGAAAGTGGTTACTATTTTGTTATTTCCATATAAATTTTAAAAATATAATACATACTTTCTTTTTCTTAAAAAGAAACAAAACCTATTTATAGCTGCTGACCTTTGTGCCTCCACTGAACTAAATTCAAGACAATGGATCATGTAAAGAGGAAAATCATTATCAAGTACATTACAGTACAAATAAAGTACACAAAAATAAAGGGAAATTACAAAGAGGAATGGCATAAATTAAAAGTACCTTTGTTTCTTAGTTTGATGACTTTTTTTAGAAAGATACCATGTTTTGGAAGGATATCATACTCAGTTATCAGCCTTACATCTGTAATTTTAAAAAAACCTGTTTGTCGAGCTGATTGTTTATCCTTCCTTCATCTAGTTTCTGTAAGTATACTAGTAATGTGTTTGATTAAAAAAAGAAAAGCAGCAGCAGCCTTAAAAAAGATTTTAAAAACTATTACTTGAAGGCTATTTATACTCATTTCTATTAAGAAATCATCTATGGCTAGCTTCCTTGGGAAACATAGCTGCTCTAGTCCTAACTTTTAATCAATAGGCACATTTAATGTTTTTTAATATATCATTTGTCTCACATGTTAAGGTCTTTGACACTTACTAGTCTGCTCATATTGCCACCCTCACTATTTCTTCCTCTTTTTGTTACTGCTCAGGCAACTCTTTAGTGTATTCCCTTTATCTCATAGGCAAAAGTCCAGCTCCTGAGAATATTACACTCCAAGGCTCTGTGAGTGAGGACAAAACCATGTTAAGTCTGGTAAGGAAATATACATATGTTAACAGTATAAGTAATGATATATTACAGTGGTAGAACTGTCCCTTCAAGTTTGCAAAATACTCTCGAAAGCACTGTTTTATCCTTTCAAAATATTATGAAGTTAATAGAATTTAATTACTCCAATTTTATAGATGAGGAAGTTGGTGCCAAAGAGTCCCTGTGACTTGTTCAAGGTCACACAGTAGAGTCAGAGCTAGGACCTCCTGACTCCACATTGTTTTTTTGCTCATTCACTCATTTATTCATCAGAGGTCTACTGGAAACAAGCTAAATATCTATTAATAGAAGACTTTTAAGTAAGCAAATGTATTAATAAATAAGGTTAAGTAAAACAGTAATATTTACCTTAAAGGTATATTCTAATTAAGAAAATGTGTTCTAATTAAGGGAAGAAACATACAGTTACTCAGTAATATAGAATAACTCGGTGTGGTTAGTGATATAAAAGAAAAAGTTTTGGGTGAGAGGCCAGACAAGTGTCATGGAGGAGATACTTTGTGAATGGTATCAAATGTTATCTATGTACCTGGAAAACTGCTATAAAACATTATTTAAATGTTTATAGAAAAAGTTTGAATGCCTTTCCTTAAAGAGAAGGCTCATTGTCAGTGGTATGAATTTATAATTATTGAGGAGTAACTTGTAGGCTATGGATCCAATTCCATGTTTCTTCAAGGGTCTTGTTTCTGTATTAGTCCCTGTCCGTTAAAAGAGATGATGGTGGTGATGATGATGATTAGAGGTGTGTGTGTGTGTGTGTGTGTGTGTATTGTTGTTTTCCCCTCAGTATATAAATATTGCTTTAGTTAGGCCCGTTTGGTTTTCAGAAACAGAGACTCATGAAAGCTAACTCAAGAGAGATGGTTGTGGCATAGATACATTTGAGGCAATAAGGTAGATAAACATTTTGTAGTATTCTAGTCTGAAGAGAGTGGAATGATTGGGTATGTGATTTGGAATCGTCCTTTGTAATGTAAAGTATGTGTAGAGTGTAGTGTTGCCAGCAAGCATGCTGAAAGTGGTTGCCCCTTATAAGAAATAGAGGAATATTTGAGTCCTCTACTCTTTCATGGTAGTCTTCTGAGAAAAAGAATTTTTTCTCATCTCAAAACAAGATAGAAATAAAGAAACTTTAAAATAATGGGTTAGAAAATGTAGTAATGGAGCTATGGTACTGGTTAGGCTACTATTGTAACAATTCAGGCAAGAGATGAAGATAGTATGAATTTAGTGTGGATGGAGAAAAGAAGAGTAATTTGGGAGAGATTGAAAGGACAGAATTTATAGTACATGGTGGCTGATAACCAGGATGGGGTTTGGGGATGGATGGGAAAATATAAAAACTTAGGTTTATGGCTTATCCTACAGAATGAATAGAATATCATGAAATAGGGAGGAAGTAAGAAGAGTAGAATTTGAGGGGTAAAATAAGATTAGTTTAAGTTGAGTTTCAGGTTGATATGAGACATCAGTACTCTGAAAGATTATATATATAGCTGTATACCTATATTCGTAAACTCATTCCTAGGATTTTAGGAGCAGACATACATTTGTGAGCAAAAAAACAAGGACGTGGATGAGATTTCCCAAGGACACTGGCAGGCAGGAAGAGAACACTGAGAATAACGGACTCTTGGTGATTCCATTATCTAACAAAAAAGACAATGGCGGAGGAAATTCAGAAGGGGCTACTATAACCATTGGAGGACATCAGGAGATGAAAACCAAGGAAAGAAAAATCTTCAAGGAGGAGAGGTTTATAGATCATTTTAGGTGTTACAGTGAAGTCAAGATAAAGACGGAAATTTTTCCATTGAATTTGGCCACAGAGAGTTCACTGATAACTTTTTTTAGAGTATTGGGTACAGAGACAGAAGAGAGCTGAAAAACTGGGACCAGCAACCATGGACAATTCTTCCCAGACGCAGCATGGCCATAAAGGATAGGATTGGAAGAAGATGCCATATCTGGAAGAGATCAGGGTGTTGAGGGAGGATTCAGAAAACTTAAGAATATTTAAATGTTGATAAGAATGATCCAGTGCTTTACCTGTATTATTGCATTTGTTACATTTTATCAAAATCTTAGCTTCATTTCTCTAAAAGTTACATGACATGGAATCAATGGCTCTACCGAGGAAATTTGTCTTAGACTTATTTTTCAGGGAAGATTTCTGAGAATATTTTTATCACCATAACAATGATTTTACACCTTTGCTTTCTCATTAGATTTTTGCAGGCAGTATAGTAGAACCCTCTTATTATGGTAATTCTTGTTGTATAGATATATTTGTAGGTTGGTTGGTCAGTGACCTTAAAATGTATTTATATGGAGTAAAAGCCTAACATAACATAGTCCTACCTGCAACTTTTGCCACAAGTTCCCCAAGAGCCCATCTAGAATGCTACATGTGATAGTCCTAGATCACCCCTACCTCTTTATCCATCCAGTCCTCCCATTCCATCAAGCTCCAGCCTGTTCCTTGTCTGTAGAGACTTTCCATGCTTCTCAAGCCATGGTATCTCTCCCCTCCCTTTGTAGAGCACGTATTTATTCACATCTCATTTGTTTGGCAATCCTAGTTTGCCTTATGGTGATTTCTGTCACATTTACACCTGTTCATATGTTTCTGTCTTTTGTACCTCAACTAGGTTGGAAACCCCTTAAGAGCCAGTCCTGTTTTCTTCTTAACCTCTAGTTAAGTTCTTTGAATACCACAGTGTTTTTGATAGAGTAGGGTTAGGAGAGGACAGGAAGTTGGGAAATGATTGGTTATGAAGGATTTCCACTCTATGTACAGCAATAAAATCTCTTTATGATTTTAGGAAGCAAAGGAGGAACCAGAAACAATAGATGAGAATAGAAAAAAATGTGCTGCAGGAGGTAAGGAATGTTCTCTCCCAACCCCCATGTGAACTTTTGTTCCTGCTTATATTTTTATGGGTGAAATCTTTCTGAGTAAAGACATGGTACCTATAATTATGCATCTCTAGCTAAAATCAGCCAATAAAACTGATTCTTGATTCAATTTGTATCATTTTTGAAAAGCCACATTTATGTTGCATTAACTATTAAGCCCCAAAGGACATGTAATAACTATACATTATTGTGAACAAAGAACCATCCCAATGTTGGCAGTAAATTCTAAGCTCTACTTTGAGATCTTTTTTATTATCCTATCCAAAAGTAAATAAGATAGTATTTAAAGAATAAGTGCTAATATGCTTCCTTCCCCATTTCATCTCCAATAGGATGGAGTCGTGGATAGAGTTGAGACTTTGAAGTCACACTGACTATACTGGGTGACGACTAGCTTTGAGTTCAGTAGGTTATTTAACCTGAGAGTCAACTTCCTCATCTGCAAAATGGAAATGATGAGTTACAAAAATTAACCTTTATTGAGAATATGTCATATGCTAAGTTCTGGACTAAATTCTTTTTTAAGATTTTATTTATTTGACACAGGGAGAGAGGGAGCACAAGACGGGGGAGCAGCAGGCAGAGGGAGAGGGAAAAGCAGACTCCCTGCTGAGCGAGGAGCCCGATCTCAATCCCAGGACCCTGAGGTCATGACCTGAGCCTAAGGCAAGCACTTAACCAGTTGAGCCATCCAGGCGCCCCTAAATTATGTGCATCGTTTCATTTGGTTCCCCCAAATACCTATGTAAAATAGGTAAATTGCAATTCAGTTTCCTAGCCTGTAGACTGTAGATGATAGCAGTATCTTCCACAGGTTTGCTCTGAGGATTGAATAAATTAGGTATAAATCAGTTAGAAAAGTACTTGGCAAAGTTCTTTAAAAGGCACTATAGAAAAATAATATCATCCTTATTTTGTAGATGATTTGATGAAGCTGTGACTTGTTCCAGGTCACAAAGCCGTAAGGGTCAAAGCTGGGACTTAAATCAGGTTTTTTCAAATCTAATGTTCTTATTAACTAATATATTGTCGTCTTTGCGAAGTTGTCATGAAGAGTATCATTAATATGTATAAAGAGCCCTGTTTGGGGACCGGCATATATGACTTGTGACACATGTGTGATACCGTATTTATTGTTGCTGTTATTATTACTATTATTGTACTACAACTCTTACTACTGCTGCTACAATGACTCCTCCTCCTCCTGCCGCTGCTGTTAAAACCTTGGTCTGAAGAAGGACTAGGGTAATAGAAGAAGGTATGCATTTAGCCATGGGATCAAGTTAAACATTCAAATGCAAAGAGAGCAGTTGGGCTCCTCCTGGACTCTGAGGTATCTTCAGGTTTCAGATTACTCACAGGCTAACGTATGAGCCAATGATTTTAATGTCATCGTGATCCCAATAGCATAGCATAACATGATCTTATATTGAAGCAAATGCATTATTTTTTTAAAAGATTTTATTTATTTCAGAAAGAGCCAGAGAGACAGCACAAGCAGGGGGAGCAGCAGAGGGAGAGGGAGAAACAGTCTCCTTGCAGAGCAGGGAGCCCTATGTGCGGCTCCGTGGATCCCAGGACCCTGGGACTGTGACGCAAGCCAGAGGCAGACACTTAAGTGACTGAGCCACCCCGGTGCTCTGAAGCAAACGCTATGATTAACTGGCTATAATTTCAGACATCCTTCAATAAAATGCCTTTGTGTGGTGGAGAGAGGACATTTGATGAATGTGCCTTCAGCTGGGAACCTTTGTAACCCAATACTATTTTATTGTCTTTTAATAGACACTGCTGTCTCCTCTCTTCCTGTAACCACTGTGAAATCCGTGAACTTTAGACAAAGTGACAAGTAAGTTCTTCTTCATATGGCATGCTCACAGTTTTTGCTTTTCTGTTGAATTATGTTTGAATAAATTTTTGTCTTATCCTACAGCACTTCTGCTAATGAGAAGGAAGTGGAGGTGAGTTTTTTCCCTTTAAGTTAAAAAAAAAAAGTGTTTCTGACTCCCTTGTCTATAATCACTTCATACTTTTGCACAAGCTGCTGTGCGTTTGGTATCTGGCTGGCTTGGCAGTGGCTAAGTGCAGGGAAGGCCGAGGCAGGCCAGCTTTATGTTGCTGGGAGGAAAAAGAAACGGCTCAGCTTAATCCGGTGTTAAACGGAAATATTTCGCTACAACTAGTTTTCTCCCCTCACCCTCACATTATTTTGACAACAGGCTGAATTTCTCAGATTATCTTTGGGATTTAAGTGTGACTGGTTCACCTTGGAGAAGAGAGTGAAGCTTGAAGAAAGATCACGAGACCTGGCAGAAGAAAATTTGAAGAAAGAGATCAGTAACTGTTTAAAGCTGTTAGAGGTGAGAATCCTGACATTTGGGAGCTACACATTGGACGATCATATTGTTAATATGTTTTCAAAATTAGGTAGAGTTTACTTGTATGACTAAAACCAACATCAGGTACCAAGCCCTGCCTGACTCAGATGTCATTAATAGGAAGTAAGAATTCGGGATCAGGCTAAGATAAAAGATTCACTAATAAAACAAGTGCCTTGTAAAGTCATCGTGAGTCACCTACCTTCTCTGGACGTTCAAATAGGTTTCAGGCAGAAGAGTCATCATGCAGGAAACTGAGCCATAGGAGATAATATCAATTTTAAACTTCAAAGAAGAGAATCAAAAGTCTATTTCCATTTAATTAACTGAAAAAAGACAATGGTGATTGATTTTAGTCTTGCCAGGTGATGGGCAAGCCCTCTCTAGGTATGTAGGTAACCACTACTATTTTTCCATTTTGTGAAATCACCATAAATATAGAGATGGGTTGGAAAATTAAGAGGTTATTTTTGGAAAAAAAATAAAAATTAAGAAACCGTATTCTTTTTTTTATTGTAGTAAAAAACACATAACATCAAATTTACCATATTAACCATCATAAGCGTAGAGTTCGTAGTGTTAAGTATGTTCACATCGTTGTAAAACCGATCTTCAGAACTTTTCCATCTTGCACGCTGAAACTCTGTACCCATTAAACAACGCCCCTTTTCTCCTCCTCTCAGCCCCTGGTCGCCAGTTTACTTTCTATTTCCATGAATCTGACTGCTTCAGATACCTCATATAAGTAAAATCATACAGCGTTTGTCTCTGCTGAGCAATCCCATGACCCTGAGATCACGACCTGAGCCGAAACCGAGAGTTGGATGCTGAACTGTGCCACCCAGGCGCCCCTACTTTTCCTTTTTAAAATGATATACACAATTTATGGTGTTTTAGATTTGGGCAAGTCTTAGATATTTGCTGATGGTCACATAGCTAATAAGCAGTGGCTTGTTTGCTTCCAAAACTGCTGTCCTCTTAACTGTCTCCACCCTAGTGGGATGGATGGTTCTCCGCCAGGAAGGCCATCATCTTGGATCAAGGGCACAGGTTTGAAAGAAATATTCAGAAGGCAGTGGCCCATCGAGCCAGCTCCATAATGCTTTGTCATCAATGGAAGAGTAAGTGTAGTCAGAGCCATATCTAAATCTCGTATGTTTTCACTACTTTTATTAAAAGTTCAAACCGGGGTGCCCGGGTGGCTTAGTCGGTTGAGCGTCTACTTGTGGCTCAGGTCATGATCTCAGGGTCCTGGGATTGAGCCTAATATTGGGCTCTATGTTCAGCGGGAGCCTGCTTCTCCCTCTCCCTCTGTGCGCACGCTCTCTCTCTCTCAAATAAATAAAATCTTTTAAAAAAAAAGTTCAAGCCATGCTCCTCATATAATATATTCAACTCATTCATAAGCATAATTTTTTACCATTAAGTATATGTCATTCTGTCAATTGTGGAAAGTGATGTAAATATGTATGAAGAAAGGGCAAATTTGGAAAGGAAGGAAGGAAGAGATTGAGATAAGATATTAAAGGTTTTGTGAACATCTGCGTAGGTCTCCTTGATCGCCAACAAAGATATTAATATTTCAATATCATTCATTATTGGTCTTTGCTGCTGTTTTTCACGTTACACCAAGATAACTGAGATGTGACTGTCATCTGTATCTCCAACATAGTCACTTTTAGAGTCACTCGCTGAATGCTTGGATTGGATATATTTTAATACTTTGCTTTCTGTGCAGTCTTTAACACCTCTTTGTGAAGATGACAACCATGCCCAGGAAATTGTTAAGAAGCTGGAGAAGAGTATAACATTTCTTAGTCAGTGCACTGCACGAGTGGCCAGTAAGGCTGAGATGCTGGGAGCCATTAATCAGGTAATCTGTCTCCATTTCTTTAACTAAATGAAATTACTGAAAGGATTTCTTTTCCCTGAGATTGTGGATTACATTTCTAGGAAAAAATTTTAAAAAATACCTCTGTGTTGTATAAGACATATGTGTTTCATATAGAGAAAATGGAATATGCAAATAAAAATGTAAAAAAAAAAAACCCTCTCTTAATAGCATTAGCCAGTGACAACCATCCAAAGAATCTCTTCCAAATATCAGTTTCATACCTTCTCCTTTCTCTTTAAACCATCATCATGTTGTTTCCCATCTTCTCTGTCAAATAATGACTGCTTCCTGCCTCAGTGAGTCATTGAGTCATTCAAAAGAGAATTGTCACAAGTTCCAAACCTAGTAACGCCTGAACCCTCATGCTTTTCCTTCCTTCCCAGTACAAAATATGTGTTGTCTCTAAGCTTGTCTAAGGCTAACCATTTCACCTGCATACCAGAACCCATTCCTCCTAATTTACTCAGAATCTTGGGCTCAGAATCTCCCTACTTTCTTCCATCTTCAATTTTCCCCACTATATTGAATCACTCCCATGAGTACACAAATATGTTGTTTTTCAGATGGGAAAAAATAACATAAACACAAGCAAAATAATCTTTGACCGTTTCTCCTCTGTCTTTCTCTGCTTCCATTTATAGCAAATTTCCTCAACAGAATTGTACTCACTGTCTCCAATTTCTCTCCTCCCAATTGCTCTGAAATCTCTAAATGCCTTTAACCTACTCATTTTCCTTAGCTGATCTATATTCAGCATGTCTGAGCTCTTCTTCCTCCAGGAAACACTCTCCTCACTTGGCTTTCAGGTCCACATTCTCCTGTTTTTTCTCTCAACATCATGGATCACTCCCTTCCAGGCTCCTGTATGAGTCCCACCATTCTCCCTGGCTTCATAGTATCAGTGAGCTCCAGGGCTCCCCCCTTGTACATGTGATGTCCATCTTCCTTCAATCCATACCATCCTGTGTGGTCAGCTGATGACTCCCAAATTCACATGCTTATCCTAAACTTTTGCCATGAGTTCCAGACCAGAATATACTACTATGGATGCAGCATTTCCACTGGGATGTTTGACAAACAACTCAAACAACACATACACAAATGAACTGCTTATGGTATCTCCAAAACCTATTCCACACATAATCTTATCTCAAAATTGATCAGATTGAAAATTCTTGGGAGTAATTCTCAACCATTTTCTCTCACACTTCACCTCTAATCCTATAGAAAATCGTAATTACTCTACCATCAGAAAAAATCCTATTTACTATCAGAATTCAACTGCTTATTTCTTTCCCACTGCTACCACCTGTCTAAGCTACCATTCTATTTTTTTTTTGCAGTTAATACAGTATCTTCCTAAATGGTATCCCTGTTTCCATTCAAACCCACTACTCCCTGCAACATAGTCTGTTCTCCATAAAGCAGCCAGAATAAACCTTCTAAAATGTAAGCTAGATCATGCTTTTTTGTTTTTGTTTTTTTAAAGATTTTATTTATTTATTTTGAGAGAGAGGGAGTGAGAGAGAAGAGAGCATGAGCGGAGGGGAGGGGCAGCGGGAGAGGGAGAAGTAGGCGCCACACTGAGCAGGGAGCCTGACATGGGACTCAATCCCAGGACCCTGGGATCATAACCTGAGCCAAAGGCAGACACAACCAACTGAACCACCCAGGCGCCCTAGATCATGTTTCTTTTTGGTTCAAAGTCCTCCAGTAGCTCCTCACTTTTTTCAGAATAAAACCCCAAATCCTTTTGATGGCTTAAAAATCTACACAAGTCCCCTGCCCTCTTACCTTTTGAAATTTATTTTTCCTATGATAATATTCCTGAATTATTGCATTCCAGCCAGACTGGTCTCCTTTCTGTTCATGAGACATGGGAGTAAACACATAGTTTGTTTAGACTGTGTTCAAACTTAAATGACCATCAACTTAATATAGACTCCTATGTACTTATGATGTTATGTATGAATTTCATGGTAACCACAAACCCAAAACCTATAATAGATACACAAAAAGTAAAGAGAAAGGAATCCAAGCGTAACACTAAAGAAAGTCATCAATCACAAGGGAAGAGAACAAGAGAAGAAAAAAGGAAGTGAGAAGAACTACAAAGCAACCAGAAAACAATTAACAAAATGGCAATAAGTACATATGTAGCAATAATTGCATTACGTGAAATGCAAATGGTCTAAATGCTTTAATCAAAAGACATAGGATGACTGAATGAATAATAAAACAATACCCATCTATGTGTTTCCTACAGGAGACATGCTTCAGAGCTAAAGACACATACAGACTGAAAGTGAAGGAATGGAAAAAAATATTTCATGCAAATGGAAATGAAAAAAATCTGGGGTAGCAATATTATATCAGACAAAATAGACTTTTTTTTTCAGACAAAAGAGACTTTTTTTTAATAATAATTTTTTATTATGTTAGTCTCCAGACAGTATATCCTTAGTTTTTGATGTAATGTTCCATGATTCATTATTTGTGTATAACACCCAGTGCACCATGCAATATGTGCCCTCCTTAATACCCATCACCGGCCTATCCCAATCCCCCACCCCCCTCCCCTCTGAAGCCCTCGGTTTGTTTCCCAGAGTCCACAGTTTCTCATGGTTCATTTCCCCTTCTGTTTACCCCCCCTTCATTCTTCCTTCTCCTACTGATCTTCCTATTTCTTATGTTCCATAAATGAGTGAAACCGTATGATAATTGTCTTTCTCTGCTTGACTTACTTCACTTAGCATAATCTCCTCCAGTCCCATCCATGTTGCTGCAAATGTTGTGTGATCGTTCTTTCTGATGGCTGAGTAATATTCCATTGTATATATGGACCACATCTTCTTAATCCAGTCATCTGTGGAAGGGCATCTCGGCTTCTTCCACAATTTAGCTATTGTGGACAATGCTGCTATGAACATTGGGGTGCATATGGCCCTTCTCTTCACTACGTCTGTATCTTTGGGGTAAATACCCAGTAGTGCAATTGCTGGATCATAGGGTAGTTCAATTTTTAACTTATTAAGGGACAGACAAAATAGACTTTTAAACAAACTGTAACAAGAGACAAAGAAGGGCATTACATAATGATAATGGGATCAATCCACAAGAGGATATAAAATTGTAAATATCTATGTACCCAACACAGAAACACCTAAATACATAAAGCAACTATTAATAGGCATAAAGGGAGAAATTGACAGTAATACAATAATAGTAGGGCACTTTAATACCCCAGTCACATCAACAGATAGATCAACCAGTCAGAAAATCAATAAGGAAACAGTGGCTTTGAATGAGACATTAGATCATATGGACTTAACAGACACATATAGAACATTCCATCCAAAACTGGCAGAATGCACATTCTTTTCAAGAGCACATGGAACATTCCGCAGGTTAGATCACATGTTAGGCCAAAAAACAAATCTCAATAAATTTAATAAGATTGAAATCATATCAAGCACCTTTTCTGATCACAGCAGTGTGAAACCAGAAATCAATTACAAGAAAACACTTGAAAAGATACAAACACTTGGGAGGCTAAACAGCATGCTACTGACCAACCAGTGGGCAAAGAAATCAAAGAGGATGTTATGAAGACATATGAAAATGAAAATACAATGTGTAAAATCTTTGGGATGCAGAAAAAGAAGGTTTAAGAGGGACTTTTATAGTTTTTACAGCCCTATCTCAAGAACCAAGAAAAATCTCAGACAATCTAATCTTATACCTAAAGGAACTAGAAAAAGAACAAAGCCCAAATTTAGTAGAAGGAAGGAAGCAATAAAGATCAGAGCAGAAATAAATGAAATAGAGACCCCCAAAAATATATCAATGAAACCAAGAGATGTTTCTTTGAAACGATATGGAGAACTGGTAAGCTTTTAGCCTAGACTCACTAAGATAAAAAGAGAGGCTCAAAGTCAGGGAAGAGAACAAATAACAACTGACATCACAAAAATAGGATTATAAGAGACTGCTATAAAATATTATGTACCAACAAACTGGACGACATGGGAGAAATGGATAAATTCCTAGAAATATACAATCCTCCAAATTGTAATCAGGAAGACATGGAAAATCTGAACAGAAGGATGTAATGAAATTGAATCAGTGAAAGAAACAATCAACAAATGTAAAAGGTAACCTTTGGAATGGGAAAAGATATTTGCAAATGACATCTGATTAAGGGTTAGTATCCAAAATCTACAAAGAATTTATTAAACTCAATACCCAAAAAACAAATAATCCAGGTAAAAAATGGGCAGAAGACATAGACATTTTTCCAAAGACGACATCCAGATGGCTGACAGACAAAAGATGCTCAACCTCACCCATCATCAGGGAAACAAAAATCAAAACTACAATGAGACCACTTCACACCTATCCAAATGGCTAAAATTAACACAGAAAACAACAGATGTTGGGGAGGATACAGAGAAAGGGGGATATTTTACACTGTTGGTGGTAATGCAAACTGGTGCAGCCACTCTGAAAAAGAGTATGGAGGTTCCTCAAGAAGTTAAAAATAGAACTACCCTGTGTCCCAGTGATTCCACTACTATTTACCCAAAGGATAAAAAATACAGATTCGGAGGGTACGTGCACCCTGATATTTATAGCAGCATTATCAGCAATAGCCAAACTATGGAAAGCGCCTAAATGTCCAATGACTGATGAATGGGTAAAGAAGATGTGGTATATATACAATGGAATATTACTCAGCCATCAAAAAGAATGAAATCTTGTCATTTGCAATGAAGTGGATGGAGCTGGAGTGTATTGTGCTAAGCAAAATAAGTCAGTCAGAAAAAGGCAACTATCTATGATTTCACTCATATGTGGATTTTAAGAAACAAAACAGATGAACATAGTGGATAGAAAAAAAAGAGGGGGTCAAACTATAAAGGAGACTTTTAACTATAGAGAACAAACCGAGGGTTGCTAGAGGGGAGGTGGGTAGGCGGTGGACTAAATGGGTGATGGGGATGAAGGAGGGCACTTGTTGGGATGAGCATGGGGTGTCATATGCCCACTAAATTCTGCTCCTGAAACCAATATTACCCTATATGTTAACTGAAATGTGAGTTTATTTTCATTTACTGTTTTAGACCCGAATGGACATGAGCTGGAAAGTTATGTTCTTGAGTTCTAGAGAATTTTTGAGTTATTTCCTTTTCCACATTTTGTGGAATTTTGTATGCTTTCTTGAGTTCCTGTTCTTTGCCTGTTGGAGCTCTTAAACAGGTCCTTCATCTCTTTTCAACCTTTCGGGTTTTTTTGCTCTAGTTTCAGGGAGATTTCCTCAACCTTACCTTGAAACTATTTTATTATGTATTTTTGTCATATTTTTAATTCCTAGATTCTTTTTATTCTTAGCATGTGGCTTTTTTATCTTGTTCTTATTTCATGGATATAACACTTATTCTTAACTCTCTGAAGATATTGCTAATTCCCTTGAAGCTTTTCTGTAGTTGTTCTCCTCCAGCTTGGTTTTTTTCTGTGTTGATTTTCCTCTTTCATGGTAGAGGCTTTCCTCTGACTAGTGGTGATCCTCTATATAGCTGAATGGGAGCTGTATGTTGGGTGGGGAAGGTTCTCATTGGCTCTGAGCTTCACAGACTGGGATGTTTCACTGGGATATTCTCGATGTCAGTAGCTTTAAGACTTTTATCTTGCTGTAATAGATTCCTCAGAAGAAAATCTTCCAACTGTCTGCTTTGTAAGTATAAGCCTGGCTACCAGTGTTTGCAAGTTGGAAGGAGATACCAGGCTAGGAATCTCAGTATTCAATATGTATACAGACTTTCGCCTAAATCTCTTCTTTTCTGTATGATCCATTCCTCATCAACTGTTACTTCCCAATCTACAGGCTCTCTGTTTCTCTCTCTCCAGACATCCAATGTTTGTAGTCTTTCAGCAAAGTGGTGAAGGAAAGTTGCTTAGTTGGCCTGAATAAGGGAGGAGATCTGCAGATCTAATCACTTTTTCTGCAGGTTTTCAACCATTTCTTCTGTTCACATATCGACCTTCATGCTTAATTCCAGAGGCACCACTAATTCCCGAGCCTGTACGGCTTTCTGTGGTGCAGCCCAGGTCATCTGTAGGTTTTTCCTACCTTTGTTAGGGTTCAGCTTTTCAGATCTTAGTCATTCCCCACTAGTCCTTCTACTAGCAGGCTTTCAAATTTTCATTATACCCTCTAAACACAACAAAAAACCTTCATTGTCATTTTAGTGAGATTTGGGGATGGAGTGAAAATAGATGCATTTGTCTAATCATTTTTTAACTGGATATCAAGAATAATATTTTCAATCTAAATTGGTTCTTTTTTCTTTTTTTCCTACTAGGAGAGCCGGGTTAGTAAAGCAGTTGAAGTGATGATTCAGCATGTAGAGAACTTGAAGAGAATGTATGCCAAAGAACATGCTGAATTAGAAGAGCTGAAACAGGTTCTTCTGCAAAATGAAAGGTCTTTTAACCCTCTTGAAGATGAAGGTAATAAAAGTTTAATAGTATCAGTTATGTTTTTCTCAGATTCTCCTTTCATTCTCTTTCTTACTCATAAATTTTATTATGTCTTTAGTATAAAACCCTTAGGTTAAAGTTATGTTGGAATAATAATTCATTCTTGTTATTTATATAGCCCAAAGTAAAATGTAAGTTAGAAAACAGGTTGGGACACAAGGAATATTCTTTGGTAATGACACCAAAAAATCATTAAATTAATTTAGATTGCTGAGATGAGAGAATATATTTCATCCAACCTATAGAGTTGACTCTAACGTTCTCCTACTTAGGGTGTGTTAGAATTGGCTCTTTCTCCACACACAAAGCAAAGCACATTAAGTGAGCCACTCTCATCAACAATGGTTTTCTATTTCTCGAAGAAGGAATGACTCTGGCATAGTAAGCTGGCAGATGGATTGGAAAATAAGGAGACATCTGAGACCATGGAAAATACCTTAAAGTACAAGGTTTATATATATCTTGTAATAGTTTTATTTGAAATGTGAACTTTGCTGAGCAGAATTACTTTAATGATCTGTTCCCTTTTCTAGGAAAAGTAACATATTTGATAACCTTCTGACCTGTAGTTTTGGATTTATTTATTTAGCATATATTCATTTAGTGTCTCCTATGTGCTGGGTAAGCATCGTGGGTGTATACAGTGACGGAGAGGACAGTATCCCATCAGTTACGATGGTAATTGTTATGAATCACCAAATGATTACCAGATAGATTTACTGTTAAGTGGTCTCTAGGGTCTTAAGTATTTCTGACTATTGCTTTTCTTTGTAAAGAATTAAGACCATTGCAATAAATTGTTTATGTAATTCCTCAAATGTGCAAATGTGTTTTTCCTTTCAGATGACTGCCAAATTAAAAAGCGCTCATCTTCCCTAAACTCCAAGGTAATTACTAGTTGACTTAACAGTCTATCAAATGTTACGGATGAGATGGTTTTAAAATATTATTTGAAACAATACGGTTTTAAACGTAAATCATATGTATATTTATATAGACATGCATGTGTGTAAGTTTATATATATATATATATATATATATATATGCTTTTATACTTCTTACTATATTTGTACATCAGTTAAGTTTGCCTGAAAGCAAGAGGAAAGCCAGATAGTTTTTCTCTCATGCAAAACTGGAGTCGGAAAAAGGCAGTCCAAAAATGGTAGAGTGGCTTCACAAAATCCATAGGGCCCAGTCTCCCCTCGCTGCTTCATCACCCTCAGCCCTCTGCTTCCACCTCAGGGTCTAGGGTGGCTCCATCAGGACCCGGGGGACCAAGTCCTGGTCATTATATCGAGTCACATTCTAAGAAAAAGCAAGACATAAAAACAAGTGTTCCCTCTCCCTCTAATGACAATTCCTAAAAGTCCCAAATAACATTTTCTTTTCATTTTTGGTTGAAAATGAGACTAGAAAATCCATTTTTAATTCTGGAGGCTTTGTGCCTAACTGAAAATCAAGGAGTTCTTTACTAAATAAAAAGAGGGGAAATGGGATATTGAAAGTTAACCAGCAGTTTTTGCCAGTTTGAAAATCAGGATTTCACAGTTTTTGAGAGACTTTAAAATCATTCCATCCAAATCTCTCTTCCACAGATGAGGAAAATCACTTTCACAGCAGTTAAGTGATTAGTTATGATCATGTAGTGGCAGAACCATGGTGAGAACCCAAATTTCTTGGACTGCAATGTGATATTCTTGATACTGAGCTAACCGAGGAGATTAGGAATGGTGGTTTAAGAAAAGGATTCACTAAGCTTCTTTAGATTATTTGCTACATTTAAATATATTTTTTATTTCCTGAAGTTGTATTTAAAGAATCACAGTAGTATCTAACATTTTCCCATGCAAATCTCAAGGCTGATAAAAAAACACATCCATTTATCAAAATATCATGCCCATCTTTAAATGTCTTACATGGAAAAAATGAAACCATGAAAAAAAAAAGCTAGAAAATAGGTGCACATTTATCTCGAGTTGGGAAAACCTCTGCATAAAAGAACCGATAGTAGAAGAAAGATTCGGCTTCATTAACAATGAAAAAAATTTCTGCCAGAATTATCATTATTAATATGGGCAAAGATCATATAGTTTCCAGAGCAGATATATACACACGATTATTCGCATTAAAAAAATTCATTCAATGTCACCAGAAAACTAAACAAGAAACCTTATTTGGCAAAAATTATACTCATCCAGTGTTGGAGAAGGTAGAATATAAATTGGTACAATATTTCTGGAAGGCAATTTGGCCATAACAAAATATGTCTACGGGTTAACTTAGCACTGGTCACATGCAGGGATGTGTATGTACAAGGATATCCATTAGTGTTGTATCCAATGATAAAATATTGATAGTTTTCTAAATGTACCTTTGCCCTCTTCGGGTAGCCATCTTCTCTCCGAAGGGTGACCATTGCCTCTTTGCCCAGAAATATTGGAAATGCAGGAATGGTAAGCAAATTCCTAAGTGTTCTAGTCAAAAGCAAATTCATTTTCATATAACAAAAACATAAACTTCACTAAATTCATATTTCATTATTTTTTTAACATCTGAAATTTAAAGGTGGCTGGGATGGAAAATGACCGATTCAGTAGGAGGTCAAGCAGCTGGTAGGTGTAATTTTATGGTTGCTCTTTGGGAACCCTGCTGTTTTATTAATGGACTGAAGTAAATGTTTGCACTAAGTAACAAAGTAACATTTGATTTCCACGGAGTATATGCACAATAATTATAAAATAGGTGTATAATCATGAAATTTTATTATGAAGTATAATGTGAATGTGCCAACAAAAAATAGAACACATAATTTTTGTATTAACTTAGGTAGTAGGAGATAAACTGATAATGGCTACAGATGTACTGAATTTGACAAGTGGCTATAATCGTCTTTACTTAGGCGTATTTTGGGGTCAAAGCAGAGTGAACACCGTCCCTCATTACATCGATTTATTAGCACCTATTCCTGGGCAGATGCTGAAGAAGAAAAATGTGAACTAAAGTAGGTAAAGCTTGGTGTGTTAACCTGACGTGAGCTGGGAAATAGTGGGGATCACTTTTATTCTATGGAAATGAGAGAATGCTGCATTATCCAAAAGATAATTCAGACTTTTATAAACCGTAAAGCATTATATAAATGTTATTTGCAAATACATTTACTCTTGTAGCACTCAAAACTGCAAGGCCGGAGGTCTTACGTTAGAAAGACCCTGAAATTTGCCAGAATTGTGAAGATTATTTTTTTCCCGTATAGGTATCTGGTCATCAGGGAGAAAGGTCAATAAAGAGCCACAGAAGTAAGATGTCCATCCACTTAGATTAAAAAACAAACCTCGGCATTACTATAGAACTATAGGAGAGGAGGGACATGAAGGAATGTTGCCTCTAAGTCCTTGAGTGACATGGGACAGATTAACTTTATTTGGTCTCTGTTTCCTCATCTGTAGAGATCTTAATGAAATGATTTTATGTTCATTTTATAGACGTTCATTACCCGCCTACTCTGTGGTAGACACGACACTCAATCCTAGGGGTATAAAGATGAGCGAGACATGGTGCCTGCCCTCAGGTTTTGTGTTTGTTCTTAAAAACAATCCTGGGAGCCTACTGCATGTGCTGAAAACCCTCTTCAGATTTAGAGTTAACAGAATAGATTTTTCTGATCTGGGTTAAAAGAAAATCAAGTTTTCTTCAAAGATTACAATCTAGTTTTTGCTTTTTGTTAGTATGGTACGATTTGTTCGCTAAGACGTCTCAGTAGAAAAGACTGGAATCTTGAGAATCTTACAAGAATTCAGGCTTTTGGGCCTTATTTTTTTTTTTTAAGATTTTATGTATTTATTTTAGAGGGAGAGGGACAAGCAGACTCCCGCTGAGTGGAGTCCAAGTCGGGCTCGATCCCACAACCCCAAGATCATGACCCAAACCCAAATCAAGAGTTGACATTTAACTGACGGTGCCACGCAGGCGCCCTGGGCCCGGTTTCTTTTAAAAACTGAAACCAGCCACACACATTCCCTATAGATGTCCAAGAAGGAGAAAAAAAAAAGCGATTTTATGAAACAGTTGCCTTTGGTAGTAGTGAGAGCATTAGGAGCTTGGAATTTCAAAATTCAAATCCAACTAGGAACTCATCAGTAAACATAATGAAACAAGTTTTGTTCAAGTTAAAGGAACAGCTCATTAGACAATATGATTTTATTTAAAATATATTTGATCCAATTTCTATTTCCCAGCTCATTAAATATTGATTTTAGCTACCTTTGTACTGAACATATTTTTATAAACACTTAAGATTTTTAAAGAAATGACACTTTGGTGTTACTCCAGTTTAGCATAAAATCCACTGTTATTATGTGGTAGAAGGAGAAAAATTTTACCATATGCTGAGTAAAAAAAATACAAAGGAAGAAATATTCACCTTTGTTTTTTAAAGTACGGTTACTATACACAATCAGAGAAAGAAATAATACTGGTTAATTATGAGTGGTGATAACCAACAAACTTCCACATGTTCTTTGTCAATTTCTCCTTTTTATTAATCCTTTGGCTAGTATCCCAACTTCCTGTAACAAACATTTTTCTAAATACAGCAGGTTTTTAAAACTAAATTCCTATAAAAATTTAGTGATTTGATTTTAGAATTATGTATCAAATCTTTCTAAAGCAAAAGAAATACTTGAGAACCTCTGTAGTAATACAATAAAATTTAGCACTGTTTTATAATCTGGTATATTATCCAGAGTTTCAAGCATTTAAACATAATATTTATTTACAGAACTAAAGATGACTCAGAACCACCTGAAGAAGAAATAGTAGAAAGGACAAGAAAGCCCAGTCTTTCTGAAAAGAGAAATAATCCATCAAAATGGGATGGCTCTTCAATGTAAGTTGTCTGCTTGCTAAGGATACCATTTTTGTGGGATGGGGAGAGATGAGGCAGGGTTAACAGTATTAATCTTAGTCAAAGCACTAAAAGACCTGTCAAATTGTTAAATTTAAGATTAAAAAAAAAAAACAAAAAACCTCACATGGTCTACAGAAGTTATCCCGGAGGCTGTGACGGTTCACAGTGTTAGGAACTCGGTTCTGGAGGCAGATGGCCGAGGCAAGCTCATCTACTTTTGAGCACCAATTTCTTCATCTAGCAGATAGGGGTGACAGTAGTAGCACACGTAAAATGCTAAGACTTACATAATGTTATTAATAAGCTTTTCTTGTGTGTCATTTCTTAAACTAAAAATAGTTTAAATAACTTCAGTATAGCAAAAGTCCAGGGTATGGTGAGAAATAAGTGCCATATGTATACACACACACACACATCATGCTCTACTCAATAACATTTTTGTTTCTACTGTAGGAATTTAAGTTGCCTTACCTGATTGAAAGAATGAGATAAATACTCAAATGTTCTTGTTAGGAGTTAAGTAATGCCTGAGTCGTTTTCAGATCATCACCATAGCATTTCTTAACTCCAAATCATTTCTCTAATTCTAAAAATGATTGGGGTGGGAGTGGGACAAACTGTGGCCCAAACTGAAACAGCAGGTCACGTTATGTAGCTTATTACGAGGCAATGTTTGTGGTACGTAGGGCAGATCAATGACTTGACTGGTATTGTTGGCCAAAGGGGTGTTTCTAATAACAGGTTGTTGCTATGACCAAATTCTGATTTTGTCTTTTCCTTATAGTTATGACACAGTAGCTTCCTGGGCAACAAATCTCAAGAGTTCCTTCAGAAAGGCGAATAAGGCGCTCTGGCTTTCTGTTGCATTCATTGTACTGTTTGCAGCTTTGATGAGCTTCCTCACAGGAAGATTTTTCCAGAAGGCTGTGGATGCTGCTCCCACACCAGATGGGGACTCCTGGATGTCTCTAGAGCAAATCTTGTGGCCATTTACCAGACTCCAACACAATGGACCACCACCAGTGTGACTAGAGCACATCCTAATGTGCGTGTCTTGATTTTTAAAGTTTCAGTATCTGAACTTCGTAAATTAGTCATTTTTAGCTGGGATATTATGGCGTTGAACCAGAGGGTCTCAGAAGAACTGTAAGATATTTTACATTCCCTCTTTCTGTGATTTCCTCTCCGACTAAAATACAGTGGGGAGGAGCTTGCCTATGATTTTTAATGAGCTTTTTGAGGAGGAGAGATTATATATTGTTAAAATTTATTGCAATAAAGAACCATTCAAATCTTCATAGAGTAAAAAGTGAAAGTCTCAGTAGGCCAACTATTCATAGGAAAAAAACCCTACTTTTTAAAAAATAATATGAGCATTTTATACTAAAATTTTATTAGATTTTAATAACCTCTTGAAATATATTCACTCCTTACATTTGATTGAAGAAATACCTGACTTTGCTCCAAGCTGCTTGATTCTTCATACTGCATAAAATCTATCAGTGGGCTTACGAATAGCTGAGTAACCTAGTTGAGAGTAGCATATAGCACACAGAGTCAATAAACTGGCAGCTGGAGCTCCTAATTTTTTCCATTGCTTTTTTGGAAGCAAAATCCTCAACCATGTGATACAAAGTAGAATGAAACTCAGTTTCTTCTTTAAGGGCTTCAGAGAATGTCTCACTGTTTTCATTGATCTTGAGCCTTTGTGCTCTGTCACCACTAAACATCAAAAGGGTCCAATTAGGTTTCTGGATAGGTTCTTCAGTAAGGTGTTCCATCAGCTAAAGAAAAAGAGAATTCGAGAAATCCATTAATCGTCCTTCTGTTAGGTATTTTGGCAGAGTGTAATTTGAACTCAGTCCCCAAAATTGCTAATGTAAAAGAGACATTCTTTAGTGTCATTTCTTAAACCATGTTTGTATGGAGCTTATCAAAAGGTATTCATTCAACAGATTTATTGAGTAGCTACCATATGCCAGAGAATGTTCTAGGTGCTGGGGATATAACAACAAAGAACGTATTAATAACAATTGCAACAATAAAATCCTATCCTCAAGGAGCTTATATTCGAGTGGGAGAAACACACAATACACAAGTAAATATGGTGGCTCACTATGCTAAACCATTCATCAGCTTTTAGAATTTGATATCTTTTTTTATCAGGCAGTAGTAAAACTGGAGGCCTATCTCTGAGAAAAAAGTTTGTGAATCATAGATATATTCACATTAAAAGCTTCCATCTGTTCTCATGTTGATATAAAAATCTATAAGGACACTAGCCTGAAGTCAAGAGTGTTTGATACCATAATGGACAATGAAGGCATAACCTTTATATAGTTTAGTTTGGCTTTATATTTTTGGCAAAATAAAAGTGAAGTTTTAAAACTATTTTGAATGTTAATTTTTTCACCTTTTCAAGAGGAGAAACCATGGCTTACATTGATTTAGCTTTTGAGTATCTTCTTTTGGAGGACAAAGTAGTTTTATGGGTTCTTGCATACTATACCTTAACTATGACTTTCTTTGAATTGCATACTGTATTCCATTTGCTCCAACCAAATGCAAAAGCAGAACTTAGCAGGGCCAGTTGTCGATAAGCTTTCACTTCTACCAAAGGATCCTGTCAATATAAAAACAAATAGAGTTGATCAGAGAGCCTTTCAACAAGTCTTCCATCTTTGGCCTCCTACAGTCGCTTCTCAACACAGAAAAATCCATGTAAAATGTAAGTCAGATTATGTGACGACTCTGTCAGGACAGGGCAATGGTGTTGCTTTTCTCTCAGAAGAAAAGCCAAAGTCCTAACAATGACCTGCAAGGGCCTCTCTGATCAGACATCCCCCTCCAACACACACCCCATTATCATCTCCTTTGCTTCTCCTTTTGCTCTGAGCTCCACTTGGCTAAATTCCCCGCCTTCAAGTTTTGTTCAGATCTTACCTTCTCAATGAATGCCCCCTCCTCCAATACCCTATTTGATATAGTATATTGCCCTAACCCCATGATTCCTGATCTGCCCTTTTTTTCCCATATAAAATATAAGATTATCTAGTATATTTTTGCCTTCCTCTGCTAGAATGGAAGCTCCACAAGGGCAGGAACCTTTGTTTTATTCACTAATGGATCCTAAGCATCTAAAACAATGGCTAGAATATAAGTGTTCAGAAAAAAAGAATTCTTGAGTATTCTGAGATGAATAGTACACTACACCTTCAGCATTTGTAGTGTAACTACAAATGTAGTGTAACTACAAACCACCAAGGTGGGTTTTTTTTGTTTGTTTTGTTTTTGCCTACACATCTGTACACACTCTTAGTGATATCTTCAGAATCACTAAAAGTCTACCTGTATTGTCATTTTCTGGTATATTATAAACTTGTTCTGTGCAAAAGAGGTCAATAGCCAAGAACATCTTTCATGATTAGAACCTACTTTGGCTTCATTTATATATCATAAATATTTACTAAACATCTGATTCAAGGAATATGCTAGGTGCTAGAAGAATCACAGGTGATGAAATAACAGTCCTCATCTTCATGGAACACACAGTTTAACCTGGAAGGAGCTTATTTAACTAAAGCCTTATGAGTAATGTGAAGCAGTACGCAGACACGGAGCCTCTCCCAAGAAACAGAAGGAAGTGGGTTCTGTATATCAGTGGTCCTTTTGTGTGTTTAATTTTGCCTAAGTTGTCATGTTTGGGAAACTGCTGAGTCATTTACTCTTTTAAGAAATCTGGCGTATATCCAGCCTGGAAGAAGAATGAAAATACACAAAATGCAAAGTTGCTCTAACTACCTTTGCATTAAACTGACCAGCTGTGGATAATGCTCCATTTGTCAATATGAAGATCATACTACAGGCTTACTTTCTTGGGAAAGATTATTAAACTTGAGAGAACCCTGGATTTCTGGTCTTGGCATTTATTCTTTCCTAACTATAATTCTGTATAAGTGAATATAGAAAACCTAAAATGTACCGGAAGAGTTACATAACATTTAATACTTGCTAACATTCTAAATGTCCATTACATTAAATTTGGGAAGATTTGTTCTTACCTTATAATTTATAACAACATAAAAATGAGAGTGTCCACTAGGGAAGATATTCAATCCAGCTTCTTTCAATGCACAAATGAAAGAAACAGGAGTCATCCATTTTCCTTCCAAAATAGAGGAATGCTTTTTATTTAGTTTGACTGACGCTAACATGCAGAGGTTTTCCTAGTTTCAATAAGAAGAAAGATAAATTACTATGTCATAATGCCATTTCCAGCCTTTAGGTTCTTCATACTAGGTTTTTTTTTGTTTTGCTTTTTAGCTCTATATCATTCTGTATTAAAAAGAACGCAGGACAGGGGCGCCTGGGTGGCTCAGTCAGGTAAGCGGCTGCCTTCAGCTCGGGTCATGATCCCAGTGTCCTGGGATGGAGCCCTGCATCGGGCTCCTTGCTCAGTGGAAAGCCTGCTTCTCCTTCTCCCGCTGCCGGTTGCTCTGCCTACTTGTGCTCTCTTTCTGTCAAATAAATAAATAAAATCTTAAAAAAAAAAAAAATGCAGGACAGTTATGTTTTGGGCCAGCTCTGAGAAGCCTGCCATAAAGTCTCCCTGTTATCTCAACCAGTTGGTCGATGAACTCTTTTGGGGCTTTATCTGAACAATCAAGGGACTAAAAGATCTCAGGTCTCCTTCTATTGTATGAGTTATGATCTAAGGACACTGAATATTGTCACATTGAATTACAGTAGCTATTTGATAGCTATTCATGTTGCAACTTTTAAGGATAATTTTTTTACACATAAAAGATTTAACATAATAATGCAAAATTATCCAGTTTTAAAGTTCACAAAGTGGCAATTTCAAGGTGTACACAGTTCACAACTCTCATCTGGTTTTAAAGAGGAAGCCTCTTTAGAGTGGATCAAAAACTCTCTGGAAGTCACACTGCAACAGGCTACAAGCTTCATTAATGGTCTATTTCTGCTAACTTTAGGGTACAAATTTGCACCTCATTTGTTACATGTTACACTGATCCAATCGCTATTTCATTTAGAAATTATGGCTCAAAGTATATTTTAAATATATTTATAACAGACATTTCAATATGTAAATCACCAGTGACTGATTACTTTGACATACTTTCACTGTCGTCAACGCAGTTTACCTCTTTCATGGGACTTACTATAACGGTGACTTACCTTAATTTGTATTTGAATCTCAGTAAATACTGTAGTCACAGTCAAAAGTACTTTATTCACATCAAGCGGTCTTAGTTCCCATGACTGGAATGGCATGTTAATATGAGTATCTTGAATCAAGGTAACAGGGCCAAAAGTTTCTAGGCTGAATGTTAGAAGTCTTTCTTCTGATTTGTAAGAGACGTTGCTGATGCCATCAGTTTGCCAATGTTTACCTTCATAATAAGGAAGAAAGTAACAGTTTCATTTTTTTCTATGCAAAAATAAGATAAATGAAACCACCCAAATAACTGCAAAGGTGTATAAATTGATCTTTTGCATTTAGAAGAGAATCTCTACAAAAAGCCACTTTTGCTGGGAGGCAAAATACTCCTCAGCACGGTATGTACGGCCTTCAGAATGAAGACTCATGTTTCTGGCTTCATCCCTTGCACTTCTACCCCTGGTTTTAGCTATGCTTTTCCCCCTCCCCCAACAGCATCATACACTGCTGAGCCTCTGCACACGCAGTTCTTTCTTCCTAGAGTACTTAATCCTTTAGAGAACCTCTCCTCACCTCGTGTTAAAAACAAACTTTAAAATTCACCTGTGATAAGTATATATTTTTGGTAAATTCACTCCGTTGTGCAACCATTACCACAATCCAGTTTAGAGCATTATTATTCTCTCCATAAGATCCCTCTTGCCCATTTTATAGTTAATTAGTCCCATTCGCACCTCTAGCCACAGGCAGCCATTAATATACTTCCTGTCTATAAAGATTTGTCTTTTCTGGACTTTACATTTAAATACAATCATATGCAGGTGGTCTTTTGTGTCTCTTACAAGTTAATAATAAAACACAACCCAATTTATAAGTGGGAAGAAGATTTGAGTAAACATTTCACCAAAGAACTAGTAAGGGATAATAAACACATACAAAAAGATACTCCACACATGATCAGTTATTAGGGAAATACAAATTATAAATCCTGAAATACCACTTCATACTCACTAGAAAGGCTAGAATAAAAAAGAGAATCACAAATCTTGGCAAGGATGTGAAAGGTGGGAAACCTCATATCATACTGGCAGAAATGTAAAATGGTACAATTAGTTTGAAAAACAATCTGACAGCTTCTTAAAAAGTTAAACATTAATTTACCATTCAACCCAGCAATTCCATTCCTAGGTATACACGCAAGAAAAAGGAGAATGTATGGCCACAGAAACACTTGCATGCCAATGTTCTCTTAGTCTCTTAAGGCCCAGTTCAATATTCCATACTATGACAGGATTTCTTTTTTTTTTTTAATGCTTTTTTATTATATTATGTTAATCACCATACAGTACATCCCCGGTTTCCGATGTAAAGTTCGATGATTCATTAGTTGCATATAACACCCAGTGCACCATGCAATACGTGCCCTCCTTACTACCCATCACCGGTCTATCCCATTCCCCCACCCCCCTCCCCTCTGAGGCCCTCAGTTTGTTTCTCATAGTCCATAGTCTCTCATGTTTCATTCCCCCTTCTGATTACCCCTCTTTTCTTTATCCCTTTCTTCCCCTACCGATCATCCTAGTTCTTATGTTCCATAGATGAGAGAAATCATATGATAATTGTCTTTCTCTGCTTGCCTTATTTCACTTAGCATTATCTCCTCCAGTGCCGTCCATGTTGCAGCAAATGTTGAGAATTCGTTCTTTCTGATAGCTGAGTAATATTCCATTGTATATATGGACCACAACTTCTTAATCCAGTCATCTGTTGAAGGGCATCTCGGCTCCTTCCACGATTTAGCTATTGTGGAC
>NW_024425119.1:23187155-23211511 GCF_017311325.1 Ursus maritimus
TCCCCTGTTGGGGGCATATATATTTATAATTGTCATATCCACTTGTTGGATACATCCTTTAAGAATAATATAGTGCCCTTCTGTGTCTCTAACTGTAGTCTTTAGTTTAAAATCCAATCTATCTCATATGAGAATTGCTACCCCAGCTTTCTTTTGAAGTTCCTTTGCGTGAAAGATGGTACTCCATCCCTTTACTGTCAGTCTGAATGTATCTTTGGGTTCAAAATGAGTCTCTTGTAGACAACAAATGGATGGGTCATGTCTTTTTATCCAATCTGCAACCCTGTGGCGTTTTATGGGAGCATTCAAGCCATTCACATTGAGACTGAATACTGAGAGATATGATTTTAATGATGCCATGTTGCCAGTAAAGTCTCTGTATCGGTTGTGACTTTCTGTTCTGTATCACTCTTGGGGCCTTTTTACCTTTATAGAACCACCCTTAATATCTCCCATAGGGCTGGTTTCGTGGTTCCGACATTGGTTAATGACTGGAGATTCTGGAACATCTTTATTTCTCCATCAATTCTGAATGACAGCCTCGCTGGATACAGTATCCTTGGCTGCATGTTTTTCTCTGAAAGAGTTTTAAAAATGCCCCCCCCCCAAACCTTTCTCTCATTCCAGGTCTGTGTAGACAGGTCTGACGTAATTCTGATACCTTTGCCTTGGTACATGAGAAATTTCTTGGCCCTGGCCACTTTCAATACTGCATCCTTGGATCTAATATTTGCGAATTGCACTATGACGTGACATGGCGTAGGTTTGTCATGGTTGAGCTTGGGAGGGGTCCTCTCTGCCTCTTGGACACGAATGTTTGTTTCCCTCACTAGGGAAGTTTTCAGCTGCAATTTGTTCAAATATCTCTTCTAGACCTCTGTTTTTCTCCACCCCCTGGGGGATGCCGATGATTCTGACATTGGATCGTTTCATTGAGTCAGTAATCTCCCGTAACCTACATTCGTGGGCGTGGATTTTTTTAAGTCCAGCTTCTATTTTCGTTTTTTCTTCTACTAACCCATCCTCCAATTCGCTAATATGTTCCTCTGCCTCATTTACCCTGGCCATCAGAGCCTCTAGTTTTGACTGCATTTGGGTCATAGAATTTTTAATTTCTGCCAGATTCGCTCTCATTTCCACCCTTAGAGATTCTATATTCTCATTAACATTTTCGTTAATACTTTTTTCAAGTCTACACATCATCTTAACTGTTGTTACTCTGAATTCCATTTCTGATAATTAGGTTACATCCATATCCATTATTTCTGTGGCAGAGGCCACAGACTCATTGTCTTTTCTTTGCGGGGGGAGGGGGATTTCTCCTTCTCGTCATTCTGATGAGGAGAGGTTGTGGGGTTGTCCAGAGCCCAAATTATTGACTGGGACCCAGGCCGTGTGCCCTTGTTTTATAAGGATCTTAGGGATGTGGGCTTCTTCTTTAAAGATTTTATTTATTTATGTGGCAGAGAGACCACCAGCGAGAGAGGGAACACAAGAAGGGGAGTGGGAGAGGAAGAAGCAGGCTCCCAGCGGAGGAGCCCGATGAGGGACTCCTTTCCGGAACGCCGGGATCACGCCCTGAGCCAGAGACAGGCCTTAATGACTGCGCCACCCAGGCGCCCGGGTTGTGGGCTTCTTGATTTTTCAGCCTGCCTTCTGTGTTCTGGGGGAGGGGCCTGCCGCGCCGATACTCAGGCAGCCATGTTTGGGTAGAGTCTCCGTGTCCCCTGCGAGGGGGGATGGGGATGGGCACGCTGTGAGCCGGTATTTCCAGGCTTTTGTTCTCTGGCAGCTTTCCCTGGCGGTTTGCTGTGCCTCTTCTGAGAGAGCAGCAGCGGCCGAATTTCAGCCTCTGTCTCAGAACAGAGGGATTGCAGCCCGTTCTCTACTAATGTTCTGGCCACTTTAACTCTGTTACTGTTGGTGCGCTCAACCCTGCAGCGTCCCGGGATGTGCGCCCCACACCCGGCGTCCCAGCCCTCACTTCCAGGGCCGGCGCGTCTCTGTCCTTTGTGTTTCTAACGCCGCCAGCCGCCCTGCGCGCTCCAGAGCTCCCGGTCTCAGTCTGGTTCCAGTGAGCGCACCGGAGCTCCGTTTCAGTCTGGTCGCACGTGTTCCCCGCTCACGGTCACAGTCTGTTTTCTCGCAGGTGCTGGTCCTCGAGTCCGCCCGCTCCCCCGTGCAGGTGGCTACCGCTTCCCGGCGCCCGAACGCGGCGGCTCCCTCCCCCTTCCGTTTATCTTCCGATATCCGTGGGCGGCTCCCCGCTTCGTACCTCAATACTCAGCGCTGGAGATGTTCATTTGTAGAGATCCAGATGTATCTTCCTGCGTCTCAGGCTGATTCCGTGGATGTTCAGGCTAGTCTGGTACCTCTCTGGCTCGACTCAGGGGACCAGCTGAAAAATGGGTCCCCTACTCCTCCGCCATCTTAACTCCTCCTTCTGACAGGCTTTCTTTAACGCTCCAGGTGGACCCCCTATGCTGCTCCACAGCACTTCTCTCTATTATAGCACCTTACTGTATTGTATCATGTGGCATTTCCCTGTCCACCTCTCCTACAACTTTGATAGCTCCTAGAGGAAGGAACTATGTCCCATTTATTCTATATTTCTTATTGTGTAGCATAATTATGGAATACATGAGTCATTCCCTTCCTAGAATGCCCTCTCCATCTCCACGTGGCTTTCTCCTCACATGCAGGGTTCCCCTCACTATTTTTAACCTTAAAAGTTCAATATAACAAATACAATCATATTGACAAGTTAGTTATTCATAATTCCTTTTTGTTTTTACATTAGCAAAATTATTTTAATTTGTAAAGGTAAAAATTAAATATCACCTATAAATAAACTCTCCAAATTTGTATTTCCTGGAAAAGTCTCCCTCCCCATGGGAAAAATTATTGGAGTTGTATATTACTGCTGTCTAATTACCGTAGTCAGAGACAAATTTTACACATTATATTTCCCTGAATCATGTGGGATAACTTGTCTAATTCTAATTTAGTGTGAATAATTTTTAACATAGTAACTATTTAAAAACATTATCATTAAAGGAAAAGTGAAACTTCTAAAGTAACGTGAAGGGAAGAAATAACCTAAATGTTCATTTTGGTATGTTTATAATTTAATGTATTGATGAATCTACATTGTTATTAATTCTTGTTATTTCTAGAATATAAATATATTGTGGCTACGTCTATACAACCAAAAATGTGGATTACTGTAGCCATCATAAAAAATGTTTAAACTGCATAACATTTACCCTTCCTGGTAGAGAAATTCCTAAATTCTCTGCTCCTCTGACTACATAAATGGATTAAGTAATAGCTCTGTGCCTTTGTGATCTTATCTGTTCCCAACCTGTCACCAACTAATTCTTCCACAAATAGATGAATGTAAAATGCTTCACATTAAAAGTAAAGCTGTACCTCTTTCCTCTAGCAGCCTCAAACCTGCATACATTAATTCACCAGACCAAGACTTCTCAAAGCTCAGTCAGCCAACCCCAAATGAGGTATTTGTTAATGACTGGTAAATCATTAGCTTATATTTCTGCTGGTACTTCTGATTTTGTTGATATTTATTTCACATTTTGGATAACCAATCATTTCCCATGGTTCAACAATCAAAAGTTATAAAGAGGCAGAACGTGGCTAGTGTTCCTCTGTCTCGGGTTTCCCAATGGCCCACTCCCTCTCTCCAGTACTTGTTTGTAATAAGATTTGCAATTTCTAAGTTACTAAAATTAAAATAAATTTTAATCACTCCAATCTGAATTATGTAGTCATTTCAGGAGAGAGTAGGTTTTTCATTTATTTTCGTGTGTCCTATTTTGATATTTTTGTTAATTTATTATTTTTTAAAAACATAATGACATAAGTAATTTTTCAGAGATTATGGCAGATATAAGACTTCAGAAACTAACAGTTACAACATTCAATAAATAAACTCCAATCCCTATTCATTTCCATCAAGAGCAAACAAAACAAAGACTAGAGTTGCCATAGAAATGTGTAAGATTAGAAATGCGGAGTTTGCACACTGTATTTTCTGTTTTAAGGATTTGTGTTATAGCTCTTTTCATTACATAATTATCAAAGCTAATTAAGGTATTGCTGTACCTTCACCATCCCACCTTGCAACCATAGGATCTTCAAAAAAGATTACATTCTCCTGAACCTCAAGTGTGACCTCTATGGGTGGGAAAGCATTTTCTGTTTCAACGTCTTCTGTAGTTTCTGGAGGATATATATATTTTCGCAATCCTTCTTTGAGTATCTTTTGAAAATGACCAAAATAACATCAAGTTAGAAGCTGACTGGTAACAATTAAAGATGTAAATATTGCTGAGCAAACTATATATAATTATTCTTAATAAGCACCGAAGATTGGTCTCATTTAACTAAAGACTGACAAAATGTCACAACAAAATTAAAAGATAATGATTGAGGAGGAAAAAAAATCACTAAATCTGAATTACACAATTATTCCTATGGTCCAGGTCCTATGCTGGGACTTACTCATCATTTTATTCCTCGAAGCAATCCTACAAGATATATTGAAAAGAGATAACTGGGACTTAGAGAAATCAAATAATTTTACAAAGATTACAAAATGACTTTAAGGAGGCACCCAACTCAAAAACAGAGCTATAGGACCCTAAATCCCATATTCTAATACCTTGGTTAGGGTGTGTCGGTGAAGAGAGTAAGGAGTATAAGCAAACTTTTGAGAAGTATAGAAACAAATGGATGAAAGCAAATTAAAAATCATCACATTGTTACACCTTAAACTTATACAGTGTTTTATGCCAATTATATCTCAATAAAGCTGGGGAGAGAAAGTAAATTAAGCCAACAGCAGGTTTCTCTGGGATGGGGGAGATTTGTCCATTATTTGAACATAGGAGAGAAGGATCTAGTGAAGGAAGGGTAGGGAAGATTAAGAATGGTAAAAAAAAAAAATAGAGGAAAAAACTGGATGGGTAAAAATTCTAGAGGAGGTGGGAGATTACTAAAAAGAGACTTGAATAAAAGGAAGAACACCTCTTTGTTGCAGAAGAGAAAAACAAGCACAAAGGAGGATACTTTGGGCTCAAGCAGAGAACAAGGAATGGTGATATCAGGACACCAGCAAAATTCAAGAACAGATCTTTGAATGAATTCTTGGAAACCCCAGCTCTGGCTGGGGCCTTTCTATGGATAAAGAATTTTGAAGGCCTACCTTCACCAAAGGGATGCCTTTCTTGGACTCCCCATTGTCCTTCAAGTAACCCGGAGGTAGGAAAAGCTGCTTCAAATAGATTGTTTAGAGTGGCTACAGACCAGGCTATCTCCCCTAGGCATGCTCTAATAAGTACATTCTCATTTGTGGGGAGAATGGGAAAGGAATAGTAGCATCGTCCCCAAGGGGGTGAAAATTAGTTGGGGGGGGCATGAAAAAATCATATTCTTTTAGGTGTACAGCACAGCTATATATTTAGTATATACACAAATATATTGTATATATAGGGTATTAATTTCATGGGGTGGGCGGCTAGGAAAGAAAATGTCTACAAAGACTCCTTAGAGAGGTGATAATGGGAAAAAAATACAAGTTGAGAAATACCACTCTATTACAAGAATACACCAAAGTCCTTAACAGTAGAACTGTGGGTGAGAAGTGCCTGGCAGTCTATGTACATGATGTGCTGGAGGAGAGAGAGAAAGAGGTGGAGAGACAGGGAGAACAAGAGGAAGGGGAAGAACTCAGAAGCTGGAGGGCAAAGAAAGAAGGAGGAAGGGGCTATGACAATATAACAGGGTATATTTGGGACACGAGCCACCATGAAGTAAAGTTAAAATAAACCAAGTCAATACCATGGCAAATGTTACTATTTACTGAAACAGAAATTTCAGTCCTTCGGTCCTTCAAAAATGATCTAACAACTGCTGTCATTAGCATCCTTACTAAAAGTGTGGAACACGCATCAGCAACATTGCCATCACCTGGATTTGTGCTTCTCAAACTTAAATGTGCATATGAACCACCTGAGGGTCTTCTTAAAATTCAGTTTCAGTAGATCTGAGGTGAAGCACCAAATTATGCATTTCCAACAAGTTTCTAGGTGATGCTGATGCTTCTGGCTCATGGACCACACTTTATACGTCAAGGAGCCAGACCAGTGGTTCTCAAACTTTAGGGTGTGTTTTGCTAATACACAGACTGCCAAACCTCACCTCCAAACTTTCTGATTCAGTAAAACTAAAATGGGGCCCATGAATTTGCATTTCTAGAAAATTCCCAGATGATGGCAATGCTTTTGGTCAAGGGACCACATGTTGGTTACCACTGATCTAGACCAGGGTACACAAACTATGGCCCTAGATAATCCAGTAAACCACCAGTTTTTGTAAATAAAGTTTTCATTTACATATGGCTGTCTTATTGTTATGATGGCAGCACTGAGAGTTGCAATAGAGCTGGTATGCCCACAAAGCTGAAAATATTTGCCATCTGGCCCTTTACAGAAGAAGTTTGCCAGCATCTTAAATAGACTATCATTATTAAGACCAAACTGGCACAATCTAAACATAGTGCTATAGGTTTACAATTAACATGTATGAATTATAGTTTTAAAATTCATGTTATTTTAGAGTCCTTTCCTTTAGTATCTGATTCAAATTTTATAAATTCAAGACAGTTTAAAATTAGTTTTTCCCTTTATGCTTGCTTAATAGGGTTAAAGTTCATTAGATGTTAATCATTTAAGATAAAACTGTGAGAAATTATTTTACTCATAAATTTAATTCAAAAATCAACCTACTTCCACAATCATCCAGCCTTTCATTGCTTTACACTGTGGGGGAAGCTCCAAAATATCCAAGTGGTACACTCCACCCAGGGTTGTGAATTGGCATAAATCAACCTCATTGTCTTCAAAGAAACACGGCTTTTCATTAGCATTCTCTATCAGCAACAACTGTGCTAAAATTAATCAGATTAATTCAGTTTCTGAATAGACTCTAACATTTTGGTATCAGGAGGGAAAGGAAAAATCTCATACTGGAAACAAAGTTTTTATTTAGCTACTAAAACATCAAAAAGTGGTTAATTCAAAGCTATTCACAAAGCTAACCTTGGGAGTAGTAGTAAGCATGTATAACGGTAGGATAGAGGGGAGGGCTCCATTTATAGTTTATATACAAACACTAAGAATTTGTATATAATAAGCATGTTACTATTAAAATAACTTCAAAGATGTATTGTAGAGGAGGAAAAATAATTTTCCCTCTACCCTTCTGAGTTCTTGGCTGAAGCCCCTATAATAAAAGACAGGTTAACAAGAGAAAAAAATCATTAATTAATATGTGTATCTCATGTAAACATGGAAGATTACCCAGAGAAAAATGAGTAATCTGAAGAGGTGGCTCAGAACTCTGGCTTATACAGCCTCTTCAACCAAGAACAACAAATTTGTGGGGAAATGACAAGAGAAAGGAAAACAGTTTCAGGTTTTTGAGGGTAGAGAAAAGGACTAGTTAGTAAAGTTTGTTATTCAGATTCCTCTGGTTCCGTCTGCAGGCTGATAGGGTCTGAAGTTGTCTCTGGGCATTAACCATTGTCCCTCTTGGTAGAGAGAGGAGTAACACCTTTGAAATTTTATGTCTTGTTTTTAGGCAAATAGGGGGAGGATAGGCAGCTTTTCTTGCTTCTGCATCTTTTCAATTGCTCTTAACTTAAAATATCCTTATGCCAAAGTGGCATATTTTGTTTTTAAATTGGACATTATGGGGTTAAAAATCTGAAAGAAGAAAGTCAAATGGTGAAAAATATAAATTTTGGTCCATATATTAAAGCTATTTTTTTTTTCAACAAAAATAGTCCCAGCTCATTTAAAAAAAAAAAAAAAAGAAAAGAAATAGGGATAGCGGCTTTAAAGTGAAGAACTGTATTGGATAATCCCTTCTGTTTAGAAATTTTATGGGGAAATCTATAATTCCATAATTCTCAGTACACAATCAAGGGAATATTTTAAGTCACATATCACTAAGACCATTCCCACCTGTCACCAAAAGTCTTTCAGTGTAGTGCGATAGGTAAGAAAGGGAAATGAGACCACTCATAGGTTCCACCCTTTACTTGCTGTGTGATCTTATGCAAGATATGCTAATTAACATGTCTTTTCTCCCCTTCCTCTACAAAAGAGATACTAATATCTACCTTATTGAATTTGGGGGAGTTGTGAGTTAATACATGTAAAAAGCTTAGAACTGGTGCCAGACACATAGTAAAACTTAGGAAGTGTTAGTCTTATTATTTATCATTATAATTTTCCTCTCCCATGAAAGGAAGCACACTGAGAAGTCACTGAATTTAACACAGGGAGAGCAGACCCTGAAAATTAATGACAATATGCAAAGAAAATTCCAGTTAAGTAATTGCCCTTTTTCCCTTGTATACCTTCAATAAAATGCAGACTTTAATTTTCAAATTTATCTAGTTAATAATCCATTTACCTAAAAAGAAAGAAAAAGAATACTGTATCTAAATTCAGATATTTATGGTATATATTACTCGGATTACCATATAGAAAACCTCAGTCTTACTGACAGAGGTTCATGAACATACTATAGTATCCTAATTCTAACAGGAAAATTACCTCTTCAGGATAGAGAAAAGTTTTAAGGATATAAACCTAGTTGGCTGCTGAAAGAGAAGTGTGTTGGAAAAAGTGAAGAAGTAGATAAGAAGTATGTTATGAAAAATATGCTAAGAAATCCATAGAAAATGGATTCCTTAGAAGTGCCTGGGAAGTGATTTAAATAAATCTCAAACTAAACGATTTGCAAATTAAACATCACTATCATTTCGACATTTTTAAACTCTTTCCAATTGCTATTTTCCAAGATAAGACTGAATACGAAAGTGTTGAGAAATTTACGATTATGTATGTGTGTTTGTGAATATTCATTATAACATTGTAATAAAAAATTAGAAATAACTTTTCTACTAATAAAGATTTAAATAATGTTCCATTATTGGATGGAGTTATACAGCTACTAAAAAATAAGGTTATTGATGTATTCTGACTTAGGATCGTATAGAATGTTATTCATTTAAGTAGAATATGCATTGTGTTCTATGTATGTATGTAGAGTATGTTACATAAAATAACAAATATTAGTGATAAAAAAGTAATTTTCAAACACTTGTATGCTATTTCATGGCTTCGTTAAAAATCAAAAGAGAGCTAGAGAGAGAAGAACTACAAATAGAAGAAATTTTTGTTAATATTGGTTATTTCAGAAGAGGGATTATGAAGAATTTTCACTTTAAATAGATTTCTGCCACATCTGAGCTTTTCTGTATAATGACCCTGCATTTCTGTTGTAAGCAGGAAAATCCCAACAAAGTTAAATTCTACAAATGTAATTTAGAAGAATACCTGATAAAACTGTTTCACTTAATAATTTCATCTCCAGTTCACCTTTTGTGGCTTCAGATTCTTCCCGGACAACACTCTACAGAAAACACAAGGACAGATGGGTGTGATGGTCAGTGTCTGCCGCAGCCCAGATTCACTCTTCACTCTCTTTCTGCTCCAGTTCCCCCTTTGGAGGCCTGCTACCTTAATTCTCGGGCTCCAAACTGACACCTGCTCTGGCAGGAAAAGTGGACTCAAAAACAACATTTTAAAAATCAGTTAAAATGAGAGCATATCTCCACAGAACCTCACGAGGGCAGGAGCTAGTCTGCTCAGATGCCCCGATGACAATCCTCACGTGTAAAACAGACGAGGAGGCAATGCGAGCTATAAAAACATTACTTACAGTCGCGTTTTGATTTTAGCCAAGTTTTAGATTCTCCTTGACTTTGGCAATGAGCTCTCTGATAGACTAATTCCAAAGCCTGTTTTTGGGTGAGCCTCTCAAGGAAATTAAAGATGCCATGCACCAAGTAATGTGAAAGACACTCTACTGTAGTGTAATAAAATGAGTATTTCAATAGGAGGACATAAGTCTAGAATGTATATCTAAAGCTGCCACTAACTCACTTTTGTAATTTAGCAAGCCATTGAACCATTTTGGGCCTCAAATCCCTGCTCTAACAACATATTTGGTACTGAACTGAGTGCCAGACATAACAACACATCCTGGAAACAATCCTAAGAGATGGCTATTATCTTCATTTTACAAAACAAGGAAACTGAAGCTTAAGGAAATAACTTTAAAAAGTCAAATAAAATAAGAGAAGAATATTGTACGCAGTAAAGCTGTGTACACTGTAAGTATCTGGTTTCTGTGTGCTAATATTTGCAAACTGGATGATATCCAACAAACTTCATTTGACTCCATATACCATCTGTACTTTTGGAGCAATAGGAAAATCTCGTACCAGAATTTTAGTCAGAAGCTAGTTAATCCCATCATGTCTCTCATCCTCAGCCATCATACAGAGCCCAGTCTCCCTTAACAAATTATCTTGTCCCTTATTCCTGTCACTGTATTGCCCTGTGTCTTCTTCTTGACCACTTTTAATACCACTGCATTCTCTGCTAACCCTTTCCGTGGCACCTCTGAAACATCTCATTTACTAACTCATTCATTCAAAGACTTTTAAGAGTGCCTAAATTGTACAGGCATTGCCAGATACTAGGAATAAACAAGAAAAGACAAGGTCCTGACTCAAGGTGCTCCCAGTCTATTAGGGAAAGCAGGTAAACAAATGGTTATAGTACAGTTTTGTGGGTACTGTAGTAAAAAGTCAGGGGTCCATAATAGAAATATAAAGAAAGAACAGTTACTTCTGTGGGAAAAATATTCCGTGAGTGGGTAAAGACAGGAAATGCTACCCAAAGGTGGTAAAGTTTGAACTAAATCTTGAAAGAATATTGGGTCTTCCCCAAAAAATGGTGGGAAAAGTTCCAAGTGTGAAGGCAGAAAGGCATGAAGCAAAACAAGGGTTCCAAGCACCCCAAATACTCAGGTATGGTTGGGGTGAGACGTACTAAGAAGTTGTAAAAATTTGAAGCTGGAGAGAGGCAGGGGCTAGAGTGTAGAGTTTAGATGACACTCTAAAGACTAGAATTTCTCCTATGGATAAAAGCCCAGAAAGGACTTAATAGGACAGTGGAATTTGGAAAGAGTATTCTGGTGGCCAGCTGATGAATGGATTCCTTAGTGGAGAGTAAGAAGTCCAAAGTAATCATGGAACACTGCATCATAAACTAATGATGTACTGTATGGTGACTAACATAACATAACATAACATAACATAACATAACATAACATAACATAACATAACTAAATAAATATCCAAAGTAAGAGGATCAGGGCCAAACTCGAGGTAGAAGTAATCAGGTTCATTAGAAGGAGCATATATGAGAGACTACACAGAGGTAGAACCAACATAACATGGAGGATGACTTGCTATAGAAGACCAGGGACAGGTGAAGGCTGATTTTTAGGTGTCTTGCTTAGGTACTAAAGTGCATGGTGATACAGTTATCAGGAAAAGACAAAGAGGGGGGCGTGTGGGTGGCTCAGTCGTTAAGCGTCTGCCTTCAGCTCAGGGCGTGATCCCAGGGTCCTGGGATCAAGCCCCACATCGGGCTCCCTGCTTTTCTGGGAGCCTGCTTCTTCCTCTCCCACTCCCCCTGCTTGTGTTCCCTCTCTCGCTGGCTGTGTGTCTCTCTCTGTCAAATAAATAAATAAAATATTGAAAAAAAAAAGAAAAAGACAAGGAAGGACAGGTTTAAGGGAAAAGTAATGAATTCACTTGTGGGTATGCTGATTTTGAGGCGCCCGTGGACATCCAGGTGGCCTTTGACATTATCATTAAAAATCCAGTTGCGTTTCTTTCTTCCAGGAAGGATTCTGATCATTCAAAATACCAAAGATCTCAGGCCAATAAGCAAGGCAGGCTTTCCAACTCACATCTTCAAAAAAAGTTGAGAATTCTTCAGAGTTTAGACCAAACTAGTATCCTCCCTTGCAGAAAAACTCAAAATTTAGATTTCTCAAAGGAACTTTTCCCTCGATAGCCATAGTACTATGACATGCAACAACAGGAATTTATCAGCTTCTCTGTTATCACAGAATACAATAATCTTGTATTTAACACACTGACTTTACATAATTCAGAATTTTTACCATTTTATGCTACTTTTTAGCTCAACTGACTCTTTTTTGAAGCTAGACTACTCGATGCAGGAAGCAATGTGTCAATTTACATTCTGGAGCAAGCCCCTTAATCTTGCTGACTACTCCAGAACGTTTTCCTGTCATTGCAGTTGTACGACCATTAGAACGTACTCCTGCACAAAACTTAAGCTCCAAACTGCATCTGTTGACAATATAATCTTTCGTAGTTTTATACATTATGAAGCTCCTTGTGTTGGCTGGCTATGAAGCTGAAAAAAACGCTTTTTTCTTCATATTATCATGTTTTATATCTGATCATGAAAAGTCCTGTTTCATCATAATTGTTTTACAAAATTGGCTATTTTTCATGGATTTTTTTCTTCTCCAAATAAACTTCAGGGGCGCCTGGGTGGCACAGTGGTTGGGCGTCTGCCTTCGGCTCAGGGTGTGGTCCCGGCATTGTGGGATCAAGCCCCACATCAGGCTCCTCCGCTATGAGCCTGCTTCTTCCTCTCCCACTCCCCCTGCTTGTGTTCCCTCTCTCGCTGGCTGTCTCTATCCCTGTCGAATAAATAAATAAAATCTTTAAAATAAATAAATAAATAAACTTCAGTAGTGTTTCGTCAAGTCTCAAAATTACCAACTGGAATTTTTTCTTGAATAACAATAAATTTATACAGGTATAATAAAACTATAAAATAATATTTTCTAAAAGCTGTTTGCCTAGAAACATTGACAGAATATGAAACAGAAGGTAGCTAAAGTATAACTTTTCAATGAGACGTGGGCTCAACAGACACAGGAATTGCCCTATAACATGGGAAGGACTTCATAGAACACTAGCAAAGTATTTTTTGTTGCAACTTGATAAATGCGCAGATATTGTAACATGGAAAAAAAAATATATATATAAAATTTGAATTTGATATAAAACAAATATTGTAACATGGAAACAGATATAAAACAGATATTGTAACATGGAAAAAATATATATATAATTTGAATTTGATATAAAACAACCTGGATCATGAATAAGATCAATGGAAACAGAATAGAGATTCCAGATATAGATCTCATGATCCACTTGGGAATTTAGCATTTGGCATTTCAGATCAATAGGAAAAATCTAGGTTCATATGGTAAGTGTTTTGAGACAGTTGGGTAAGATTTGAAATAAAACAAATTTAGATTCTTCCCACTTTACACTAAAATAAATTCCAGATGGATAAAAGATTTAAATGTAAAAACGTAACTAAACCGATCAAAAGCCACAAAAATCACGAGAGTATTTGATGAGAAAGTATGTGTTGACATCAGCAATTAGCAGTGCCGTACGTGATCTTGATATTGCACATCTGAAAAACACCAGCACTGAGTACAAATTGGTCTAGAATTTTGCTGTCCATCAAGAGAATATCTATATAAAGGAAGTTCATTGGTCTGAAGTCCAATTTTTCATCAAAAGGTGATTTAAATTTAGAGCTTCAGAATAAATTGTTGGAATTGGCTCTTCCTAAGGAATCAAAATGAATTTCGAAAATACAGTGTCATTTGCTTCATTTTGTCTAAAAGCTAAGAATGATTATCCTGAGTGTGCTGAAGTCTCATTTATTCCTGTGGCTTTAATACCATCTGTAGGCCAGTGGTTTCCAGATCTGCGCTAGCGAGGCTCTGCGGGACACACACGGTCTGTACTGCTCCGCTCTAGAAGCGCGATGCACAGTCCGCGCGGACATGTAGCTGTGCCTGACTTTGAGCAGAGCTCCAGGTTCACATCTGCCTACCTGACACTTCCCTTCATGTGTCCCAAAAGTACCCTGCCCAAAATAAAACTCTTGTTTCACTGTCACTCTCAACCAGTTCAGTCCATTCCTGTGCATCTCAGTAAACTGCACCACCATCCGCTTAGTTTCCCAAAATAAAAACTCCGCAGGACTGTTTTACCTGCAAAACATATCCCAAACATATCCACCTTTCCATGTCTCTTACTACCACCTTGGACCAGGCACCACTGCTCCTCACGCCTTCCCACTGCTATTAACCAGATGCTGAGCTTCTACTCTGGCCCCGCCCAATCCGTTCTCTACACAGGAGCCAGAATAACGGTGCAAAGCTATCAATCAGATCATGCCACCCTCCCACTTACAGCCCTCTAATGGCTTCCCATTGCATATATGATAAAATCTTCACTTACTCTGGCCTGCAAAGCCCTGCTTCTTCTGGCTTCTGTTTTCCTCTCTGATGTCATCACACACCACTTTCCTCCTTCCAACATATGTCAGGCCACTGGCCTTCTTACCTGGTACTCATTTCTGTCTCATGACCTTTGTAGTAATTGTACTCTCAGACTAGAATATTTTTACCCTATTACATAGCTGATTCCTTCTAGTCGTTCTCAGCTTAAATAATAACTCATCATACAAGCCCTCCCCAACCACCCAATCTAGTCACCACCAGATTATCTCCCATAATCCTGTTTAATTCTGTGCATGACATTTATTACTATCTGTTGTTCTCCAGTTTTTCTCATTTATTGTTGGTCTCTCATGACTTGTATATAAATCATGAGAGCAAGAATCTCATTTGTCCTTTCATCATTGTCCTGTGAGGGCAGAACAGTACCTGCATACATAGGTAGACTCAATAAATATTTGTTGAGTAAAGAAATAAGCAGAAGGTCCGGGGTATGACCATGAAAATGGGTCGCTGAAGCAAATTTGTGGGAAGTTGAAGGTCACTAAATGTTGACGCTATATTTTTTACATGGGTTATTCTCATGGATTTTAAATTTATCCATGATGATGCCAAGAAGTACCTGAATCTCCAGAGATATTTCATGTCTTCACACTTTTCCCCAATAACCTGAATAATTTCCTTTCCTTCTCATCTAAACTTCTCCATGCCTATCAAAGGATCTAGTTCAAATGTTACCTCATCAGAGAAGACATCTATTCACTCTATTTTTCTTTTGGATCAGATGTGATCTCTTAACTCCCATCCATAATCTCTCTCATTGCACATATCAGAATATGTTCTCCACAAGATTGTTCATTGAAAATAAAGATCATGTTGAATTTCTTATAGAAGGTACTTAGTAATGTTTTATATATATCTACTCATATTTATGTTAAATCTTGTATCTTTTTAGAGTATCTTAAAGACAAAGACTATTTTTAACTTGAACTTTAAAAAGGCCCATATACCATGCATGCTCCTTAGATCACTACAATATTTCTGAAGGTGATTATCATCTTTTTAAAAAAGCATTTCTCATAAATGTGCAACATGTAAATTAGGCTTTTCTAAAAACTTTGTAAGATATATATATTGGGAAGACAATATTACCCAATACCTATAATTTTAGTGTTATTATTATTACACATTTAAATTAACTAAAATATGGTATTAAGAGCCCTCTAGTGGCAAAGTTCTTAATAGACCTACAAAAAAAGATAATTTGGATCATCTTCTGAGATTTAGTTTTTTTAACAAGGTGCTAAATACTTTTTATTTGTGATCATATCACATATCACATACAACTCAGGTATTTTGGGTAATTCCGACATTTTATACTGATAATTTGTCTTGCAATCAGCCTCCAAATTCATTAAAAAAGATAGGGGAAATATATTTATATTAAAATATGCCAACCTAAAAATTTTAAAGGTAAGCAGTTTACCCTAAATGAAAAAAGAAAGTTGTAAAAATACAGAAATCTCTTCCTCTAAAGCCAAAATATACTGTTTTCCTACTGATGTAACAGGTAGTCCCTAATTTATACATATACTTAAAACACAGGTACACAGATATATACAAGTTAAATTTCATGAATTTACATGCCAATTAAAAAAATTTAGAATACACGTGCCAAACAAAACAGTGTTGTGAATGGCATTTAGGGTTATGATAGTCCTTCTACTGCTGTGATTATAAAGGAATATATATTCCTTTATTCCTTCACATATATTGCTTCAAATTCATTCTGAGTTCCAAATGGACTGCAAGCACACACTTCCTGAGGCCTTGTGGTGAAAATGAAGCCTCCCTATCACCACTTGTACTATGTCACATCACTACAGGGATCAGAACTGCTGAGGAAGGTTCCCAAGAATCTTTTTGCCAAGCTCGAAATTTCCCTAAATGTAGCATAAATCGTTCCCAGCACACTCAATTGTAATTGAAAGGGTCTCAAGCATCTCTAATACAGAATGACGGAAGTGTGGATAGTGGCGGATTCCTTGATATGGGTGGCTGTGCTTTTACGTAGATAGTTCACAACAAATCAGACTCAAGTCAGGGCCCACTTTTAATCACTTAAGCATACATTCATTCACTTATTTCATTCACTCAATAAACATTCATTGAACCCCTATCATATACCAGGCCCTGTGCTTACACTAAATACAAACTGTCAAGACATTCTTGTCCTCAAGATCATAATTATTTAAGGTTAAGAATTCTGATAATTAAACAGAATAAGAATGGAGTAGAGACATCTAATTTAGCCTGAAGGGGAAAACTTTATGGAGGTAAAATTTAAGGTAATTCTTTAAAGACAAAGAGAAGTTCGGTGCAGTGGGTGAGGATGATGGCTGGAAGAGAATTTCACAATGACAAAACAGCAAACGGGCATCACAGAGGCTTATGAACTTTTCTCCCTTTAAAATCAAAAAAGGAAATATATTGTTTCATTTTCTATTAGAAAAGTAATGTGTGTTCAATACTTGCTTATTGAAAATTCAAACAATACAGAAGTGTAAAGAAAATTTTAAAATCACTAATAATATAGAATCATCTCACTTTTCTCACACTCCCCACACCTGACCACCAAAATAGCCGCTGTTTGGTGACTAGGCTTCCAGATTTTCTTCTATGCATTAACAAGTAACAGAAATCCCCTCACAAAACAGAATCCTATGGCTAATGTGGTTTTGTAACTTGAATAAGTATCTTAACAATACATTTTCGGTATCTTTCTATATAAAAGTATATAGGTTCCAGTTCAAGATGGTGAGGTAGGAGGACCTTGAACCCACCTCCTCCCACAGATACATCAAAACTACACCTACATATAGAAGAGTTTCCTCTGGGGCTGGCGGGGGGAAGCCCAAAACTAGCTGAGTAACTCCCACACATTGGGTGAATGAGAAAAAACCCCATCAAAGTGGGTAGCAAAGGCTGAGACACAATCTTGCCACGAATCCCACTTCCCTGCAGTGACCTGCGATCAGGAGGGAGCACAGAGACATCAACGTCTCTCTGAGGACTGAAGTATTTGAACCCCATATCTAGCACTGTAACTTTTAAAACCTGCAGTTGAGAGATCAGCCCCTAAAATACCTAGCTTTGACAGCCGATGGGGCTTGTGTCCACAAAACCCACAAGGCTATAGCAAGCTGAGAAACAGTTACAAAGCTTCCTCTGTTTGATTTACCAGCCCCAGGGCCTAGCGCAGAAGCAGCAGACAGAAAATCGCCCTGACTTTCTGTGAAAGAGACTTATTTGCTTATCTAAAAGTATAGGCCCGAGGGCCAGGGCGTATAATTTAATGCACCTCTAGGGGCCTACTGAATTACTCTTCAAAAACAGAAGCCAGGGGGCACCATCTCTGTGTTCTCCCTCTGTCTAGCGCCAGATTCCAGTATCTCCCAGAAAGGAGCTTACAACCTATTTCTGTATGTGATTTTCTGCAGCCACCACCCAGGGGACACCTTTAGATTGCATGGCTCTGGTGACCAGTAGGGCTCACACACAAGAGTCCCATAGGGCTGTAACAAATAGTGAAAGGGTTCTTAACTGGCCACCATCCCCAGGAGAGGCAACAGACCCAGGAGTTCAGTCTTTTTGTGAAAGAGACCTATTAGCTTATCTAAATAGCTATGGCCTGAGGGGCAGGCTTCTAATTAAAAACACATCTAAGGGCCAACTGTAATCCTCCCCAGAGACTGCAATGGGTGCTCTCTCTTCGAGCTCGCTCGCTCTCTCTCTCCCTCCCTGCTTCGCTCTAGAGCACCACTATTTAGCAGAGGACAGTTAATACACGTGCCTGGTGGCCTGAGTTTTGCATCTAGTTCCCTGGTTTTTGTGGCTGCTGCCCAGGGGATACCTCTTGATTGCCTGGGTCTGGTGGCCAATGGGGCTTGTTTTCATGGATCACCAAAACAGTTGCAAAGAAAGAAACAGTCTTAACTGGCTATCACCCCAGCACTTAGCTCAGAGGGAGCAAACAAAAATATCCTTCTTCCAGTATTTCCCGGAAAGATGTACATTTGCATACTTTATAAGCTGCTGCCTGAAAGCCTGGCTTCCAATTAACCTGAACCTAGGTGCTGACGGAGACCCGCATCTTTGGGAACAGATCTTGGTGCATCCTCAGCTACTGAGAGCCACTAAAAATAAAGTAGGCTGCTTTGGACAATCACAAAAGACCAAGAGACAGTGAAGAGCTAAGGCAAGGTTGAATGACACGTTTTATCTGCTACATGAGGCCACTCCAAGACAGGGAGAGGTGGCTGTTTAATGCACAGAAACCAACAGAGAGAGTCATGTAAAATGAAGAAACAAAGGAATATATTCTAAAGGAAAGAACACGATAAAACCTCAGGAGAGACCTTACTGAACTGGAGGTGAGGGGCTTATCTGATAAAGGTTCAGAACAATGGTCATAAAGATGCTCACCACACTCAAAAGAAGAAGGGACGGACAACGTGAGAATTTCCACAAAGAGACAGAAAATATAAGATTGTGGAATAGAAATCCCAGAGCTGAAGAATACAAAAAATGAACGGAAAAAATACAATTAATAAACTCAAAGGGCAGTGGAATTCACCCAATCAGAGCAGAGAAAGAGAGAGAGAGAGAGAAAAAGTGCGGAGATAGCTTTAGAGACTTACAGACATTACACAGATCAACATTCACATTATAGGGGTCCCAGAAGGAGAAGAGAGATGGGAGTAGAAAACTTATTTGAAGAAATAATGACTGGTAACTTCTCTACCCTGGGGAAGAAAACAGACATCCAGATCCAGGAAGCCCAGAGAGTTCCAAAAAAGATGAACCCAAAGAGACCCACACCAAGACACATTATAATTAAAGTGTCAAAAGTAAAAGACAAGGAGAGAATCTGAAAAGCAACAAGAGAAAAATATTTCATGACAAGCCCCCATAAAACAGTCAGCAGATTTTTTTCAGCCGAAAGTTTGCAGGGCAGAAGGGAGTGTCACAATTTATTGTGCTAAAAGAAAAATCAGAAACAAAAACTGCCAAGTAAGAATACCTGGCAAAGTTATCATTCAGAATTGGAGGAGAGATAAAGAGCTTTCCAGACAAGCAAAAGGTAAGAGTTCATCCCCACTAGGCCAGCCTTATATTATAAGAAATGTCAAAGTGACTTCTTCAAATTGAAACAAAAGGGTACTATTTAGTAACAGAGAACACATGAAAGCACAAATCTCACTGGTAAAGGTAAATGTATAGTAAAATTCAAAATAATTAATGTAAAGATGGTGAGTCAATCTCTCATTAAGCTACTATAAAGGTGAAAACAGAAAAGTAGTAAAAATAACTATACTATAATTTGTTAAGGAATACACAAGATAAAAAGATGTAAATGGTGACATCAAAACCATCGAACATGGTGGAGTTAAAATATAGAGCTTTAGAATGTGTTCAAACTTAAATTGTTATCAACATAAAATAGACAGTTATAAATATGTTGTTTTATGTAAGCCTCATAGTATCCACAAAGCACAGAACTTATTATAGACACACAAAAGATAAATAGAAAAGAATCAAAGCATACCACCACAAATCAAGGCATCATGCAAAAGGAAGAGAGCAAGAAAAGAAGAAAGAACAGGAATTACAAAATAACTCGAAGACAATGAACAGAATGTCAGTAAGTAATTACCTATCAATAATTACTTCAAATGTAAACCAACTAAATTCTCCAATCAAAAAACACAGAGTGGTTAAATCATAAAGAAAGAAGACCCATCCATAGGCTGCCCAAAAGAGATGCACTTCAGATGTAAAGACACACACCACACACACACACACACACACACACAGTGTGTGAAGGGATGGAAAAAATACTCCACGCAAATGAAAACCAAAAGAAAGATAAGGTAGCTGCACTTTTATCAAAGACTTTAAGATAAAGACTAATAAGATAAAGGTCATTACATAATGATAAAGGGGTCAATCTAACAATATACAACATAAAATTTATGTACCCAACATAGGAGAACCTAAATATAGAAAGCAATTATTAGCAGATCTAAAGGGAGAAATAGCAATACAATAATAGTAGGGAGTTTTAATACACCACTTTCATCAATTATTAGATCACTCAGACAGAAACCTATAAGGAAACATTGGCCTTAAATAATATGTTAGGCCAGATGAATTTAACAGACATATATAGGCCATTCCATCCAAATGCAATGGAATATACACTCTTCTCAGGTGCACACGGAACATTCTCCAAGATAGATCATACGTTAGACCACAAAATAAGTCTTAATAAATTTAAGAAAAGTGATATCATATCAGGCATCTTCTCCAACCACAATGTTATGAAACTAGGAATCAATTACAAGAAAACTGGAAAATTCACAAATATATGGCAATTAAAAAACATGCTACTGAACAACCAATGGGTCAAAGAAGAAATCAATGGAGAAATTAAAAAAAAATACCTTGAGACAAATAAAAATAGAAACAACATACCAAAACCTATGGGATGCCACAAGAGGAGTTGTAAAAGAAAAGTTCATAAATGCCTATATCAAGAAACAAGAAAGATTCCAAATAAATAACCTAATTTTATACCTCAAAGTACTAGATAAGGAACAAATGAAGCCTAAAATTAGAGGTAAATAACGTAGATCAGAACAAAGTGAAATAGAGACTAAGAAAACAATAGGAAAGATCAATAAAAGATATTTTTTTATTTTATTTTTTTTATTTTTTTTAAAGTTTTTTTTTTTTTTTTTTAAGATTTTATTTATTTATTCGACAGAGATAGAGACAGCCAGCGAGAGAGGGAACACAAGCAGGGGGAGTGGGAGAGGAAGAAGCAGGCTCATAGCAGAGGAGCCTGATGTGGGGCTCGATCCCAGAACGCTGGAATCACGCCCTGAGCCGAAGGCAGACGCCCAACCGCTGTGCCACCCAGGCGCCCCACAATAAAAGATATTTTTTTAAAAAGATAAACAAAATTGACAAAACTTTAGCTAGATTCACGAAGAAACGAATAAATAAAATCAGAAATGAAAGAGGAAACATTACAACTGATACCACAGAAGTACAAAGGATCATAAGAGACTACTCTGAACAATTGCACACTAGCAAAATATACAACCCAGAAGAAATGGATATTCCTAGAAACATACAACCTGCCAAGACTGAATCTTGGAGAAAGAGAATATCTGAACAGATCAATTGCTGGTAAGGAAATTGAATAAGTAATCAAAACCCTCCTAACACACAAAAATCCAGGACCAGATGGCTTCACTGATGAATTCTACCAAACATTTAAAGAATAATTAATACTAATCCTTCTCAAAGTCTTTCAAACAACGGAATAAAATGGAACATTTCTAAACTCATTTTACAAGTCCAGTATTACCCTGATACCAAAACCAGACAAGAACACCGTAAGACAATTATAGGCCAATATTCCTGATAAACAGAGCTGCAAAATTCTCAACAACATATTAGCAAAGTGAATTCAACAATACATTAAAAGGGTTGTACACTATGATTAAGTAGGATGTATTACAGGGATACAAGAATGGCTCAACATCCACAAATCAATCAATGTGATATAGCACACTAACAAAATGAAGGATAAAAATCATGTAATTATCTCAGTAGATGCTGAAAAAGCATTTGACAAAATTCAACAGCCATTTTTAAAAAAACTCTCAACAAAGTAGGTATAGAGGGAATGTACCTTAACATAACGAAGGCCTTATATGACAAGCTCACAACCATCACACCCAACACTGAAAAGCTGAAAGCTTTTCCTCTAAGATCAAGAATAAGACAAGGATGCCCACTGTCACCACTTTTATTCGACATAGTATTGGAAGCCCTAGCCAGGGCAATTAGTCAAGCAAAAGAACAAGTAAAAATGCCACTATCTACAGATGACATGATATTATATATAGAAAACACTAAGGACTACAAGAAAAATCTGTTAGAACTTATCAATAAATTCAGCAAAATTACAGGATACAAACTCAATATACAAATCTCAGTTGCATTTCTATATACTAAAAACAAACTATCAGAGAAATCAAGAAAACAATCCAATTACAATTCTATCAAAAAGAATAAAATACCAGGAATAAATTAAACCAAGGAAGTAAAAGACCCGTATACTGAAAAATGAAACACTGATAAATGAAATTAAAAACACAAATAAATGGAAAGATATTCTACGCTCATGGATTAAAAGACTTAATATTGTTAAAAAGTCCATACTACCCAAAGTAATCTGCAGGTTCAGTGTGATGCCTATCAAAATCCAATGACATTTTTTACAGAAATAGAACAAATGATCCTAAAATGTGTATGGAACCACAAAAGATCCTGAACAGCCAAGGCGATCCTGAGAAAGAAGAACAAAGCTAAGGCATTGCACATCCTGATCTGAAATTATATTACAAAGCTATAGCAATTAAAGCAGTATTATATTGGCATATATTAGCACTTTACATCACATACAAAAATTACCTCGAAATGGACTAAAGACTTGAACATAAGACCTAAAACCATCAAACTCCTAGAAGAAGGCATAGGTGGTAAACTCCTTGACATTAGTCTTGGTGACCAAAAACAAAGGCAACAAAAGCAAATATGAATAAGTGGGAAAACATCAAACTTAAAAGCTTCTGTAGAACAGAAGAAACAATCAACAACACAAATAGGCAACCTACCAAATGGAAGAAAATATTTGCAAATCATATATTTGATAAGGGGTTAATATCCAAAATATACAAAGAAGCTACACAACTCAATAGTAAAAAAACAATCTAATACAAAAATGGGCAGAGGATCTGAGTAGACATTTTTCCAAAGAAGACATTTAGATACATGAAACAGGTCAACAGGTACATGAAAAGGTGCTCACCATCACCAATCATCAGAGAAATGCAAATCAAAAAACACAATGAGATACCACCTCTTACCTGTTTGGATAGCTATTTTCAAAAAGATAATAAGAAGGGCTGGCAAAGAAGTAGAGGAAAAGGAGCCCTTGTGCGCTGTTGGCGGGAATGTAAATGGGCGCAGCCACTGTGGAGAATAGTCTGGAGCTTCCTCAAAATAATTAAAAATAGAACTACCGTATGATCCAGTAATTCCACACTTGGGTATCTATCCAAAGGAAATAAAAACACTAACCTTGAAAAGATATATGCACCTCCATGTTCACTACAGCATTATTGATAGTAGTCAAGACATGGATGCAAGTGTTCACTGATGGATGAATGGATAAAGTAAACACGGTATATATACACAAATGAATATTATTAAGTCATAAAAAAGGAAATCTTGCCATCTGTGATAACATGGATGGATCTGGAAGGCATTATGTGAAATAAGTCAAAGAAAGACAAATATTGGATTATCTCAGTTATATGTGGAAGCTAAACAAAAACAAAAACAAACTCAAACACAGGGAAGAGACTGGCAGTTGCCAGGGATTGGTGGGGGTGGGGGTGAGTAAAATGGGTGAAGATGGCTAAAAGGTAAAAAACTCCAGGTGTAAAGTAAGTCCTGGAGATGTAATGTACAGCATGGTGACTGTAATTAATAATACTGTATTGTATATTTGAAAGTTGCTAAGAGAGATCTTAAAAGTTCTCAACACAAGAAGAAAATATTTTAACTATGTGTGATGATGGACGTTAATTTAATTAGACTTACTATGGTAATTATTTCATTGTAAAGATATCAAATGATTATGTGGTACACCTGAAACTAACAGATATGTCAATTTTATCTCAATTTAAAATTTAAAAGAAGTATATAAAATCTATATCATTATTTTGAATGGCTATTTGATTGCTAATTACCCTGTGGAAAATATTTGCTGCTATAAAAATATCGCAATAAACATTGTAGCACATTTTTATTTATTTGTCCTATTATTTCATAATAAATTATTAACATTAAAATCACTGTTGGGTACATTTACATAGTACCGAATTGCCCTT
>NW_024425119.1:23211516-23356587 GCF_017311325.1 Ursus maritimus
GAAAGAGTGTACAAATTTACATTTCTAACAACAGTATATGAAAATGCCTCCTCCCCCTCATGCTCGAACTGAGAAGACAGGGTATCATGTTGCTTCTAATTTGATCACTCACTTGATTCACTATCTTTTTATTTTTTCATTAGCTAGTTGCATTTCTCCTCTCATCTGACTACTCAAGTCCTTTGCCTAATCTCACAATAGGAAATTATCTTACCAGTTTGTAAGAGCTGTTTATATTAAAATATTAACCCCTTGTTTTATATGTTTAAATAGTTTTTCCATTTCATTATCTTTCAACTTTCTTCATAGAGAGGTTTATTTGGCTATACAAATGTTTGAATCCAGTGAATCTCCTTTTATGGTCTTGATTTGGATGCACTGATAAGAAAGATCTTCTTGTAAAGATAATAAAATAACTTTCCTATATTCTCCTCATATATTTGTATCATTCTGAGTTTTCATTAGTTTGTTTTTATATTTAAAACTTTAATGTTATTTTTTTAAATACAAATAAAAATTAATTTCAAATCCCAAACCAATCACTATATTAAACCCATCCTTTCCCTTCTCAATTTCTGGAACTTCTTGTATACAGATCTTGAATCTCTTACTTCTTTCTATCCTTTCTTCTACTTTTCCCCCCCCCATAAATTCCATCAAATTATCTTCGTCTTCCTCTTTTGAGCTGCTGACTCTCTTTATCTATCCAGTGATTTCTACCCTCTGCAGGCTACTCAGACTTAGAAAAGGTGGTTTACACTGTTCGGTATTAGTAGCAAGAGTAGGCCCAGCGGGCCATTGTTAAAATCTGCTCTCCCTTCTTTCCTACCCAGCAAAGCACAGCAAGCGCCTGGGGGATTCTTCGCTCCAAGCAGTTACTGCTCCCCAGGCCTGACCCCGCCCCACCGATCCTCCTTCAGCACAGGAGACAGCTTTTCCCTCATGCCTTGGCACACTGAACCATGACCTCGGGATCCTTCTGCTTCTGTGGAACGCATTCGTGCTTTAGCATTATTCATATAAACTTTCTCAGAATTCTGTGGGGGTTCTGGAAGGAGGCTAGAGCACACAGGTGTAAGCATCGATACACACGCCTGCTCGGTGTGATGAGAGTTTTGGTTCCTGGAAACGGGGGCACTAAGTGAATTAATGTTACTCATCTTTTGGGCAATTTTCTCTTTTGAAATCCCCTGATCACAGAGTTCCCTCCAGCCAGGTTTCCCTGTCTCCCATTCATAGAACTGTTGGTCAAGCTTCCCAGGCTGAGGAGAAGTTTCATAAAATAAAACTGTTTCTGCCGTATCACTCATTGCTGATCTTAACTCTGGGTTTCCTAGACTACTTATTTGAGGACAGCTTCAATATTCCATGAAACATGCGCTTTACCACTGGGTAGAATGCTTTTCCCGGGCGTACTTTTGTGGCATTATCAACATTAGCCATTGGCATATCTTTAGTTATTGTTATAAGTTGAAACTGTTCAATAAAGCATTAAATAACAATGGAAAAACCAGATGTAAACACATTGATAAGAGCCATTTGAACCTAGGAAAGCTTAGTTTGGTAGCTTTGAGCTCACTAGTTGAGAGTAAAGGAAATAACTCGTTACTGTATCGAATGACAGACCTTGAAAAAGATCTATAATTGCACTGTTTGTTATTACCGTGAATTTATATGCTTATATTTTTAATATAAAATTATTTCCAACATTAACAGAACTGTAATAAATCATCACTGCATAAGGCCATTTTAACAGACATGTGCATAAGAAAGAATTGTGTTAGCCATGTAAATTCAAGTAACAAATTATGTTTCCTAATTATTATTTCACAATTTTCAAATAACGTGAAATTCTTGAATAAAATGTTGATGGGTTTTCATTAAATATTAATTATAATCAAGGAACTTGAGGGGGGAGAAATTATCCAATATTTTGAATCAGATCAAGGCCAAACATTTTTAGACACTTTTTTCGTACAACAATTTTGTTACCTTGTTTTTAATTTGCCCTGTTTTCACGAATGTTCCACCACAAATCCTGTCAAATTTTAAGTTAATGGGTTTTCATTTTGTTTTTTACTGCGTATTTAATTACTGAGAAGTCTAGGCCCTATTTACTCATTCTTTATTTTCCCCCACCTTAGAAATCAGTATGTCCCTTCCACTCACATCTTATTAGCTAAAGCAAGTCCTAGTCATGCCCAGCTTCAGGGGGGTGAAGAGAGTAATCATCCGATATGTGCAGAAAAGACAGGAAAACTATAAATATTGTTTAACTCTATCTAGTGAAGCTACCATGCTGAGAAGTAAAATCAATTTTTTTGTTTTAAAAGTTATCGGATTGCTCAAAGAACATTTTTTTAAGTGACAAATTTTTAAAGAGCGAATTATTTCCCACTTCTCTAAAATATCAGCTATATACAGGTTTCTGGGTTCTCTATTCCTTTTAATTTTTACATGGTTGTAATCATACTCTAAATACTATTCTTTGTGTCGATCATTATGTCATATCCATTTTCTATATTGCTAAGGAATCGCTATAATTTTTTATTCTGGTATAATATAAAATGGAATTTTTCAATTAAATACATTCTTAGATTATTTAATAATTCCTATCTGATTTCAAATTTATATTCAATCTAATTCTTAACCCTTCCCTGTGTTTAAAGAAAATAAACCAAAAAAACAATACACATCATATCTTAGGCACTTGCAGGAAAACCTGCTATTTCTGGTCCTTCCTAATATGCAGATTGTTTATGGCCAAACAAAAAAGCTGCTTAGTTCTGAAAAATTCTAAAGAGACAATTAATTCTAACATAATTAAGTAAGTGGCTTGAAAATCCAGAAATAGAAAAGAGCAGAAAATGACTGAAGGAATATGATAATTAAATTACCCAAATATGTTATTATGTCTAAAGATGTCAAGTTTTGAGAGCAGTACAATACTTAACGAAAATCAATTTTACTTTATAAAATCCTTTCTGACAAAATCAAGAGCTAAGAAAGAAAGTAATGTAAGATAATCCTTCAGTTTGTGAAAGTATTTACCTCGTTTCCATATAATGGCAAGTTCCCTTAAGCGAGTTTGAAATACCGTACATAAAAATTAAATTTGCTTCAAAGTTGTTCAGGCATGTCCCTAAAATAAAACCAAGCAATTCCTGTGCTGAACTTTAGGATGTTGAAGCAACAGGCTCAACTATGAATAGTGACTATCGGTAGAAGGTAAGAAGAAAACATACACATTCAAAATTGAGCCTCTTTCAGACAATTTCTAGTTGTTTAGGAAAAAATCTTAAGAATGCTCCAAGGGAATCTAATAACACGTATTACATGAAGGAAAAAAACGTATACGTTTAAAAAATGCGTCCTACCATTTGTACTTCACTATCACCTTGTTCCTCAAATTTTGTTTCTTCTTCGTGAACCGAGTTAGATTCATTTTCTCGTTGTTTACCCTCTTCTTGGAGCTCTTTGCTGATTGCTGCCTCTTCATTCTTAACTTCCTCTTTGGCAAAGTCAGTTACTGTGGCAGTATGTTCTTGTAATGATGCTGGAACAGGGCGCAGTGGTGTGACATGGTCATAGTGAGTATGCAGGAGGCGCAGGGCAATGTCACTTGTTGCTAAAATCCTTGGAATTTCAAATCCAATTTGTGTTTCAGAGAATCTGACACTTCTGTACCTGTTAATAATTTTTTTAAAAAAGGATGAGACCCTAGGAAACTAAGTCTGTTGAGAATTTGTACCTGAGCAGTATTTCTCTCCACTTGAATTTTGCCAAACTTTGGAATCCCCATGCATGCTTGCTTGCTTTGCAGCATTTGAACCCAGTGGTTAATGTTATCCTTCTCAAAACACTCTCTTGGGATCCATGACCCCATACTCTTCTTTTCCATCCCTGGCAGGGCCTTCTCTGTTTCCTCAGGATGGCCTTCTTCCTAATCATCCCTTAAATGTTGACATCACTCTACTCTCTTTCTTCTTCCCTCTCCATAGTCTCCTTTGATATTATTTTGATGGCCCATATATAACACGTTTTACAGTGAAAAAGGTTATATTATTATATTGTCTCCTTAGATTTAAATGGCAGCGTATTTTATAGCAAATATAACTTGGAAAATATTTTGTTCCCTCCTGTTACTAAATATCAAAATTAAACTTCAATTCTTTCCATCGTCATATGACCAGTCTTTTCAGAGCTGGGGCCAGAACCAGAACCAGGCCTCCTAACTTTTACGTTGGTAATTTTTTCCCTAAAACTCACTGCCATACTAACTCAATTTGAAATATTGAAGATTAAACAGAAGAAGTGATCATGAATTTATCATCACTATCATTTCTCAGAAAGATGTTATTAGCAGAAAATAACTTGCCTAAGGTAAACAAATAGCAGGTTTGTGATTCAAACCCCAGCTGGCTGACTTCCTAACATAGGTTTTTTCCAAGCGTACCCTGCTCGTATGCAACAGGCGTCTGCCTGGTCGTCACCATGTGACTCCCAATGTCTTTTGACCTATGGTATCACCCATGGGAATACCTTGGATTCTTCTTGAGGTTTGCCCACACATATAGAGTAACATTTTCATCTTGAATGACTTTTTCCATATTTCCACTGTCCAGATCTGCTAACGTACTAGCTTGCTATAAGAGAAAAAAAGAAAACATTATAAAAGATGAGCGGCCTCATAAATTATGCAACTTAGAGGAGTTATTTCATCACTGAGGTGTTAGATTCGTTATTTAAAAGAATAATTTGGGTAAAAGTATTAAAATAACAAAAAATTGTTTTAAAAATTCTCTTAATGATACAAAAGTATTTACTTAATTAAATGTGCTTCACACTCAGTTTCTCCTACTGTGTCTAAGGATTAAAGTTGCCCCTATATTCCCAGGATTACTATTATATTACCCTTTTCAATTTCAACATTATCATGACTTGTAACCATACACATGCTTCTTTATCTGTACCTTATTAAAATGTAAATCATGCTACTGCAAAAGTTAGTCTATTTCTGAATATTATCAAGTTTTAGAAAACAAAATATCCAGTTAATGAAATCCAGATGAGTCATGTTTTACTAGTCCAATACTTGATGTCCAACATTAAACACACAATTTAAGGATGTTCTTAGGGATGTTTTAATAAGGACTAACATAGATTGATGCCTATTAACTCTCTTAAATGGCTTAACTAATATTGTATACATTTAGTCGCCATAATATAAAGCTTAGAGGTATTGGAGATTGAATTTATTACCAATTTTTAAAAAGTAATAGATCCCCCATACATCCCCCCTCCCCATGACATTAACTTCTGAAGTGTTCAGAATAGCTGTCTTATAGAACTGTTCCACATGGTGAATTTATCTGATTGTCTCTTCGTGATATTGCTTGACTTGTTCTTTTAGCCCCTTTATTTTTTGTAACTTGTTTGAAAGTTAGGTCTAGGTAGGTTTGATTATTTTTGGCAAGAAGGCATTGCAGGTTATGTTGTATTCTTCACGTTGCTTCCTATCAGGAGGCATATGATGTCCCACTATTAACGATGTGGACTTGATCACTTGGTTAAGGTGGTAAGTACCCATATCTCCCAATCAAGAAGTACACTCTTCCCCAATCAGTAAGTAATCTGTGGTCTAATACTTTGGCACTATGAAAATCACGTGTTCCTCAACAACTTTTCACCTAATTATTTAAGTGAAAATGATCCTTATCATTTATTACACTGAGGAATTTAAAAAATGATAATTTTCTAACTGACAAATCCTTCTACATTTATTAGATGGCATTATTCTGTAAAGAACTGTTCTTTCCCTCCACTGCCCTTTCCCCCTTCCTTTTTTGGAGCGTCACTTTAGACACACGGATTTTTATTTATTCAATGGTCTATAATCAATTATAATTATTCTTTCTGATATTCAAATTATGCCAAATTTGACCAGTGGAAGACCCTTTAAAAAGGCTAGTTCTGTCCCTTTGGATACCACTCCATTAGTCTCTGAGCATTTATGTGCTTTCTAGCACAAGGTAACTCAAACTTATCTTTCACTTACCCTCCTCCAGACCTGGAATTGGCTGTTTACCTCAATTAGACCTGGTTCCATTTTATGGATTAAAAAGAAATCTGGTTCATACTGATATTTCCATTTCAAAATTTAACATGACAGTATTCTTTCTAATCTCCTTTTCTTTTACATACTGTATCTCTTTTTCTCTTAAAATAATCTTGATCACTAAAAATTGTAATACATTTCCTTGCTTTTCTTGCAATATAAATAAAATAGTTCCAAAATTATATTATGAATATTACTACTAACAATAAATTTAGTGAAGTTTAAGCCTTCTTTGCAGTTCCTTTTGTAATTAGAAAATATTCTACCAAGGCTATACAGAGACCAAAATAAACCAAAAGATAAAATAGACACACACACACACACACACACAAAAGTGTGACTTTAGGTCATTTTCTGATTTAAAGAGCAAAATAAAACAAAAACAGCCATAGAAGACATTCATGGGATACGATATTAGCCAAAATTTAAATATGGACTGGACACTAGATTATGGAATTACTACTTTCTAAAGTTTAAAAATGATTTTACAGTTATATGGATATTATCACTAATGATAAGATCTTTGGGAAAAATAGTGACTACCAATAATTATGATCTTTGTCAATTTATATAGAGTAGTGAATATTTAACATATAAATTGTTATGAATTTATTTTCATAGTGATCCTACTAAACCTTAGCAACTATAAGAAAAAAGGGGGCGCCTGGGTGGCTTAGTCAGTTAAGCATCTGCCTTTGGCTCAGGTCATGATCTCAGGGTCCTGGGATCGAGCCCTGCATCAGGCTCCCTGCTCAAGGAGGAGTCTTCTTCTCCCTCCCACTCTCCCTCTGTGCTCTCTCTCTCTCAAATAAATAAATAAATAAATAAATAAAATCTTAAAGAAAAACTGGACCTTAACTATATTGATAATGTTTTTTTTCTTTAGAAATATTTACAATGGTTAAATCCGGATAAATATATGTGCCTCAAATTAGTCTACTAACTTTTCCATAGCCTTTTAATTAAAAAGATACCAGATTTTATCATGTAGTGTAAAATTTTAACTCTTAAAAAAGTTAATCATAACTTATACACATACACACACACAAAAAAAATCACACTTACTCTGAGAAGTATTTCTGTGGCTATGTTAAACTTAAGATGAAGGAGCTCCTGCAGTTCTAGAATTGATCCTTGGTACTGTATTACGTTTTTATCTTCCAAATCATATGGTGGTGTTTCCAATAAAATTAATTTCAATTTCTCAATTAACTATAAAATAAAAACAAAGTAAAAACTTACTATAAAAATAATCGTCCAACAAATAGTCAAAGAAAAAGTGAAAAGGGGATGTTCTATCACTTTTGAATTGAGGCACACATCATATCATCAGTACAACATATAAAAATCCTTTCTTAAGTTTACTGTATTATTTAAGATCATGGAAAAATAAAATATTTTCTCCAGAAACTCCATTATAAGAATTCCCGACCATGTGTCACAGAGCTTTCATTAGCAAGTTAATAGAGCAGGGACAGCTTGGGTACCTAAGATTGTGGGACAGTAGAAATTAATGATATAACAACAACATGGAGGAGGAGGAGGAGAAGAAGAGAGTTACTAATATATACTGAATGTTTATATCGGAGTCCAGGGCAGGCCGCCCCCAAAAGAACCGCAAAGGCACAATACCGATCATCTTGACCTGGAGCTCCTTGAGAATCAACTGATACATCAGTACATCACGTCCAGCTATCAGGAGAAAATGACAAGTCATACCAAAAGTCAACAACCACAATTTGAAAAGACAGAGCAAGCATTAGAACCATACATGGCAGGGATGTTGGAATTATCAGACCAGGAATTTACAACAACTATGATTATTATGCCAAGGGCTCTACTGGATAAAATAGACAGCATACATGAACAGATGGGCTATGTAAAGGAGAGAGATGGAAAGCCTAAGAAAGAACCAGGTAGAAATGCTAGATCAAAGGATACTGTAACAGGAATGGAGAATGCCTTTGGTGGGCCTATTAGTAGAGTAGACTCAGCTGAGGAAAGAATCTCTCAGCCAGAGGACAAAGCAATAGAATCCTTGAAAATGAAGTGGCAAAGACAACAAAAACCTGTAAAAACAATTTAAAAAATATAATAAAATATTTGAGGACTGTGGGACAACTACAAAGGGTGTCACATACACATAATGGGAATACCGGAAGGAGAAAAAAGAGAGAAAGGAACAGAAGAAATATTTGAAATAAAAATAACTGAGAATTTCCCTAAATTAATATCAGATGCCAAACCACAGGTTCAGGAAGTTCAGAGAATAGGGCAGGATAAAGGCCCTAAAGAAACTACACTTAGACATATCATTTTCAAACCACAGAAAAACTGAAGATAAAAAAATCCCCACAGAATCCAGAGGAAAAAACACCTTACCTTTAGAGGAAATTAAGAATTGCATTTAATATCTCAGAAACCATGCAAGTGAGGTGCCTGGGTGGCTCAGTGGGGTAAGCTGAAGGGTCATGCCTTCAGCTCAGGTCATGATCCCAGGGTTCTTGGATCCAGCCCCACATCCGGCTCCCCTGCTTCTCCCTCTCCCTCTGCCTGCCACGCCCCCTGCTTGTGCTCTATCTCTCCCTCTGCCTCTGTCAAATAAGTAAATAAAATCTTAAAAAAAAGAAATCAAGCAAGCAAGGAGAGAATGGAGATATTTATAGTGTTGGAGAAAGTGAGACACAGCAAGATCAAGGAACAGCTAGTAAGCGGCAGGATTTAGTTTTGAGCACTGACACAGATAATCAATACCTAAGAAGTTTCTAAATTGAGAGAGGCAGCGCAGTGGTGTAGCGCAGTGTGGACTCAAGCCAGAGCGCAGGCCTTCAATCCTAGCCACCGCTTACTAACAGCGTGCGCTTGGGCAAGTTACATAACATCTGTGGGCCTCTGTGCATCCCTGTGCCTTCTTCATTTGTGAAATGGGAATAATAGTGCCTACTTCGTAAGGTTATTATAAGAATTCAGCAAGCTTCTATTTCTAAAGCCTGGCGTAGTATTACTTAAGGGCTTGCCAAATAAATAAATGTGATCACTTGGAACTTGGTGTTTACCATGGCATCACTGCTATCCAGTTCTTTCTGTTCCTCATGTGTGCCTGCTTTAGTTTCCTGTTGCTATGATCATTCTCTTCTTCTGTCTCCTGTTTTGTCTTACTGATCTTTTTTCCCATTTTCCCTAGTATTTATTATTTCCACTTCTGTAACCCACTCTCCATAAGGAAGATTTCGCTTCCAGCTCATCACGGAGGAACTCTACTACTTGTGCTTCTTGCCGCTCCCCCCCGGCTTTGGCAGAGCACCAGGTTGCTGGCCCAGCACGTGCCATGGCCGTGTGGCAGACAGGATGTGCAATGGCAAGAACACCTCACTGTGTCCAGGAGCGCATGGCGCCTTGGGAAACGCAGAGTAAGACCCATCTGAAGTCACATGGGAGACTCTAAGCGAGTCACAATTTCTCTCTTTCTATGTAAAATGGGTCTCCTAAGCTCGTCCAGATCAAATTAGGCAATGCAGGTCATGAGCTTAACAGAATCTGCAGTTACTCCATCTCACAACAACATGCAGAAGACAAGAAACACAAAAAGGTGGTGAGGAATTGTAACAAAAAGCATTAGAGGATAAAAGGACCAAGAGCAGTGAATTCCTTCTAGTTTCAACTACGATGTAGGTGTGTCTAGTGGGGATTTTTCTATTCATCCTAATTTGGGATTTGTTGGGTTTCTTGAATCTGAGGGTTTCTATCTTTCCTCAATTCTGGAAAAATGTCAGCCATTTTCTCTTTGAATATTGTCTTTCCCTCATTCTTCTGCATCTCCTTCTGGTACTCCTTTTCAATGTATTTTAGCCACTTTTTCTCTATCATACATGTCTATTAACTGCTCCTTCATATTTTCCATCTCTTTATTTCTCTGATATGTTCTGGTAAATTCTCCCAATTGACTTCCAATTCACTTGTGATTAAGAATCCTTTTCTTGGGGCGCCTGGGTAGCACAGCGGTTAAGCGTCTGCCTTCGGCTCAGGGCGTGATCCCGGCGTTATGGGATCGAGCCCCACATCAGGCTCCTCCGCTATGAGCCTGCTTCTTCCTTTCCCATTCCCCCTGCTTGTGTTCCCTCTCTCACTGGCTGTCTCTATTTCTGTCGAATAAATAAATAAAATCTTTAAAAAAAAAAGAATCCTTTTCTTGTTTCCCTTCTCTAAGCTGAAGATGAGCCAAACAAGTTCATATCATCTCCTTTTGCAGAGTAGGTATTTCCTCTATTATCCACAATAACTTTTGGAGGCTCCCAGCCATATAAGGAATCTTTGGATTCAACTTGCCTCCTTTCACATACTCTAGGCTTTGCTGCCTGATGGTCCTTTAAATCAATGCTAACCCAAGACTTAACAGAAAGGGAAGCCTCTGGGGAAGTGGCTTCTCTGGGAAGCCACCGCCTTTGAGACTTGCCCACTTTTCTGAATTGTTTTATGGCCTCCAAGATTTTCCCTCACTTTGTTCTGAACTAGGCAATGAATTTATCTTTTTTAAAATATTTATTTATTGGGGTGACTGGGTGGCTCAGATGGTTAAGCATCTGCTTCCAGCTCTTGTCATGATCTCCAGGTCCTGGGATCAAGCCCCACTTTTGGCTCCCAGCTCAGCGGGGAGTCTGCTTCTCCCTCTGCCGCTCCCCCTACTCCTGCTCTCTCTGTCTCTCTCTCAAATGAATAAATAAAATCTTAAAAAAAAGATTTATATATTTATTTATTTTAGAGAGAAACAGCATGCGAGAAAGAGCACTAGAGTGGGGAAAGGGAAAGAGGGAGAGAATCTTCAAGCAGACTCCCTGCTGAGCACGGAGCCAATGTGGAGCTCAATCTCATGATCCATAAGGTCATGACCTGAGCCAAAACCAAGTCAGACATTTAGCCGACTGAGCCACCCAGGTTCCTGGTAGGCAATGAATTTATACATCATTAAAAAAAGTTTTTTTTAGCATTTTTAAGTGCATCCTGAAGTGGTAGTTCCTCAGGGTGGCCTGTCCATCCTATTTGCAGAAGGAGAAGGTACAATATTCTTACCCATCTTTGTACTTTCATGCCTTAAAGAATAGGTGCCTGGCACATAGTTAACCTGAAAAACATCTGCAGTGAATCACAGAATAGTGGAAAATTTCAACCCGGGATAAAATCATGCACTTTTCTCCCAAGTTATCTACATAAATGGAGGCAACGTGATTTTTTTTTCCTGCTTGGATTAGACACACATAATGTTTCACGTTTATGTCATGCTGACCTTACCTAAGGTGGCTAAGATAAAAAATAAAAATAGGAGTTGTAAAAATTAAAAAAAAAAAAGATTAGCAAATAATTTTCTCCGTAGCCAAGCAAGCAGTAGTGTTATTAATTGGCAAATACTATAGTTATTCAATGTATTTCTATTTTGGAGTCAATATCAGACAATCTATAATTTAAATAATTTAAAATTATAGAATAATGATCCAGTACGTACATTTAGTACTAGTTTACCCTTCGCAATCACTTCCTCAAGAGTCTCATTTGTTTCCTCTTTCCACAGGCTAATAAAAGTATTAATTTCTGGGGATACTGAAGGATCAGGACTCCCATCACATTGAATGTAGTGTCTCCACTGTGGAATAAAAATGTCTGAAGGTTCACACGGATGAAAATTCAAAGATTAAATAACTTCCAGTTCTCATAATCTAGTTTTTTCCAAACGAGGCAAAAAACATTATGACTTTAACTGCTTACTTCAGATATCTCTAAAATAACAAAATTCGCGTCATCAAAATAACTTAAAAGCTTCCATAATTCAAATAAATAACAATTCTAGCAATTGTCGTATTTTGAAAACAGTATTTATGAGTTCGTTTCGTTTTGCTTTCTCCCCTAATCATATAACTCCTATATTTACAAAAGCCAACACGGGCTCATTTCTACTCAAATTGTTACTAATTGTTAATCGCCATTGGCATTTTAGTATGCGTCCTTCCATTCATTCTGTAGTCTATGCAAATTCTACATTTGTGATCATATTGTATTTACAGTTTTTTGCTTAAAATTATACCGCCATCATCTTTTGCCATATTATTAGTTTTTCCTTTTTCTCCTGATAATAATCTTTATTGTTTCCAAAATTATGCTGTTTTGAGCAACACTAGTTTCTGTTAAACGCAAAGTTTTCTATTTTAACTTAGAACAATTCCCTCACTATAGATTCCCCAAAATTAAATCAGAGTCAAAAGATATAAAAATTTCAAGGGTCTTCTTGACAAGTAGTTTTCTACAAAGCCATGTGAATTTACTTTGCTACATGCGATATGAGAGATCTGTCAGATTAGAGATGTTTTACAGACAAACTCAGTTTGGGGAGGATTAAAAAGGATATCAGACTATAACTCCCTCTTGTGGTACAAAAGTATTAGTACACACACACACACACACACACACACACACACACACGCCTTACCTGAGCAAGCAATCTAGTACCTCGTTTCAATTTCTCTGCTTCAGGAAAACACCCTTCTAATAAATAAAGTTCTTCAAGTTCTTCACGTCTCCTTTCTAGATCCTGTTGCATTGGGATAAATACATTGGCCCACTTTTTAATCTTAGCTTTATGCCTCACAAGTAGCATCTGAATTTTACTGGCAAAATACTTAGTTTCGAAATAAACACTAGAGTTAGTTTGAATACAACTGCTTTTCCAAAAGGTTTCATCTGCAACTGTGGTTTGTGATGATCTGCAGACCCCTGGTGGGTCCCCAAGACTCTTTAGGCATCTGAGAGGTCAACTCTCTCTTCATAATAATACTAAAACAGTATTTGCCTTTTTTGCAATGCATACATTTGCACTAATGGTGCAAAATGGTATAAAATTGCTGGTGCCCCAGCACAAATGAAGGCACGAGCTCTACTAGGGGGTCACGTTCTTTGGGGGAGAAGGGTGGTAAACAACCAGTTTCACATAAGAATGATGCGATGAGGGGCACCTGGGTGGCACAGCGGTTAAGCGTCTGCCTTCGGCTCAGGGCGTGATCCCGGCGTTATGGGATCGAGCCCCACATCAGGCTCCTCTGCTGTGAGCCTGCTTCTTCCTCTCCCACTCCCCCTACTTGTGTTCCCTCTCTCGCTGGCTGTCTCTCTCTCTCTGTCAAATAAATAAATAAAATCTTTAAAAAAAAAAAAAGAATGATGCGATGAAGTGAACATTATTAATTTTATTAAATGTCAACTCATCAGTATATGTCTTCTGATTATTCTGTGTGATAAAATGGGAAGTATGCATAAAGCACTCCTGCTGCCTGTCAAAGGACAAGACTGTCTTGAGAAATAAATACTTGTACAATTATTAGAGTATTTTGGTGGACACTCTCAAAAATGAATGAATTGAGCGTGTCACTTCCAGGAAACAATTAAAAGCATTTGTTACCAATGATAAAATTCAAGTTTTCAAATAAAAATTCAGATTTGAAAGGGGTGCCAGGGTGGCTCAGTCGGTTGAGCATCAGGTCATGATCTCAGGTCATGGGGTCGGGCCCTACATCGTGGGGCTCTGTGCTCAGTGGAGAGTCTGCTTGAGATTCTCTCTTCCTCCCTCTCTGGCCTTCCCCCTGCTCTCTTTCTCAAATAAATGAATCTTTAAGAAAAAAAATTCAAATTTTAAGAAAACATACCTATCACTTCACTTGACATTTTCTCCTTAAAAACCTTTCTGATTTGATTGGAGATAATATTAGTGCATGTGATTTTTGATATTGAATAATAAAAATGTGTCAGTATTTGGAATGAAATAACTCAGTAAACCGAATTTTTCCAAGCAACGAATGCATGATATTGCAAAATCATACGTGGATACAAGATCTATTTAAAGGGTAAGATAAATCAATGTTTTAGTGTAACAGAGCATGAAAAGTTCATTGATATAATTTCAGATTCCATATTGAGAAACTATGACTTACTGAGTTTTGGCATAGTATCAAAAAGAATATTCACAATTTCTGAAAGGCTATTACAATATTCTTCCTTTTTCCAACTAGGAATCTGTGTAAGGCCAAATTTTCTCCATATACTTCAATCAAAACAACACATTTAAACAGACTACTGAAGTAGATACGAGAATCCAGCTGTCTTTTGTTAAGTCCGACATCAAAGAGATTCTAAAAATATAAACAATGCCACTTATGTCCCTAATTTAAAAAACATGATGGGGTGCCTGGGTGGCGCAGTCGTTAAGCGTCTGCCTTCGGCTTAGGGCGTGATCCTGGAATCCCGGGATCGAGCCCCACGTCAGGCTCCTCTCCTGGGAGACTGCTTCTTCCTTTCCCACTCCCCCTGCTTGTATTCCCTCTCTCGCTGACTGCCTCTCTCTGTCAAATAAATAAAATCTTTAAAAAAAATAAAATAAAATAAAAAACATAATGTGCAGTGATGGATGTTAATCAGAGTACTGTAATAATCATTTCACAATATATACAAATATTGAGTCACTATGTTGTACATCTGAAACTAATATAATGTTATGTGTCAATTATAAATCAATAATATATATTATATATATAATTTTACGTATAGTTGTTTTCTTTCTTAAAATGTTAATATATTTACTTATTTTTACTAATGTTTATTTTTAACAATATTTAATGTCTATTAATATAATGCATCTTAAAATTTCTCAGTTTGAGTTTCTACTATGGTAAATATTGATAGATATAACCCACATAAACAAATCTCCTTGGGGGTCTTCAATTTTTAATACTCACGAAGTTTCTCCTCAGATCAAAATATTTCAGAACTATTGATCTGAAAAATTCTGGTGAAAAAGAGAAGTAAAACTAAAATAGGAGAGGTAGAATTTGCGTTTTGAGGGATGGGGAGGGGGCATCCCTGTTTAATTATCTATAAAACAGATTGAGAAAAATAACTTAATGCTTACAAGCAAGGATCCCAAAGCAAGGCTATTTGTATCTAAGTCCTGGCTCTGCTGCTTACTTTCCCTATTCCTCGATTTCCTTATCTGTGAAATGTAATAATTTCACTAACTTTCTGGTAGAATTAAATGAGTTAAACCAGTTTATATAGGCCTAAACATTAGTGGTAGGTATGGGGGAAAGTGACATTACACGGCCAAACAGATCCGACAGCTGCATAGTTTGTCTTCATGAATAACATTACTAGGGGCGCCTGGGTGGCTCAGTCAGTTAAGCATCTGCCTTCGGCTCAGGTCATGATCCCAGGGTCCTGGGATCCAGTGCTGCTCCTGGCTCAGTGGGGAGCCTGCTTCTCCCTCTACCTGCTCTTTCCCCTGCTCATGCTCTCTCTCTGAAAAATAAATAAAATCTTTAAAAAAATAACATTACTAATGTTTATATACTTTTGCTTCAAGTTGATGCCATTTTTCTTTCTCAATCCTTTGTATTTCAAGCCTTTCCATTTCTTCTTTTTCATGCTTCACACGGGCTTCCTCTAAAGAACCAAAAAAATTTTTTTCTCAGTGATTAAATCAATCTATTTTTAAGCCCTTAAAATTACTTAAAATATTTTCAAGATGTCAGGGTGTGAAATATTTTATAGAAGTCACAACCATACATGTGGTAGAAAGAAGACGGATGCTAGGTCTCGAAAAATAACACGACGTGTTAACATGTTATTGTTTTAACATAATGTTAAAAATAACATCAAACTTTCTGGCCAAGAAAATAGGCCTATAATGATATTTCTCTTCCCCCAAAAGTTTATAGAAATCCAATAATAATCTCAACCAATAAAAAGTGACAGGTCTATCATGGGTAATTAAGGAGAGGAAAACCGTCAGAAGATTTCCTAAGTTGGTGACATCTACATCATCAGAAGCAACTACTTTAATCTTCTCTTGCTTTCACTATTAAAAACAAAATATGAAATACATGTTGAAGAATATGAATTTAATCTAATATAATAAAACTTGTCCCCCCAAGATCTAGATCCTGATATTGTATTCTTATCACGAGCTACCTAAAAAGGATTTATAATGATTATACATAGAAAACCAACATGGAACTGGAGCACAGACTTTTAAAGCCTGAATTTGAATCCACACATGTTCTCAATGCTAAAAGCTACAACCACTTGAAATATTCAGATTTTTAAAATCACTTTTTGGTACTTTAAATAACTGATACTTTTATTAATTTTTAACTGACTTTTTTTTTTTTACAAATGAAAATTCTCTTTAAACTTGACAGTTTATTATTAAACTATAAGAACTTAGGCGGCTCTGTACCTTTCTTGCTAGTGTCTACTTCCCATATTATTATTAAACTATAAGAACTTAGGCGGCTCTGTACCTTTCTTGCTAGTGTCTACTTCCCATATTATTATTAAACTATAAGAACTTAGGCGGCTCTGTACCTTTCTTGCTAGTGTCTACTTCCCATATTTAATGAATTTGAGTTTCAGAATTCTTACTGTACAATTAGGACCCATACCTGTAATTCCACCAGTAAATATAAACACTTCAAGAGAGGGTTGCTAGAGTTAGCAAATAAAAATACGGGATGCTCAGTTGAACTTGAATTTCAGACAAAGGAATTGCCTTTTTTTTTTAAAGTATGTTTCATATTGCATGAGGCAAATTACCCCAAATTATCCATTGTTTATCTGAAATTCAAATTTAACTGGGCATTCTGTATTTTATCTGGCAACTCTACTTCAAGATATAGCTGAAAGTGACAGGTATGTACTAATAGAACTTTCTGGGTGCCCTTTAAACAGCAGACATTTACTATAAAACAGATGAAATCTGAAAAATTGAAGAATTTTGAAAATTCTTTTAAAAATATTGACTGGAATGTAGAAATACCGACCTATTATTACACCCCCCCCACACGAGAATAAGAACACTGTATACTTTGTACCTTCCTCTTTTTGCCGTCTTTCCTCCTCCTCTTGTAGCTGCTTTAATCGTTCAGCTTTGGTGATTTTCTTCTTCTTCCTGCCAGACTTAAATGTCGCAACATAAAAAAAACCTATTAACATGCACCCAAATTACTTTAAAACACATATCCCTCAAATCGTAATTATGAAAAACACTTTTGTTGTTATGAATCCAGTCTTTCATTCATCCAAGTAAGACTATTACGTACAAAGCCTTGACCCAATGCATTGAGGACCAAGTATGGAAACAAGTAAGAAAAATAAGCATATAAGTTATTTAAAGGCAAGAGTGACAGTGACAATTTAATTACTATACAATAAATACTATGCAATTAATATGCAATTTACATAATTTTCTCATTCCCAGTTTCCGTATCTTTAAAATGATGCTAAATAAGACCCCATTTTGGGGCGCCTGAGTGGCTCAGTCAGTTGAGTGTCTGACTCTTGATTTCAGCTCAGGTCATGATCTCAGGGGTATGAGTCGAGCCCCGTGTCAGGTTCTGTGCTCAGTGCTGGGTCTGTTTCAAATTCCCTCTCTCTCTCTCTGCCCTCGCCCACTCACACATACTCTCTGTCTCTGTCTCTCAAATAGATAAATAAAATCTTTTAAAAAAGACCTCATTTTATTGTTGTAAGGATTAAAATAAAACATAATACATATATAATATATATAAAGCATGTAACAATATATGTAAAAATAGTTTTAATACTACTACATGTCTATAATGATTAAAAATACTTTATAGAGCAGGTAGGATTTAAGTTTGTGCCCAAAAGATTTTAACATTCAGAAATGAGGGGAAGGTATCTCAGGAAGAGGGAAATACAGGCAATAAGACATGGAGATGGGATGGCACTGGAAAGGCCAACAAGTCATGGGCCCTGGGGAGATTCCAAGAAAAGGTAATACAATGAAAGTGGGAAAAAAGGCTGGAGCCTATGTTATAGAGGTTGGGCATTATTCTAAACAAGTGGAAACCCCCTAAAAGTTTTTGAGAAGGGCTGTGGCTATTAAGAATATAATTTTGAAAACTAACTGTATATTAGGAAAAAAATGATTATGAAGAGCATGCCATTTGGGTGACTATTAAGAGAAGTCACTAAAACTACAGTCATAACAATGTAATAAACACAGGAGAATGGATCCAATAAATATTATAGAAGCGAACTTATATGATAATGATTAAAATTGGAGGCTGGGAGAGGAATGAGTTAAAGAAAAGTCAAAAAGAAAAACTGTAGTACAGAACAAGTAAATTTGGATAAAATACTGTTGAAAGGAGTATAAATTTAATTAATATGAAATACGAGTAGAGTGTCCAGGCAATGTTTGCAGGCACTGAACCCGGAGAACTGAGGTTTAGCAAAGAGATCAGGGCTACAGAATACAAATTTGAGAACTATCTTGGTGATAACCACCTCCTCTCCGTTTTCCTTAAGGGAAAGTATAGAAAGAGAAGACACTATCTCAATTTAGCCAACAGTAGAGTGGTGAATCCTTGGAACATACAGACTTTTGGATGACCGTCTTCTCTTTTTGGCTCACCTACCGCAGCACGCTGCACTGCAATCTCTAATCCATTAGCCCAACCATCTGTTCACTGATCTTGAAGCCCCTCATTGCTCCACTTCTCTACCCAGGTTAAGTTTCACAGCTCATCACCATAACCACTAATTTATATATTTCCACTTCCCCCCTTTTTCCCTCCCTCTGAGAAGCTCAGCTGGCGAATTCCTAGTTCTAGTTCAACTCAACCCTCCATTTATTCTGCCCTAGCAGTCTGAGCAGCTGAACCTTGCCAGAGAAAAGTACATGAGCTCAAATTTATGAGCACAAATTTTATTTTATTTTATTTTTAAAGATTTTATTTATTTATTTGACAGAGACAGCCAGCAAGAGAGGGAACACAAGCAGGGGGAGTGGGAGAGAAAGAAGCAGGCTTCCAGCGGAGGAGCCTGATGTGGGGCTCGATCCCAGAACGCTGGAATCACGCCCTGAGCCGAAGGCAGATGCTACGACTGTGCCACCCAGGCGCCCCGGCAATTTTAATGTTCTGATCTTAACACCATTCACATTTTAGGGTCAATGCGGAATGTTCCATAGAAACCAGGACTCAAATTTTAGGCAACCAAAGCCTGTTTGTAAATACAGATCTTCCTCGAGATGGAGTTACACCTCGGTCAACTTATTTTAAGTTGAAACTATGGTAAGTCAAAAATGTATTTAATACACCTAGCCGACCAAACATCATAGTTTAGCCTACCCTACAAGTGCTTAGAATACTTTCGTTGGCTTAAAATTGGACAAAATCATCTAACACCAAGTCTATTTTATAATAAAGTATTGAATATCTCATGTCATGTATTGAATATTGTACTGAAAGTGAAAGTGAAAAACAGAATGGTTGTATGGGTACAGAATGGTTGTAAGTGTTTTGGTTGTTTCAGCTTGTGACCAGGTGGCTGGCTGGGAGCTGTGGCTCACTGCTGCCACCCAGCATCATGAGAGAGTATCACCCAGCATCATGAGAGTATCATACCACATACCACTAGCGCAGCAAAAGACCAAAATTCAAAATTCGAAGAATGGTTTCTACCAAATATGTATCACTTTTACACCATCATAAACTTGAAAAATCTCAAGCAGTACCACTCTAATTTACAGACTGTATGTATAGTGTTCTAAAATTAAAATAAGATTTAATTTATATCTGTATAAATAGTAAGTCCCCCCACCCCTTTACCCATGCTTTACAGTTCTATGCTGTGAGGTACTTGGGTACCATTCTTAATCTATTCAAATAAAGTCAATTCAAAGAAAAGTATTCTAAGTCCTGTAAAATCTCTTCACAGTTGTATTACTAAAAGAATTCAAATATCAACATTTCATTAATAATGCCATTTTCTTTACTGGAAGAACACTCATAGTTATTAGCTGGGAACAACTGAAATCATCTATGTATTCATCAACCTATAAGGCAATTTTCCTCTACAATCTAATTCATGTCTTCTGCTATTCCATGCATTCTATGAAGTACCGTGGCTTCTGAAAAAAAATACTGCTGTAAATGCAGTGATAGATCTTTCTTTAAAAAAATATTTTATTTATTTATTTGTCAGAAAGCGAGAGTCAGAGAGAGAGAGAGAGAGAGCGAGCACAAGCAGGGAGAGCGGCAGGCAGAGGGAGAAGCAGACTCCCTGCTAAGCAAGGAGCCAATGCGGGACTCGATCCCAGGACCCCAGGATCATGACCTGAGCTGAAGGCAGATGCTTAACTGACTGAGCCACCCAGGAGTCCCAACAGTGGTAGATCTTCTAACAGTGTACCTTTTCTGTAGTCTTGTTAAATTTTCCTAGCTTTTGCAATGAATAATACTAATTTAAATTATATAAAGTTTCACAAGCATCTTTAGTGAAAACATTAAGCTTATTTACATTTGGTGATACCCTTAATCTTTCTTCATTAAAAAAATTAATATTATTTTTGGAGTCTGGATGTCTTATCAATAAGTTACATTGTGAGAGGGTTTTTTGCATCCTCATTGCACAATAATCTCACAGGTAATGTCACTAAAAATTATTACCAGTTCCACAACTCTAGACTATAACACATAAGAAATTTACACTATCTCAATATCTCTAGTCCCACATTTCACCACAAAGAACAAAAGACAAAAAGCCCCTTGGTATCTTGATTAGAGAAAGCTTTGCCAACATCAATATTTGAATTGTTCCTTAGTTTCATAGCCTTGGCCCTAGGGCAATGAACCACTAAGATTTAGATCCTCTTTGGTTTAGTAAAGCAAGAGAGTAATTGTGAAAAGGGAGGACTTCAGAACAGATTTTCCCAGGAAAGGGGAAATATGGAAGTTGATGATCTGGAAATTGATTTCTGGCATCCTTAGAAAATCTTTGTGTATCTCTGAGAGTACTTTTTACTTGCAGGTTTATTTCGGTAAAAAGACTTCTGATCTAGACTGCTGCAATAACTTCGTAACTGGTCCTCCTGTTTCTACTCTTGCTGCCCTACAATGAATTTTTTGCTCACTTTAAAAAAATGTAAATCAGACCATGTCACTCTTCTGCTTACAACTTTCCCAGGCTACCCATCACACACAGAATAAAACTCAAATATTTATTACACCATGGCCTACTTGGCCATTATTACAATAACTGTTTTTTCTTTCTAGAATCTCACCTCCCAGGTAATTACTGACTAACTCCCTTGCTTCATCTAGGTCTCTTCTCAAGCTTTACCTCCTTAATCATCTTATATGAAATAGCACCATCACTATTCCCTACCCCACATTTCTCATTGACCCCTTTCTTGGTTTTCTGCATTTTTGAAGCTATCTGAAATTATATCTGAAATCACCTCCCCAGATAGAATGTAAACTTTATAAAATGAAACCACTATCTTGAAGAGATATCTGCACCCCCATGTGTACTGCAAGACATGGAAACAAACTAAGTGTCCATCCACGGATGAATGGATAAATATAAGTGGAATATTATTCAGCCATAAAAAAGAAGAAAATCTTGCTATTTGTGACAACATAGATGAACCTTGAGAGCATTATGCTAAGTGAAATAAGTCAGAGACCAACACTATGATTTCACTTAAATGTGGAATCTAAAAAAGCCGAACTCATAGAAACAGAATAAATTGGTGATTATCAGGGGCTAGGGCATGGGGGAAATGGGCAGATATTTGTCAAAGAGCAATAAACTTGCAGTTACAAGATGAATAAGTTCTGAAGATGTACTGTACAGCATGTTGACTACAGTTCACAATATTGTCTTGTATACTTGAAAGTTACTTAGTCAATCTTAAATGTTTTCACCACACACTCACACACACACACACATAATGGTAATTATGTGAGATGATAGATATAAAATTAACTTTAGTTTATTATCACTTCATAATATATAAGTACAACAAATTGTTACATTGTATACCTTAAACTCATACAATGTTATATGTTAGTTATATCTCAATAAAGCTGGATTAAAAAAAGAATGTAAGTTTCATGAGATCAGAGACTCTGTCTTGCTACTATTCTCTTAATGTCTAGAACACTGCTAAATCAATGAAATAAGTATTCTTCCATACATCTGCAAGGCCTTATATACAAAGATCTTCATTCTTACCTTGTTTGTGGTAGCAAAAAAGATGGACAACATAAAAATCATAGTACATACTTTCAAAGAAATATGATGCAGCTGTGGAAAGAAGTGACACTATCTCATTGTGCTGAAACAAAAAGGTCCAAAGACACACCTATTCTACCCAATCTATGATGCCACCAGACGTAAGATGTACCTTTAAATTATTACTACCAAAAAGGGAACGCCCAAGATGGGAGTCTAATAGGAGATGCCTGTATAAAGCTGGATATATGAGTAATGAGAAATGAACCCACAACACAGAAAGATACAGCAAGAAAACCTGCAGATCTTAATCCTGAAAAGGAATAGAAAGAAGAAGAAAAAATCTGGAAAATTTGAACCACAAGCCAGTTCATGTGGATTTGCTGTCTGATGGATACCATTAGCATGGTCCAAAAACCCTCAAGCTGAGAATTTCAGGTAGTATTAGGTATGAGTAAACCCGTGTGACTGAAAGAAGCAAACAACCTCTCTAGAAAAAATGGATGTCAATCCAGGACTACGATGACTATAAGACGATATTGACTATAAGACACATCTTAATTTTAGTAATGCTAAAGTGTAAAAAGATGAGTATCCTAGAATTGATGAAATACAATATCATTAAATGCTAAATAGAAGGTGCAGAATGCTCCCGTCTGGGGGGAGAAAAGGGAAGTGTGTGTACTCTTTAACGCTTAGACAATTTATGAGAAGATTCGCAGTTCTTCCAGTCTTTAGTAAGAGGCAATTTTCCATTTTTATGCTACTTTAATTTTGTACCATGTGCATTTATTACTTTTCCCTTAAAAAAATCTGTGACAAATCAGAAAGGATAAAATATATCTTTCAATGCTTTCCTAACTATACTATAAATTCCCTCACAGACTCAATCCCCAAACCACAATTTTTAAGAATGGAAGAAATAAAAATTGAGTGGTTTATTCCTTATGTTTGGTTTCAGATTTCAGAGGCTTCCTATCACCATTCTCTAAGGATACAACACTCTGAACAAAATAATCCAGAAGTATTTATTTAGCACCCGCGCATACACAATTAAGCACCAAAGTCATTTAGAACAATGAGTTTTCACACTGAAAACAATGTTTCTAAGATTTCACAATCTAAAACCAAAAATGAAAATCCACACAAACCAATAAACTATTACAGACCCACATACAAATAATTGTAGTCCTCCAGAATACTTCCACGAGAATGTGTCCAGAACGTTCACAAATTTTGTTCAGTTATATCCACAGCCCTTAAAATAGTTTCAGGTTGGTAGTGGGTCCAAATGACTGAGAAGCAAACACAGAAGGCACTCAAAAGCATCTCTTAAAGAAATGTTTAATTGTATAAATATTGAATACACATTTAAATAAGCATTTCCTTTAAATGGTCAAGGGCCCAGGTGTTTTTAAATGTTGGCAGGGTAAATGGGTTTCACATACTCATTAGATAAACACTGAATTTCTACTATGAGCCAGGCACTGCACTAAATGCTATGAACATAAAAATTAATATGATGTGCTCCTGACCTTAGACAGCTCACAGTAATAAATTATTACAACAAAATGATATAAGGGTTATAATTGAGGTATGTACAAATGGATGTGCTATGAGAACACAACATAGCTGATTGTGGAAGAAAGAACAGTAGCAAATTTTACAGAGAAGCGACCTTATGAAATATGCCTTAAAGCCAGCATTCCAAACCCAAATCCCTATTGGGATCAGGCAGGTAAATACAGTAGGGATTTTAGTCATAGTCAAGACCGTGGCAAACTGGAGTTTATGCATTTCTAAAAGGGGTGGCTGCTACTCAGTCTAGCCAACTGCCGCCTTACAGGACTATACGCCCAATGTCATCAGGTTTCCAATGTTTTAAGAATAGATGGAAATCACATTTTTTATGAAAATAATTTGGCAACTAATAAAAAAACTTTTTAGGTCAAACAAAATATGGTGAGGGACTAAATCTGGCTTGCCAGTCAAGAGATTATAAGCTCTGCTTTAAAGTATAAATCTACTAAGTGAAAAAGAGAATAGGGCATTCCAGACATCCTTTATTAAATTCAGATTTCTACAAAGTACAAAAGAAAATCAAGTATGCATTACTATGCAATCCATTTAAAGACACATGACCTTAGGGTCCACTTTTAAGGTTCTGTGACTAAATGTTTGTGTTTATCCAGAATTAAAAAAAGGGGTTCCTAATCTAACATTTTCTAGAGCACAACTAATAAAAAGCCTCAAATCTAGGTACAAGTAGTACAAGTAAAAATTAAAGACTGTGAAACTAGAAATATCTTTTTATGTCAAATTTGAAGTATGTCCTGTTTTGTAAAGGATTACCCATGATTTAAATAGCATTAATATCTAAAAAGTAAGCTTAGTAAATCCTATTATAAACTATAATAAAACTAACCAGAAGAATGTTTAAAAATTCTGTTCATACAATGTTAGTGCTTATAAAACTATCTATTTTGAGAAAATAATTTCTACCTACCTTTTTTGCTTTGGGACCCTGAAAGTTGGAAAAACAAAAGGATTGATAAATTTTTAAAAACTCAGGTATTTTTAGCAAAAGTACCAAGATTATATAAAATGTGAAAATTAGGAGAAGCTGGGTAAAAAGCATAAGGAAACTCTCTGCATCATCTTTGCAACTTTCGTGCAAATCTAAAATTATCTCAAAATAAAGTCTTTTAAAAAAGAATTTAGACAAAACTATAAGCAGGTCTAGGAAAAACAAAAATAGTTGACACACTGAAGCATCTTTCTAAAATTATACACTCTTAAATCTTACACTCTTTCTTATGACAGTCACTCAATGACTTATGCGTGATGAAACGACCTACCACTACACAGAGTAGCAGTCAGGGAGATACTGGCTTAAAGGGTTCCAAGGAACAATAAGTGATTGACTAAATACAGGCACTGATGTCAAGTTTGAAAGTGTGGAAACGATCTCATAAATAAATAATCTTTCTGTAAAATTAGATGGCTGATTTTATAGAAAAAGAATCAGTTATTTAAAGCAGGCAAAGCTATGATAAAATAATTCTGTTCAGCAATGTGTCTTAAAGCAGATCTATTCTTCTTTGGAAATTAATTTGGAAAGCACAGTATTGCAATAACTATTTACCATTAGCACTATCATTACATGTGTTTTTCAATTAACCCTACTTGTAATTTCCTGATTAGGCTCATGTGTCCATTAGATTTCTGATAGGGACTCTGTAGGAGATCATGTGACTATAAGATTATACACATTCCACATCTGAAGACTTATCCAGAAGAAATTACTGGTTCAAGCTATAAGATTATCACCGTATTAAATATAAATGTTGAAACTGACATGAAGCAGATTTTATCTTCTTGAAAGTACATATATTTTATTAATTCATTCAGCAGATATTTATTATTGATTTGCATACAGGTTGCTCTGGGACACTGGAGATGATATAAAGATGAACAGTAGAGACTTTGCTCTCATATAATTTTTACAGTTAGGTTCTATTTTTATTACCATATTTACTATCAATTAATAGTTAATACACTCCCATCCTGCAGTAAGTACTATACAGCAGAATATGCAAACAATATGCTCCTACTCTCAAGTAGTCATATTTTAAGATGGGCAAATTATCATCTCTCATTAGTGCTTTTAATGTGAAGTAGGTTTGGGATTAGTACTTATCCTAACCCCTCCTGCAAATCATAAAAAGAGCATCATATAGTACAGTACAGTTGACCCTTGAACAATAAGAAGTTGGGGTGCTGACCCCCATGCAGGCAAAAACCCACATATAACTTTTGACTCCCCCAAAACTTAACTATTAATAGCTTATTGTTGACTAGAAGACTTACTAATAACATAAACAGTTAACACATATTTTGTATATTTATTATATACTGTATTCTTGCAATAAAATAAGCTTGAGAAAAGAAATATTAAGAAAACGATAAGAAAAAAACACATTAACAGTATTGTACTGTATTTATTTTAAAAATCTGCCTATAAATGGATTCCCACAGTTCAAAGTAGACCAGTGTTATTCAAGAGTCAGGGGTAGTTCTCAAAGCAGAGGGCTTGTTAAAAAAAAATGCATAGTCCTGTGGTAAAAGTATACATACTTCCCCCTCATTGTGATTCAGTAGATATTATGGACTGAACTGCATCCCCATCCTACTCCCGCAGTACCTCCAAATTTTACCTTATTTGTAACCTGAGTTGTTGTTGATGTAATTAGTTAAATTAAGATGACATCATAATGGAATAGAATAACCTTAATCCAATATGACTGATGTCCTTATAAAAAGGAGAAATTTGGATACAGACACACACACAGAAAGACCGCCACATAAAGAATGGGGGTATGCTGCAGGAAGCCAAGGAACTACCAGAAGCTAGGGAAGAGGTCTGAACAGATCCCTCCCTAGCACCCGCAGAGGGAGCAGAGCCCTGGAAACACCTTGATCTTGGATTTACCAGCCACAAAAGAATTGTGAAACAGTAAGTTTCTACCTTTTAAGCCACTTAGTTTGTTTTACTTTGTTACTTGGCAGCCCTAGGAAACTAATACAGTAGGTTTGTTTGGAGTCCGGTCAGTTCCTAGAATCTGCATCTTAACAAGTATTCCAGATGTGGCAGAAGCAAATGTTCCAGGGACATTGTGAGAAACATTGCTAGAGGGATACGATGAAATTTATGTTCCACTGGAAAATAAATAAGGGCTTATTGTTCCCTCAATTTATCAACAGTTTTAAGTTGGCTTAAAGTCCATACTTCCTGTTCTTCCTGATATGAACATTCTCCATCAATTCTGGCAAACTCATATTCATACTTTAAAACACAGTTTGAAAAGCACTGCTCTTCTCTTTCTGTGCCCTTTCCCACCCCAATTTCATCATTCCCAACTTAATCTTATTCCATTGCAGACATTTCAATTGTTACAGTTAAAACACTGTATTCTGGGGCGCCTGGGTGGATCAGTCATTAAGTGTCTGCGTTCGGCTCAGGGCCTGATCCCAGAGTCCGGGGATTGAGCCCCACATCAGGCTCCTCCGCTGGGAGCCTGCTTCTTCCTCTCCCACTCCCCCTGCTTGTGTTCCCTTTCTCGCTGGCTGTCTCTCTCTCTGTCAAATAAATACATAAAATCTAAAACAAAAACAAAACAAAACAAAAAAATACTGTATTCTTATGAGTTTAATCTGTTTCCCATATCAGGGAGAGGTTGTAATATTCACTTTTAGATCCTTGACTTCTAGCCTAGTGTCAAACCCAAAGAATGTACCCCGAATTTCCCCTTAATTAATGAATTAATTAAATACTTTTTCTACTTCCTTTGATTTTAACCACAGAAGATGGAAGTCACATTTAAGAAAATGGGAACAGAGATCATCTCATAGGGGCAGGTTGGTTTGTGTTCTGGAAAAAGACAAAACAACTAAGGAGTGCATTAAAAAAAACCAAGCAGCTTTATTATATTTAATAAATTCAAGGCAAGCTGAGTAATTTGAATCACAAAACAATTCATATTTCCACAAAAGACCACATAAAATAACTTTCCAAAGCAGAATAAATTGCAACAGCTTTTAATCAAGTGCCGAGAAGGCACAGAAACACATTTTCGCCAAGCTGCCAGTGATAAAAGCAATTTAATGGAAACATCTATCATTCTTGGAAATTACCAGGTTGAGGCCAATTCTTTTTTTTTTTTTTTTAAGATTTTATTTATTTATTCGACAGAGATAGAGATAGCCAGCGAGAGAGGGGACACAAGCAGGGGGAGTGGGAGAGGAAGAAGCAGGCTCATAGAGGAGGAGCCTGATGTGGGGCTTGATCCCGTAACGCCGGGATCACGCCCTGAGCCGAAGGCAGACGCTTAACCGCTGTGCCACCCAGGCGCCCCGAGGCCAATTCTTAAACCTAGAAACAGTGCGGGATTAGGACATCATTTGACAGCACTGGCTATCCCCCGTTTGCAGAAGCCGGTTTTTGACTCCCATCCGTCCCTGAGATCCCGGACGCGAAGGCCACGGATAAGAAGGCCGATTTCCCACAGGGGTAAGAGTTCTTTCTTAAACCCACCCGCTCCCCTTTAAAATATGTCAAACACTTATTACATCATTTAACACGGGTGAATCACTGCTCGCCCCTTCAGCTGGGTCCCCCACTTTCCCTGCTCACCATTCTGCAGCAAGCAAAGCCTCCGTAGTCGGCCGCAGCTGAGCTCTGAGCTTGTGGAGGAACGCTCCCGGGTTGTCAGGACGACAAGCCCCGCCCACTGGCGCCCAAGGGAAAGGGCGCAAATCCTCTCCTACGGGTCCGCGCAATCGCACTGGGGTTCTTTCGTGAGACGCCCCGCCCCCTTCTCTGACTGGCTGCCTCACACCAACACCCGCCCTGCTTCGGTGTTGACGGACCCCGGAGTCGGAGCGGTCGGAGGGCTTTACGGCTGTGGAATGCCGGAAAGTGCGTGAGTGCAGCCGCAGGGACGTTTTATTCTGTCTTCCAGATCTTGGGGTCTGGAGGCGATGAAGTATGGTCTGGGCAGGGACCACCGGGTGAGGCACAGGGTTTCTGAACGTCTTCTGACGTTGACAGTCTCACTTCCTCCCTAGGAGTGTGTTGGGGCGACTCTTTCTGTGAGGGCTTTCCAGAAGGAAGGGAGACTCCGGCTTCGCGATTGGGTGAAGTGACTGACACCTGGGTGGGCTGCCTGGGCCACCACGGCTTAGAACCGAGTGGAGACGGGGCTCAATTGGCAATTTAGAGAAAGGGGTAAATAAATCGGTTCCAAGAGGGTTGGTTATTTTGAAATTTATAACCTTTGGATTCTTCTCTCTGCACATGGTTCCGTTTACTTTCTGTGCAAGTTATGTATATGCCGTTTTTCCTAAGAGCAGCTCTAAACAAGAACTGGAAATTACTTGAAGTGATTCCTGGGCAAAGGATTTCCTACAGTGAAGGTCGCTGAGGCCCAGCAAGACTCATTAAGCCCAAGGTCACAGGCTAATTGTGCTAGTCAGTAGCATAACCTTCAGAATTTCAGTCTCCTCCCCACATGAAGAAACACTGGCAACTTAGGCCAACAGGAAAACTAGAAATTAAATGATTAAGAAATTAAGCTCAATCCAAATTCTCAATTCTGTGATTTTGGAACCCTGTTTTAGCATGACAGAACATTGAATACTTTAAAATCATGGCACCATTTCTTATCTCTGAATTCTAATTTTATAATGCTCTCTCCCTTCCAACTTTATTGACTAAATGTATTAGTAAATGAGGATTATAAAAACTGAAAAAATTAGAAGAGAGAAGATGACAACAGTAAAATTTTGGAAGTTGCAAACCAGATGAATGCATGTGACTCAACACACCAGAAAAGCCTAGTTTATACTGCATTAATTTTCAAAAGCCAATGGAACAGGGAATTGGAAATGAAGAATGAAGTAAATCAGAGATTAAGTAAAATCTATTTGAAAAACACCTCTAGAGGGACTGCACCTCTCATTTGACAGAAGCATGGAGATATATTTCTGACCAAATAATACTATTCTCTGCACTGGGGTGTCCTCAGGTATACTAAGTACATGAGACCCACACTGGAAACAAATTAAATGTGGTGTACATAATGCTGAATGCAGGGCCCCATTCTTCTTCCTTTTATTAAAATTGAATACACAAATCCTCAGCAAACTGGAAATTTCTTCTCTGGGGAAACTGATCAGCCCAGGAAGAAGGACTTTGACTTCAGAGGTTCCCCAACAAAGGGTGCACTAAGATCACCCTAAGTGAAGCTCAGAGTCCGTTAAGTTGCAGCCATGTATACAGATCTTCTAAAAAGCTTTTTTTGTCATTTCACTTGTAAAAATGGCAGCGGGGGGAGAGCAGCAGACTTGGGAAGAAAGCTTGGAAGCTATCCAGACAAAAGCAGAAAAAGCAATTTGGAGAAAAACAAAATTACAAGAAAGCTCAAAAAGAATTGTTCTGATACACTATATGTTTGCTATGTGAATTAGCTTAAAAACTATTAATAAAGTGAGGAATTATGTAAGAATTAAAAGAAATAATGTTTGTTCATATGTGATTTTTCCCCCCTTAAGAAAGAGAAGCCAGAGAATCAGATTTATGAACTTCAGCAAGAAGTGAAAAGGACTTCATTTAGCTGCCATTCTGGCAGCAGGAGTCTTCCAAATATATATTTAAAACATTTAAAATAAGTGTTTACAAACAGGGCTCCCACCCGAGAGAGGCATACCCAGTTTTATGCAACTTGACTGGTGGCAGACCTACCCTGACTACTAACTGGCAGCCTTGTGGTTTAGATCTTATTTCCATGTGTACCTCACTATTTCCCAGCCCTCCTCTTAACATTTTGCCAGCATATTTATGCCAATTTTTTAAAAGTTTTACTGAGGTATAATTGACATACAGTAAGTTACACTTTAAAGTGTAAATCGATCTGATAAATTTGACATATGCATACAGCTATAAAACTATCACCACAATCACAATGATGAACATCTCCATTATCCCCACGAATTTCCTCCTGCCTTTTGATCCCTTCCTGTTCCCCAGTCCCTTGCTCCCCTTCCCAGGGTACTCTGTTATTTCTGAGCACTTTAAACATCTGTGGTAGTCTCCAGCTATTCTATAAAATAAACGGCCTGTGATCTTCACAAGTATGAAGTTCATGAAAGTCAAGGAAACTTGAGGAATTGTTTCGGATGGAAGGCTGAAGAGACATGAAAACTAAATGCAATGTGTAATCCTGGATTGGAACTTTCTGCTATAAAGGGCGTCTTTGGGAGGGCTGCCAAAACATGAAGGGGTTGTGGATTTGATGTAGTAATGTACGTAGCACTGTTAGCTTCCTGATTCTAATGGTTGTACTGTCCTGTAGGAATTGTCCTTGTTCACAGGAACTATACTCTAAAGCTGTTCTGCCCACCATGGTGGCAATATAAGCACCTGAAATGTAGCTAACATGACACATTGAAATAATATTTTGGATGTGAACAAAATATATTTTAAAATTTTTTATTTTTTAATATGGGCTACTAGAAAATGTAGTATTACATAGATGTCTTGGATTATATTTCTGTTGGATGGCACTGCAAAGTATTCACACTAATTGTATGTCATGTTAGGAAGTTACTCTAAATTCTCAAATTCTTAAGTATATTCCTCAAATTCTTGTTCAGGAAATATGTTGCAACTTTTCTGCAAGATTGAAATTATTTCAAAATAATTATGTTAATGAGGGACATCAAGTATATGTTTTCTTAGGTCATTGGGAATATAGGAATAATAGAATTTTAAGGAACTTTATAAATGACATGGACATTTACTTTGGGCCTATCATAAACTAAATGCTTATGGTGTTAGGAATTTTATGATTTAATCCTCACAACCATAACAAGTAATGGGAGTTATTTTCTGTGTGTAGGCTGTCATGGTGCCTTTAAGGAGCCACCTTTCCCTAGTGGCACTAACGAGTTACACATAAAGCATAACCTACTTCACTGGATGTTGCCCGCTTGTCTGTCACACGTGTACCCACTTAGGGGTTGTTCACTGGTCTCTTTACCACCACTCTTATTGCCCATCTACCATTAGCTGTGAACCTGCTTGACTCCCACACCCAGCTTCTACTCTTTAGCTTTTCTTAGGATAGCACCCTTCTAGATATGACTAGGACTCTTTCCAGTGTCCTCCAAATGAATCTGGCCTTGCCTTGAGAGCAACATAGAGTCTTCCTTTCGACAGTAAGGAAACTGAAGCTCATAAAGGTTAAGTAATCTGTATAACGTTATGCAGCTGGGATTTAAATCTAATTCATTCCACTCTGTATAAAAGAAGGTATACCTACATAACTATCTTTGACAATTCATTTTCTCTCTCATTACCCTTTTTCCTTCATAGGACTTACACAATTCATAATTCTGTTTGCTTATTATATCTCCCACAGGAAAGGTTAGTTCTGTGAGAGCAGGTATCTTATCTGACATCTCATGGATATGTCCCACTGCTTGGAACATAAGTGCTCAATAAGTATTTATTGAATTAAAAAAAAAGTTACCATTTTTTCCCAATGTATAAAATCTTTGATTCTTTTTTTGGGACTACAAAGCAGTTATTTACAAACATTTTTATTTTTCTTTAGGTATGTTATGTATAAAAGGGGATCCTTTCCATAATAAATGAAAATGGCCAATTCTTTAAGAGGAGAAGTACTGAATCTTTATAAAAATGTAAGTAATTATGTTGCCAGTTTTATACATATTTTACTGAGACACAGATTGTTTAGAAATATATAACCTTTCTTTTTTAAGCTGCTGTATCTTGGACGAGACTATCCAAAAGGAGCAGACTATTTTAAAAGGCGTCTGAAGAATGTTTTCCTAAAAAACAAAGATGTGAAGGACCCACAGAAGATCAAAGAACTTATTGGACGGGGCGAATTTGTAATGAAAGAGCTAGAAGCTTTATACTTCCTTAGGAAATACAGAGCGATGAAACAACGCTATTATTCAGATCAACAAAACTAACTGATCACTATTACTATAATTTGACTGGAATTCAGTGCCAGCTGTTTATGTATACCAGATATGATAAAAGTAACTGTAACTTAAAATGGCAAGATATACACGTTACGTAAAAATACCTGAGCTGCCTTAATGAACTAAAATAGGCTTCAGCTTCTGTTCACAGAGCTTTATCAGCAACCCTTTAATTTTTATACAAAATTAGCAATATAGCCAACTACAAATTAAAAATTAATGAGTACCCAATTTTGAATGAAAATATAATGTACTTAAAATATTTTGAGCTCAATGATTTTTTTTACCAGTTATTCTAAGCCCATTTCCCCATTTTACTGACAAGAGAATCTCATTTAATACATTTAACTAAGCAAAATAATTTCTTGCACATTTCTTTCCCTTAACTTTTGAAGGAGTACCACCTTATTTTTGAGCATATTTGGTACATTAACAGCACAAATTCAAGGTTCACCACAAAACAAATAGCACATGGTAATGATTTAAGTGCAGTTATAGAAGTAATATGTATGGGGTAAGATTATTTCTGATCTTGAAGTAGGCTGCCAGTGACTGGCATTATATATACCTGTTTAGTATCTTCCATTATTAATTTTGCTGCTGGCTCCCTTTGGGTCTTAAAACAAATCACCTGCTGTGTATCAATTACCTTTACTGATAAAAAGTAATAAATAATGTTATTCTGTTCTTTCATCATTAAGGCAGATGTGTTTTGCATCTACTTCTAAATGAGTTAACACAGTAATGGACCTAAATCTAACATGGTTTTAAGCAAACACTTAAACGTTCACATAATGTTCACAGCACCCTTTGCAAATAAAGAACATAAATGTATAAGCTGCAAAAGATTCACTAATACAGTGTCTGTGGCTTATAAGCTATTCCATATCAACTGTGGGGCAAATGTTTGAAATTTACGTCAAGAAGTACACACTATCATAGTCACCATAACTATTTTTATTACATTACAATAATTAGGAGCAGTACAGTTCATGACAAAAATATTACAAATTTCAGATCACTTCACAGCACATACTCCTATAAACATTTAAAAGTTAATTTTAATTAAAAGAGTGGTCATTTTTAAATTTAATGTTTGATATGACCAACATTCCTAGGTCAGCGCAACCAAATGATGGAAAACAACTGGATCACACTGCATATGTCCCACAAAAAAAAGCACAATGTACAAAATGTGCATGTTTCAGTTTACACTATACAAAAATAGTTAAAATACATTCCAGGTAAACATGTTACATTAAGAAATAGTACTAGTAAGAAATTGGCACTCAAAGGAAAAATGCAAAAGTATTTTCAACATGAAAACACAAGACAGTGGAACTGGAAACTTCTGGATAAAACATTACATAACCCATTTAGCTTATGGGGAGGGGGACCCTCTGTAATGGAATTTCTGTAAGTAAGAACTTTGTTTTTTCCTAAATTCATCTAAATTGCCTATCATCATCCCAAACAGGCACTTAAAACTATTAAACTAAAAATATTTACTAATCTAGTTATGACTATTCTTCAAGAACTGATGTAAATAATATCTTTAGGAAGAAATGATTTTCATTTTCTGAAGGAATTTACAGCTACCAGTTGTATGCTGTTCAATTTCTCAATGCAAGTTTCATGCTATTAAATATAAATTCAGTTTTAAAGTAACTGGTTTTTTAAAAACTATTAATTCAGTTACCAAGAAATTACTTTTTGACAATGGAAATGACAGTTTTTATTGCCTACCAAAAAAACGTGTATTGTTTAGAAAAAAAATGGTTAGAAGAAAAAAATCACTGGAACACAAATGAGATGAACTTATGCAAACTGCAACTGAACATGCCTCACAAACTTTCTATATATATTAGGACAAAATTGTGCAATGGTGGCAAAGATTCTGATGACCTGTATAAGTTAGGTTCTAAATTCCTATGCAGTGTGACTCAGTTAAAACAGAGCCTAGAATTCCTAACTGGGAATATTCACTCAAATTATACTACCTACTTCTTCTACATTCTTCCACAAACATGTTAATGTCTAAGACTATGTAATTTCAACTTTCAATTTTTTTCAACTCCAAGGATTTTTATCTTTAAGGCCGTAATAATTACATAATATTTTTCTAGGATTATCGCTCCCCTTTTAAAATCTCTACAAAAACAAACCTTTTGTCAAACCATTCAAAATTCACATAATAAAGGATAATTACCACTGCCTAAAAAAAGTTGCCCAGCTACATTAAAAATTCAAGAGTCCTAAAAATCCCTCAGTTATGCACTGCAATTCCTGAAGTATGGCCATTTCTTTCTCTTGTGTAGAAACAAGAGGAAGTACTATATAAAGTCTTAACACCCGATCTAGATAATGTTCCATAAACCTGTAGTTTAGCATAGCATTTCACAAGTTGGACTGATTTTTACACAGAAATTTCCTTTTCTGTGAATTAGTTCAGGCATCTGTTTATTCACACCCAGATAAATGAAACTATTTTTGAATTCAATATTTAAGTCTATTTTAATTATGATATAAAGAGACCAACTACAATATTACACACTTGGGAATTTTAATGTTATCATCTGACATATGATTTAATGTGTACTACAACTGTCCCAACAAAATCACATAATTATCCCAAATAAAAAATATAGTCAAGTTTATTCCTTTAAAATAATGAAGTAAAGTGATTTATATAAAGTAGCTTGATTAAACCGCTTTACTGGAATCAGAGCAAAACAATTATTTTAGATCTGGAAGAAACCTTAGAGACTATCTCCCTACTTTGCCAAACTAAAATATTCATATGTTATCTCTGGGTCATGTGCCAAATGCCTAAGATATTACAGACCACTCTAAAATATCAGCACTACATAAGGAGAGGGATTATGTCCCTCGTTGGGGATACCGTAATATCCCCAGTGCCTTGTGTAGTACCTGGCATCCAACAGGCACTCAGATTTTTGCTGTATAAATTAATTCTGCTAAAAAGTAAGCTTTATGAATTAAATTTTAAAGTATTTTTCATTGTAAGAAGATTTTACTTATTAAAATAATGGAATGTATCACTGTTACCAGGGCTAGTCCTAGTTTTAGATTATCTAAGGAAATCTTTCAGTATTTCTGAATTAAATTTATTAAATTCTACTGGATAGGGTCTGTCTATTCACAGCAGGTATGAAAATTCCTACTTTTCCTACTTAGTCACTAGTAGACCAGGTAGCAAAGAGATGATGTTCAAAGGATCAAAATTAAATTGCTATAGCTACCATCTGAAAATTAGTTTATTAGGTCAAATCCTACTACAGTATCTGTCAGATTATGTTGAGCCTGACTAATGTGACTTGATGGGAAGCCTTCATGGAGATATCCAAAGCAGCAACAAATCTTGAGGTTAGGGGAATTAGAAGTATTAAAAAAAAAAGCGTCAAGTCATGGGGCATGTAGAAGGGTAGGCAGGCAAGGTGACACTAATATGGGAGAGGAGTACTGCTACTGGAGAACAGATACTCAAAAATAAACTTCACCTCTTGCACAACTTTGTCTGAGACTGGCGCTGAAGATAATAACACAGTTAAAAAGTTACAGATTGTGCTGAGATTGACAGATAGATATATCCTTATGTAAACTGAATGTAAATCACATAGTTGTAATGCTAGCTATAGCCTTTGAGATGACTTATTTTAACATGAAGAAATGGATAGTAAGTGATTTGCCCAAAACTGAAGTTGTAAAAGACATGTAACTAGAATTTAAGTCACCTTCCTCCTAGTCCAGTGATATCTTCACCTCAATACACCATCTCATTTCAGATATTTAAAAATACATTTTAAAAGCACTGAAAGAATCATTGTTATTATTTTATTATTTAAGTATTAGATATTCTTAAATATGGACCATACTTGTGTGTATGAAATGTTACTTTAGCCAGTGCTGAGAACTAGCCAATACTAAAGATTTTGAAACTTTTTCACTTCATTGTTTAAAAAAAATTAAAGTCTTGCCACCCCCTACCCCGAAATCTTATTTGAAATAATGTTTTTAAAAAGTTCTAGTTTTTTGTTTTTTTTTTTTAAACAAAAGTGATGTTCCTGATCTGTCAGCAGGACCACCACACAGTGAGGATGCATCTTATCCAAACTCTCCTCATCCCCACTTTGACCACCCAATGCATGACAACACTGGGAGACCGCAGGGATGCAGTCCATACTCTGAAACTCTTAATGAAGCTCAAAGGTTCACACCACGCCTGGCCTTGCCACCTTGGTCTCTTTAATATCTACTAAAGCTAACTGGCCCAAATAATCTTTAACGTCACTACCAGAATTAAAACTATTTTCTAAGACTGAAGATCAAGAAAATATTTAAAGTTATACTAAGAAAGAGCAATCTGACACACGGAGACTATATTTAATTCCTATGGGAATTTTTTATACATGTTAAAATTTTTTCAATTAATACAAAAATTTAGTAGCATGTAAATATAGTCCCAAAATGGTCACTATAATCCTCATTACATACTGGGTCTGCCTTAACAGGAAAAGCTATTCAGAGTATTATAGGAATTTATCTAATATGGAAAGTAAATGCCTTTTAATATTTTCCATTGCCTTTTATTTTTTTCCATTTTTTCCCTTTTTATAGAAAAAATATAATATTTTAGGGAGCGTGACTATGACAAATAGCAGTGAAAAGATGGAGAAAACCTTTGTGAACAGTGTAACTTTACATTCATTAAGGGTGACTGAAACTATAGGACATTATACCTACAAGATGAATCTACAAGAAGCCCATAAATTCATGTTCCCTCAATGTTTCAGTAAAACCAATCATGAAATCTCAACTGAGGTTATAATTAGTAATTAATCCATGTATGTGACTAGATAAAACACAGAATAGGGATGATTCGAAAGCTTCATTAATTTGTTTCACACCAAAGTTCACAATTGGTAAGAAAAATAGGAAGTAATCAACCGCATGCACCAAAAACCCCAAGACAGAAATCTCAGGTATTCAGTTTCTTTTTCACAGGCATTGCTAGTTCAAAAACCAAAACTCAGGGAATACTGGCACTTAGAGGAAAAAAGTTTCCACTGTCATTTTAAAATAAGCATTCAAGATAAAAGCTAACAGTTTGGATGGAGCAGAAAATTAGGTAATGCTAAAACAAATGCTAATAATTTAGTGTAATGTACAAAAATTACCACTTTTACTTAAGTATGCCTTAAGAAAAAAGTACAAATTGTATTTACATAATTATACACTTTGTCTTTGACTTCTTTTTCTTCTTTTTACCATCTTTGCTCATCTTTTCTTTATGTTTTCGAATTTCTCGAACTAATGTATAGAAGGCATCGTCAACACCCTGAAACACATAACAAGTATTAAAATGTGAGTATATATGATGGATTGAGGTATACAGATAACAGAAAGGATAGATGACTAATGGGAACTCTAATAATGATAAATAAGGGACTTTACATTTCTCTTTAGGCAACTGAATAAGTATCAGACTTCTAGGATTCTTATAATGTTTTCTTCCTGAATATTTCATCAATATCATAAATAGGAACACTAATTTTCACAGAAGGCAAAGAAAGTCAATGTACACAATCTTACATAAGCTGAACAAATAACTTTTTCCCAGAACTTACTTTGCTACTCATTTTTCTATACTGGCACACTTTGTCACCAAAATCCAAATGCACCTGTGTGTGTTTTTCTGTGTGTGAATATACATTTACACTTAGTTATCCCAGAGTTTCTAGATATTAGATATAAGCCATGCAAGTACATATTATTTTCATAAATATTCAGTAACAATATTTGAGCTCTGGGTTCAATACTTACTAAAATCCATTAGATTTAAATAAGCCCCAAGAAGTAAACAGTATTCAAATATCCTTTCAGCTTTCAAATAATATATATTAAGGCATTGGTTTCAACTCATATACTTAACATATAGAAACTTAAAGTGACTCCAAAGGTAATACACAACAGTTTGAAAAATGTAATACCTCAGATTTGTAGAGAAATGAGCTAAATCATTTAAATGGTGGTGTAGTTACCAATCTGGAGAAGATTCTCTTTTATTTATTATGGTTTAAGTTAGTTTTAATATATTATGTATTCAAAAGTTTGTCATATAAAGCCAAATGCTGTATCTTCAAAGAAATTTCCATTTGGTCATTTTGGTACATCTATTCCTGATCGAAGCAAGGTATCTGAATAAGTAATGGCTGAAAGTGATTTCAAGTCAGAATAATTTTTAACCTAATAATTCAGAAGGTGGAAAATAGCACTCAAAGTGGTAGCAGAACAGGAGATTTTAACCCTACAATACTGAAATTATACAAGATTATAGAAGTCAATTCCTGTCATGACCCCATTAAAAAGCAAGTTAAATATAAAAGCAAAATAAAAAATGGGAAAACAAAGAAATTTAAAAAGTATGATCCTCTATATATTTAAAAATCTGTTCAATGGAACAGTAATTATTTTTAAGCCTGTTAACCTAATGATGCTTTCAAACAGAGACACTAGAGGGAGTCCTAAGAACAAATCAAATACCCAGCAAATAAAGTTGTATAAATTAAGCCACTTTAAGAACAATGAAAATCAGGTTTTTACTCATTTTAACCACTTCTGTTGAATATTCATATAAATACGTTAAGTTATGTTGAACATAATTTAAAATTTAAAAATTTAACAGTGATAGGATCTCTCTTTTACTACACTACTAAGATGTTTTACAATTAATATTTCAAAATAATAAAATTAATTCAGGGCATTTTCATTCAAGTTACATTTAACTAATTTTCACAAAAGATCTAAAAAATCAGAAAAATATTATCAATATTTTTAAAGAAACACAGCAGGAATGACAGGCTTGTTTAGGTTTAAACTGTTGTAGGGGTACCTGGGTGGCTCAGTGGGTTAAGCGACCAACTCTTGATTCTGGCTCTGGTCATGATCTCTGGTTGCAAGATCAAGCCCCACCATTGGCTCCCTGCTGAGTGCAGAGTATGCTTGAGATTCTCTCCCTCTCCCTCTGCCCTTCCCCACATGCCCCAATCTCTCTCTCTCTCTCTCTTAAGGGGCGCCTGGGTGGCTCAGGTAAAGCATCCAACTTTTGATTTCAGCTCAGGCTGATCAAGTCCCACATCAAGCTCGCCTCTCAGCGGGGAGTCTGCTTGAGGATTTTTCTCTCCCACTGCCCTTCCCCTCCTGGTTCTCTCTCTCTCTAAAATAAATAAATCTTGAAAAAAATAAAATCTTTTAATAAGTAAATAAATAGTTCTAGGATAAAAACCAGAATTTTTGTGTGACGTCTAAGTGAAAAAAGTCCCCAATAAAACACCCAAACTGCACTCACTGACATTCTCCACTTTCTGATATCATTCATTATTGACACACACATGCTTTTCCCTTACCCAAAGGAGAGAGGAAAAGTGATAAAATATAATTTATTAGCAATACAATTGAGACTTAATATAGATAAACCTTCATGCTAACCCTTTTAATAACAGAAAGCAAAACTTCCAACGATATAATAAAGAATAATTATTTTATAGCTCACCAACCCAACTAATTTATAATCATAAATCCTGAGAATGGTATGGAATCTTAAAAGAGGATCTAGATATAGTCCAACTCCCCCACCCTTCACAAATTTCCTTTGCTCACACATACAAACTTATGTAGTCTACTCCACTTCAACTGCTTTTATAATGAAGAAAAATGTCAATGATACTAAAATGGTGAAGCAGATAAAATGAAAAACCATGATATGGATATAGAGAAGACACATTATAAGGTGAAGACAAGACAGAAGTATTTAGGAGACAATGAAAACAGAATTGTTAACATTACCTTCTTCTTCTAAGATTCTGACAAATAGGTTAATACTGCATTCTTTCTTAATATTGAACTCTTTTATGTAACTTATTAAAGTTAAATAATTTCAATGATTAGGAACAGGTTATAATTAGTAGAAACAGGGCACTGAATTCCTTTTTTCCATATGGGAACTAGTCATTTTCATATATGCATATAAAAGACAAAAATATTATCCCAGTAATTTTGCTGAAACCCAACCATTTTAGGACTAAGAAAAACTAATTTGTATATATTTATTATTGTCAAATTCATTTTGTAAAACTATTTTTATTTAAAATTTTAAGTATTACCAAGTACACTTTTTTATTTAAATGCTATCCATGCCCACTGAAGAAACAAGGATTCAATTCACCATGCCCACCAATTACTTGACAGTCACACTACACAGTCACAAATAAGAAATCTTAGAAAATCATGTGCTTCCACTTTTGTTTTTAAAAACAGTTTAAGTGCAAAACTTACTTTATTCTAAATAGTTGTACTTTAAAAATCACCCACCAATAAGACAATAGGAGGAAAAAATTTAAAAAACCCACCACTTAAATCATGGCTACTGTTATTTAAAAAGTTTAATTTTTCAGATAGCATTGCAATGTTAAATTATACAGAGCTTCTAAATTAACATATTGCTCTATACAATGATACTCAAAAAATATTAGGAGTTCATAAGTCTCAATAAAAATTAATGCCAGTCATGCTTTATTCTTCTGAGGTTAGCAGAATAGTATAGCATCTATCTTTTGGGACTGAATCTATTATTCAGATGTACATTTTATGTTTTTGGGAGATACACTAATTACTTCAGACCTTAAATTCACATAATAAAAACTACTGAGTGAAATTTTTTCTGAGCAAGACCAAATTTAATATGAGTTGGTGTGGAAAGGAAAACTGGGGCACCGTGGTGGCTCAGTAGGTTAAGAGTCAGACTCTTGATTTGGGCTCAGGTCATGATCTCAGGGTCATAAGATGGAGCCCTGCATCAGGCTCCATGCTCAGCACAGAGTCTCTCTCTCCCTCTCCCCCACTGTGTGCATGCCGAAGCACACGTACTCTCTAAAATAAATAAATAAATCTAAAAAAAAAAAAGGAAACTGAGAATTTCCACTCAATAAATCCAAATGGGCAGCTACTATGTACCAGGAACCTTGTTAGGTCATCGTCACACAAATATTAAAAATACATGATTGTGGCTAAGACTCTAGTGTATAGGAATCAAACATAAAAGAGGTTATTTCAATTTAACATGGCAAGCACGTAACAGTTAAGAACAGTGTATTGGGAATACACAGGAAGAGCATTATGCCTAGTCTAAGGCTATAAAGAAAGATTCTTGGAAAATAATCATGAAAAAAATGTTAGCTAATTAATAAGACTATGGATTAAACTATACTGGCATTCCAACCAAGAGCAATAGCCAAGACTAAAGAGAAGGTAAGAAATAACATGGTGCTTACTTATGTAAGGACTAAAACAATAACAACAAAAACAACAACAAATCCACCAACAAAAGAAAACTTCAGGCAGGGAGTTTTTAGGGATAAGGCCAAAGGCTAGAAGGGTAGGAAGATGTTAAAAGACATTTATAACATACTTTGAAGTTTGAGATTTTATTCCACAGGTAACAGGAAGTCAGTAACTGGACTTTAAAGAAAAGAGAATGAGATTTCTTTTAAGTCTATTTCTCCAATTGCACTGTGAATAAAGGCAGCAACAGGTAAACCAAATAAGAGGATATAAGAGTCCCAAAAAGAAATGACCGGGACCTGAACTAATGATGTGATAAAAGTCAAAATGTAACATCGAAGAAATTTGTGGTTGCCTCCAAATGGGAGTGCAAAAGAGGGATGTTAGAGTCATTTCAAGACTCCAGGTTTCTTATTTGGGTAAAAATATGATGTTGATGCCGTAGAGCACATACGCAGAACAAGTATTTGCTCGCAGAATGTCAGAAAGAAAGAATATATTTTAAGAGTAGGCCCTTCCCCACCTTCTGGACCATTCAACCTTACTACTTTATGCAGTTTCCTTTCTTTTTTCTTTCTAGACCCGATGACATATGTAGTCTACAGCTATCAAAACTGCATCAATTATAATTAATACACATTAAATTTAAAATAAATGTACTAATTATGGAAACAAACTACTAATTTCTTATCTTTTAATACTTCAAATCAGAATCCCCCACCTAGGTAGTTCTAAAGTGGTTGCTACTTTGTTACCTTTGAAAGACATCTGCTTTCTGCCAAAATTAATATGCTGAACTTACCAGATTACATTACAATGCATTTTTTAATTTTCACACAGCCAGGAGTCTTTTCTTCTTTGTTGATTTTTTTCAATCTGTATTGTCGGATCTCTCTCACCAATGTATAAAAAGCATCCTCCACTCTCTGCATTGTAAAACACAACTTCTTTAAAGTCTGTTTCATTGGTAATAGTAATTTATTGGGACAGCCTTGTGTAAGAAGTTTGAAATTATGAACTTTACTTGAGAATTTCTTTTTTAAAACAGACATGAGATTATTTGAATAAAACTGGGGATGAAGTTTTAAAATATGGGCTTGAATCCTGGTTTGTTCTTTAATATCATTTTTGTTTTATAATGGAATTAGAATTTTTTAAAAATCTTAATTAGGAATTAGGGGAGATTATGAAAAACCTAAACATGTATATTATTAGTATCTGTGTATCAATTAATGCATAATCATTTTAGTTTGCTAGTCATGGAATTAATCCAAGCTTAACCTGAAGTTAGATTTGTTATTTGACTCAGGAAAAACAAGAGTCCCTACCTCTCCCACCCTGCCCTACCTGGGGAATGAGGAGAAAAATAATACAAAAGGGATATTTAAAGTTAAAACACACACACACACACACACACACACACACACACACACACACAAAATAACTCGAAATAAAGTTGGGTCAAGAGACTGGAATCTTGAGTTCTATCTGCAATTAAAACACTGTCCAGCCAATTTCTAGAGTCCACAAGTGGAGCTGAGACTGGGGCTTTCGTGGGTGGATAGCTACATTATTTAAATAAAAATGCTACATGAGGGCGGTTTACCATAATATGAAAATACCATGAATTGTTTAAAGTATACACACAAAATAGTTAACACTGCATTTTCTTTCTTTATTAGAAAGAAGTCTTAAAAATAATTTTTAGAACAGTATCTGATTATACTGGCTTCATACCTTCTAATTTAAATACTCTAAAGGGAGAAAAGGGACTTCTGCTTAATGCCACAGTAAGAAAGCGATGACAACAAACACAATCACATATGGCCATATGGAGATCCAAGTTTTCAATGTGTTTTCCAGTCCAGAAAAGTAGGCAGTAGCCAAAGGGGACATAGTATCCAGTTAACTGTGCTCCTAAGTTTGTCTAAGAAAACATACCACCAAAAGTTGAAGCTACATCTAAAGATAAATCACACAAATATTAATATACATGTACGGAGTAATTTAAAAGATTAATGATTTGTGTTTATTCTTCTAAAAGAAAATATAAGTATTTAGAAAGGCTGGTAATATTTTACTGTACATTTAATTTTAAGCCTAATCTGTTTTTAATTTTTAAAATGAATTACTTACTATGGAGATTTGTATATTTTAACTCTCTGGGCTTGGTAACATCAGTCTTTTTATGAATCAAATGTGACAAAATGGACCCAGTACCTAGAAAGCTAATATATATCAAAAATATGATTTGTAGTTTAAAATTCAATCAGGCACAGAGAACTGGCCATTTAAATATTAACTGAAGTAAATTAATAGCTACAGTTTAATTTTTGCATGCAGAAGTTATCACATATTCATTGCATTTAATAGTTAAGGGGGGAAATGCACCTCAATTTTTAGTGTATATTAATTTTAATATATAATTATATATTAATAATAATAATATATATATCAAGAATATACTAAGAACTGCTTCAGTGGAGTTCAGTAGTTTACCTTTGAAGTAAAACTTTAAAATTCATAAAATTAAGCTTCAGTTAATAGGCATTTAAATATGTTGTTTATATATTAAAATGTACACCTCAAGTTATTTATAACCATCCAGTGATGTATTTCTATTCAGCTATCTAATATGAAAATCATAATAGCCCAAGAAAATTCGCATCTCTTTTTTAATGGAATCAATTTACTCAACTAGCTAGCCAGCTAGCTAAGTCAACTACAAAACAAAAATTTCTAACCATTTTCTGAAATTATTTAAATACGTTGGTACTTTAGATAGCCACTTGTGCTTGTATACAAATCTTTTAGTATTTTGTATTTATCATCCTCAAGAGGAAAGGGTTTATTTTTACTTTTAAGTCCTTAAAAAATTATATATTAGAAATTCTCATTACATAAGATAATTTAAGGCATTAAAATGACTCCTGTAAAACATGTAAAATCTATAGTATGAGCTGGCATTTAAGATATTTTCATAAATGATTCTCTTTTAATTCAAAAATCAATGCAAGAAATTAAAAAAAAATATATATATACACTTATAAGTGTATACATACACACACACACACACACACACACACACAAAACAAACCAGGTAAAAGCTCATATTTTTTAAGAATGTAAACTCTTATTCCTTTTTAAAAAAAAATTACAAGGTCAGGTAAAACATGCTGGGGGGAGAGGACAGGGTTTTGGTCCTCCACTAATTTAGCAGAAGCAAATTTTGATTGTAACTTATTTCTAAAATCAGTTTGAACGTGTCTACTTTTTAAGTGTGTGCATCCCCATCACCAGTACAGAATATATGATTTTTGTTTCCAGCAATGCAGAGAGAGAATTGGAGGCCAATAATTAAAAAGAAGTGATTACTTCCCACCACCAAGAATTCAGCATTAGGACCTGAGTGGCTAAGATAATTAACACTGAGAAATAGTTCTTCCAGAGTGACTCTGGTCATTTCTTATTTTTACTAAGAGGAAATTTTATTAGATTTTAAAGAGTCAGTTATTTACCATATTTTCTCAGACTTAAATTACTTCTCATTTCTTGATAATATGCTTTAAAAGTCATACGACATCAAGAGAACATTATCTATCCTTGTGTGCACCTTATGCCACTGGCACTACCGAAGAATACTGGTTTCATACTCCAAAACGTGTAATTTTTAGCTGAAACAGATTTTCAATACCCATGTAGCTAGCTGCTAAGCTCTTAACTGGCACTCAATGATTTATTCTTGAGAATATGGCTTATTGCCACATATATTCATTTTCCAACACCACTTACTAAACTTTCAGAACTGAAAATATGTAGGAACAAGAGTGTACAAGTTCATACGTGTAAATTGTTTTTATATCAAGAGATTTGACAATAATTTCAGCTCAGCTATTATCTAAAAACACACTTGTGAGACTAAGGAAATAGAGCATTCTGTACCAGAAAAGAAACTGTCAACAAATAGTATCATCCTATATTCTGGTGCCTATAATGCTTTCACTAAATGATTTCATTCTAAAGTTCCTGTTGAGTGGCTTATTATCAAGAAAAATTCTTGAAGACACTTCAAGGAAATAACACTTCAAATACCCTCAATATAGACAGATAACAAGACTACTAGCCTTCTTGGGGGACAGGAATGGGAGAAACTAGATATATTCTTTAAAAAAATTCTATATTGATGAATTTCTCAAGAAACCTTGCCAAACTATAGTCCATCTCAGGTACTACTGAAATGCAGCGATACCACTAACTTGGGAGGTTAATGCATGGTGCACACAGGAGGTGCTCAGTTACTGTTTTATTTTTAACTCATAAAAAAGCTAAAGTTCAAAATATTTATCTCATGACACAAACTCAACTACTAACAGAAATATGGCACATAAGGAGGTTTTTTATTTGGTTTGCTTCAGAACAGTTTGACCAAAAGCTTTCCTTAAAAGAGGTCTTCTAACAACTAATTTTAAGTATCTAGAAATTAACAAGAACCAGGAAATTAATCACTCAACATTTTTAAATCTGTAAAACCAATTTTCACATTATGCTCAAGTTGAGACCTCCAGAAAGTAAAAGAGCTGAATCAGGAGTAGCAGATACGCTAAGAATCCTGCTNTTCCGAAACCCTCCCCAATTCTGATTTTAGCAGACTGGAAAACACACAGCTGATTACCATGGTGTCGATGTTTTGGTTTCAACAGTCTTTGCCAACACTGCATGCACTACCCAATGAGGCCAGAAAAATATGGCAATTACTAAACTATCCAGATAAATGTGAAGTAGGTAGAATCTTTATATACTTGGAACATAGGGGCCACATAAAGCACATTAGCAGAAAATAAAAATTACTCTGGCCTTTCAGATGGGGACTAAAATAATGTAAAAAATATGTAATTCATTATATTCTATCCCATATGATGGGCTTTTTAAAACTACAGTAAGTAATTAATTTAATAAAATATATATTCTGCAATCCTGTCTTAAAAAGTACTAGCGTAAAACTACTATCTCCCTTTCACAAAATATCTAAGTTTTATTTTAAAATTACTACTGTTAGCCTGTAAAGTTTAAGTCTAACGTCTGACCTAACTTCTAGCATCTAATCAAACAATACAGTTCCCCAGAGAATCAGGCATCAGCACACTACAGCCCGCAGGCCAAATGTAGCCATGGCCTATTTTTTGTACTGGCCACAATCTAAGAATGATTCTTGCATGTTTAAAGGGTTATAAGAAAAAAAAAAAAAAACTGCTACAAATATCAGTTATGGCCCCCAAAGTTTAAAACACTTATTGTCTGGTCCTTCTAATGATTGTCTTTTTCCTGCCAACCGGAATATAAATAATTCTTTTCGGTGTTTGTGTTTTAGGTTCATGCTCAAGATTAAAACTTAGGGTATGAAACAAGTAGCTGCTGATAAAATTCAACAAGAGTATGCATATTTAGTTTGTTCAAACAACAAATCAGTAATAGCAGATAAGCAACAAAATACTCCGCAGAAAACAGGGCTTCAAATTTGCACAAAAACTGGAAATGTAAAATTTATAAAAATTTACATATTATCATAATCTCCACAATTACTTGGAATAGCTCTTTAAAGTTTTCCAAAAGCATGCAAATATCAAATTAATTTCAACAGAGGAAGATGAATAAACTTTTGAAAGGCAAATCAACAAGTCCATGAAATAAAAAGAAATCAAAGATCAGAAACTAAAATATCTCGGTTATAGTTTAGCAACATAAATTATACAAAGATATAAATAAAATAGGTTATACATATAAGAAAAGCTGAGCATTGGAAGAAATAAAGTACTGCAAGTATTCCTTTATATTACTCTATATTTTAATCAGATGATCTACATAAATGTCTACAAAGCAAATTGAAATTATTCGACTTCCATATCATACATACTACATTCACCTTCTCTACCCACTCCCAAAACTGTATAAAACCTACAAAATCTACTTTAAAGGGAATCCAGGTAATTTTCTGATTATTATGAATGCTGTGGTATATTAAAGCATGAATGTCAAACAGTAAGAATAAGCTAGTACTTCTTAGGTAGTAACTAACAAGACGACACAGCTATTCTAGGCTCTTAAGTAGAGGGCAACATTGTCAGAATAACAGACAACTCGTTTCTACTGTCTTCTGTTGTCTTTCTACTCCAAGTGTGGTCCATGTACCAAAATCAGCATCACCTGAGAGGCTGTTAAAAAAGCAGGATCACAGGTCCCAACCTGAACCCATTGATAAGAATCTGGATTTGAATAAGAAGCCTAGTCCATTCATATGCATATTAAATATAAGAAGCCCTACTCTATTTGCAACCCTTTACATTAGGCAAAATCTTAGTTTTCCTTTTTTTTTTAATAAAATGTAAACTAAAATATTAAGTAATATTGTCTAAAAAGTATCTTAAAAGTTACAAATAATGCAAGTTAATAAAATGTTAATGATATGATTTAGTAGGCAGCAGTATGTTGACAAATGTTTTCAATAAAGTTCCTTGTATTTTACATTTTCATAAAAAATGCTGGGAGAAAAGTTATAAATATTATAATCATGTTTTCTGAGTACCTTCTCTATAAGGACATAAAGAAGTCTGGTTAGAGAAGACCAGTAGAAAGAAAACAAAAACAAACTTTTCCCAGTCTCTGGGACCTGGGAATGGATTTGAATGAAATCTTAATTCCTCTAAAGTGAAGTGGTATATACCAACTTCTTTCTTTAACCTATAAATCAGGTTTTAGAATGAGATATTTGTACTATAATCAAACTATAGAAATTCAGCTTTTAATCCCCCCAAAAAGACTTAAAATAGAATTCACTGTTTCTTCAGTGTGTATCAAATTTGTACAATCAGGAAGCAGTACATATGATCTTCCACCAGGGAAACAGACATATACACTAGCTGAATGATGGTTTACTTTAAAATTTTTACCCCTTTAAAAATTCAGTGAAAGTTACAGAATACCTGTTTTTATAAGTTTAAACATGTAATGAGTTGTTCATCAATTTTCTTACTTCCTAGCAATTACAGAAGTTAAATTCCACAAAACTGGTTTTCTGGGTTCACAGGTACATGTAACTAGCAAAGCCCAAAATAAACGTTCATCTTGTATGGAATATAAATTGATCTTTCTTAGTATATGAAAATTATATTCCATCATATTGTTATGTATTCCTTTCTAGAATTTCTTTCTATATGTTAAACTCTTCATTTCATACAAATAGGTTAAATAATGTCAACTGAAATTATTTTACCTAGAAAAAAGTTACTTTAAAAAATGAAGATAAATTTTGAAACAAAATTCAGAGTTAATCTGGCATTAATTTTTGTCAGAACAACACAGTAAATGAATAACTGAGAATTTTGACTTGCGTTCTAAGTATCCTTTTGCTTTAATGAAAACTTTCTCCAAAAACAAATATAGCTTTAAAAAAATTCTACCAAAAGGGGGTAAGGGGATGGGGTGGCTCGGTGGTGGACATTTGGGAGGGTATGTGTTGTGGTGAGTGCTGTGTATTGTGTAAGACTGATGAATCACAGACCTGTACCCCTGAAACAAATAATACATTATATGTTAATAAAAAAAATTTTTTAATTCTACCAAAATAAAAGTCTTCAAATACAATAAAACTTAATCTAGAAACACATGACATAATACTCTTCAAAACACTTCTAAAATAGGAAATCAGTATTTGTTCCCCCGTTCTTTGACTTTATAAATATAACAGTTAAAAAAAAAAATTCCTACATTTCTTGAATGCTTAATGTAAGATGTGCTGAGTTGAAGAGAAATATTCAATGTGGAAAGAAACCAAAGCCAAAAGTAATACCATGGACACTGGATTAAAAACTGCTGCTCTTTCATATCCTGAAGAGAACATTTACCAAATAAACATTGTTTTATTCTGGCATAATGGAAAGAAAAATTAAGTTACATTAAATGATGTAACAGTTATGCTATCAGGTATGTACATTTACCTATGTTCTTGCCTTCCTGCCCTCAAAATGTTTCCAGAATATATGTTAACAAATACCATAATTAAAATTACTTGATATAGTTTACAGAGAACAGATTCATATTTATTACAATTTTACTTACCTGTCTTGTCTTTGCTGATGTTTCAATAAAAGGAATTCCATAACTTCTTGCTAAGTCCTGAGCCTGTTTTGTGTCTACTGTTCTAGAAGGCAAATCGCATTTATTTCCTACTAGGACCATAGGTACATCTTCAGAGTCTTTAACTCTTTTTATTTGTTCTCTGGGGATGGAAAAAAAAGTTATAGCAGAGACATTAGTAACAAAATAAATCTTTCAAAAATTGTCCATAATTCTGTCTTATAAAATATGGCTGAAAGAAGACATTTAATGTAATTCCTAGTTTCCAACCACACCAAATTTTCCTTGCTTCTCCTTCTATTTTTTCTCCAATTTAAACAGAGAATTTCTATGTCTCTTAAAAGATAAAATACCAAAAAATATGGTAAAACTACAATCTAATAGGTCTATATGCAGGTTGGTCACAATGATAAAAGAGAAAACATTGAAAAAATTCTAGGCTAAAAATGTGCTGTGCCTAATTTTTAAAATTATAATCTTAGAAACATATGTTATTAAATGTACATGTATAGAATTAAAGATGTTTTTACAGAAACATGGATTACAACACTGACATAATTTTCACTATCTTTCTCAAAAAAGAGAGCACCAAGTGGAAAGATTCTGATTTCTATGTGGATAACACTGACATTATTATGCTGTTTATTCCGTTAAAAGCCCTTCTACATGTTGATTTTTTTCAATAAGATGTGCATAAACTCTATATTTGAGGTAAAATTATATTATTTCACAATTTTAAGTGAATTTCAAAGATACAGCATGGAATAAGTAGACAATGGAGTCAGAACTGGTTCATATTCCCAGCTCCTCTACTCAATACCTAAGTAAACTTTATAGCTTAATATATGGACACCTATTTACTATTCTACAAAAACACTGTCACCCATTCAAATTTCTTTTCCTCTGTCACTAGACGACAAAGGAAACATGCTGTAAGAAATGTATTAAAATGTTACACCTCTTAACTAGGTTAACTCACTGTTATAGAACAGAGCTAATGAATGGGATATTTAATATGCACTTTTTTGAAAACTGTAAAAACCCTCAAAGAAACAGAATATAAATTAAATTTAATACAATGACAATTATTTTAAAGTAGTCAATTTTATGCAGATTTGCCAGATTCTTTACAAACTGTACCTGTTTTAATATTTCCATCTTTTACAACTTCAGAGTTTGTTTTTCGTATCTAAAGCTAATGTTTATCCAGTTCCAAGAAATTCTACACTACACTGGATTTGAGTGGTACCACCTCCACTACCTTTGCATACTTTCGTTGACGGTTTTCATTTTTATGATGGCTCTAGCTTAAAGCCTTGCAACCCTAGTGTACAGTGGTTAAGAGCGCAGGTTCTGAAGTCCAACAAACCTAGGTTTCAATTCCAGCACCACTATCTATGCAATTTGGAACACGTTACTCAACTGCTCTAATCCTCAAGAACTTTATTCATAAAACAGGGATATATTACCTACCTCATTATTATTTTAAAATTCAGATTAGGTAATTTATGCATGGTAGTCAGCAAAGACTCAAAAAATGAAAGATATAATTACTCCCCAATGTCATTTTATTATATTCAATTTAAACCCACCTATAATGGTGAATATCTTCAAATGATTTAGTATTATTTATGGCAAATACACAAAGAAAGCCCTCCCCAGTCCTCATGTACTGGTCCCTCATTGCACTGTACTCCTCTTGACCTGCTGTGTCGAGAATATCCAAGAGACAGGTTTCTCCATCAATTACTACTTGTTTCCTGTAGGAATCCTGAGAAGGGAGAAACACAGTCTGCATTATTATGGTGCACCTTTTACTTTTAAAAAGGTGTTATATGCAACCCAACAACAAAAAGACAACCCAATTCAAAACTGGGTAAAGGACCTGAATAGACATTTCTCCAAAGAAGATACACAAATGGCCATTATGCACATGAAAAGATGCTCAACACATCATTAGGGAAATGCAAATCAAAACCACAAGGAGCTACCATTTCACACCCATTAGGATGGTTATTATTAAAAAAAAAAAAAGGGAAGACAAGTGTTAGCAAGGATGTGGAGAGACTGGAAACTTTATACATTGCTGGTAGGAATGTAAAATGGTTATAGCCATTGTAGACAACAGTTTGGCAGTTCCTCAAAAAGTTAAATATAGATTACCATATGATCCAGCAATTCTGTTTCTACATACATAACCAAAAGAATTGAAGCAGGAAGTCAGACAGATACCTGTATGTCAATGTTCACTGCAGCATTAGTTATGATAGCCAAAATGTAGAATGAATACACACACACACACACACACACACACACAGTGGAATATTATTCAGCCACAAAAAGGAATGAAGTTCTATATGTGTTATAATATGGAAGAACATTGCAAACACGATGCAAGACACAAAAAAAAGGCAAATATCTATGATTTCACTTATATGAGGTACGTAAAATAGGTAAAGTCACAGAGACAAGAAAGTAGAATAGAGGTTACCTAGGACAGGGGAAATGGGGTTTTGAGACTTATTGTTTAACGGACACAGGGTTTCGGTTTGGGATGATGAAAAGTTCTGGAAACGGAGCTACTGGCTGCTCAACATTGTGAATTTATTTAATGCCATTGAACTGTACACTTAAGAATGGCTGCAATGATATATAAGATATGTATTTTAAGATATGTATATATCTTACCACAATTTAAAAAAAAAGGTTTACAAAAAAGTGTTATGCAGAGATTCAACAATGCAAGTGTTCACATTATTAACAAAAAGACCCGAATGCTCTATGAAAGAAAATAATTACAAAAATAGGATAGCTCTACCAACTCTATTATTCGGGATGATTTAGAATGGCAAGAAAAATCAATCAATTTTCAAATAATTGTATAAACCTAATTTACTTAGAAGAATAAATAAAAGAAAGGTCAATACTGAGGATTTTAATGCCCTTATCCATTTCTGAAATCCTGGGAACAATATCTGACAGTCAGATGGATACTATGGTAACTCTAGAGGGCATGACTGTTTTATCTGCAAATTCTAGGAGGCCTCTAAAAAAGGGGGAGGAGCAAGGGAGAAAGACGGATATCTTAAAGAGACTGTGCAACTATAACACTGAATAAAAGGAAAGGGAGTGGCTAACATTATAGAATCTTAAAATGAAAATATGATTTCCTCTGACTTATGATTAATACTTATACCTAAAAGACTTAATTTACGGGGCGCCTGGGTGGCTCAGTCATTAAGCGTCTGCCTTCAGCTCAGGGCGTGATCCTGGCGTTCTGGGATCGAGCCCCACATCAGGCTCCTTTGCTGGGAGCCTGCTTCTCCCTCTCCCACTCCCCCTGCTTGTGTTCCCTCTCTCACTGGTTGTCTCTCTCTGTCAAATAAATAAATAAAATCTTAAAAAAAAAAGACTTAATTTACTCTCTGCCAAAATAGGACTCAAAAAATAAGCAAAAGAAATGGTGCAATGTGAAGCCATGGAATAATAGGCAGGGCTGAAAATGAGTATAAGTGTAAACCAAGGACACTTCCTTATTGTTCCACATGTGGGCTGTAGTATTAAAGTGCCCTTAGTTCATGAATTACTGCATAGACCATTCGTTAAAAAAAAAGAATGGTCATTAAAAATGTTTTTGGTAAAATATCTGAAATATCTTTATAATAGAACATAAAGATATATGTGTAGCATGATCCCAAACAAATATATGCATGTATCTATATGAATATAAGTATATATATTTAAAAATTGGTGGTATATACATCAAAATGTTAAAATATGTTTTTGATAGTTAATTTAATAAATAAATAACTTATCTCTTGATTATCTTTTTAATTTTTTGGTACTAGCTGCTGTATTCCTTTATATGAATTTTAATTTTTAAGTGTAAAACAACTACCATATTAGACTATGATCTCATGCTTATCTTTTAAAGTAAACTGTATTTTCCAAATTGTCTATAATAAAAATTAATTATCCATCAGTCAGAAAAAAAAGGATATCTATTTTCTAAATAAGAAGTTGTTTACTGGGGCGCCTGGGTGGTGCAGTCATTAAGCGTCTGCCTTCGGCCCAGGGCGTGATCCCGCGTTCTGGGATCGAGTCCCACATCAGGCTCCTCCGCTAGGAGCCTGCTTCTTCCTCTCCCACTCCCCCTGCTTGTGTTCCCTCTCTCGCTGGCCATCTCTGTCAAATGAATAAATAAAATCTTTAAAAAAAAAAAAAAGTTGTTTACAAAGATCTGAACATTTGGTTGGCATTTTATTATCTTAACCTATTCCCTTAACTATAAACTACTGAGAGAACTCCTGTATATTATAAATTGAAAACCAGTGTTTCTGAAGTATGATGAAAGAGCAGGATTGAGAGCAAAGTACAGAGTCTTAGACTCAATCCATTCATTACCCAGATATGGCTACAGACCAAAGACTTTCTTTACCTATTGCTGTCACCTCACATTCTTCACTTACCAATGCTAACTTAAGTTAACCTTATAGTTGATAGTTTTCTTAGTTTTTACATCTAAAATTTTCTCCCAAAATTAAAATTAAAGACCACAGTTTCTGGAGCCTAAAGCGTGGCTGGGGAATTACTCACCATCTACCCACGTATAATAAATACCTCCAAGATGTACCTCAATGAATTCCCATTTACAAAATTTTTAAACACTTTGTGTTCCAAAAGTATATAAAATGTGGAATATTAGTATTTTCTGTGTGTATTTCATGAAATGTTTCCATGATGAATACTCTCCATCAAAGGAACTGAGAAACTGGAAAAACAATCCCTAGTCACCAGTATATTTCATTCCCATTATTTTTTCCCTTCTAAACCCTAAAAAAATTGCCAGCAAATTTCTGAGTCACACTCAGTTACTGAAAAAAGTAATCTACAACCTACTTATGGGCAATGAGTAGAATATCTTGATTAGAAATAATAGATTTAGGTTAAAAATTCAGTATTTTCAAAGTTAATTCTAACTAGAGTCATCTTTAGAAGTGCAGTCACTGGGGCTATATAATAAGGCAGTGTAACTTGGTAAAAGCTTAAGAACAAAGTGTTAAATGGCAAAATCTGAAAAGAACAGACAGGTGTGACAAAGCAGAAAGCAAGCACAACAAAAATGACATGTAAATACTAAAGATTTTGTTCTAACTTCAGGTTGGCCATATGAAAAGAAGTACATGGAAGTAGAAAAAATTTACATCAATGTAGACTCTTTCCCAGGATTAGAGTCTAAATAAGGGTTCAGCAAACTACTGGCCCACAGGCCAAATCCTGCCCACCTGTTTTTGCATGGTCCACAAACTAAATATAGTCTTTGTGTTTATAATGGTTATTAAAAAAAAAAAAGTCAAAGATTATGTGATGAAGACTTTTACAGAATATGTGGTCCTTTGTGCAGAAGTTTGCCAACCACTGCCCTAAGCTAATAACTTTTCACAAATTTGAAGTACTCTCAATACATGTTATTTTTTATACTTTAAAAAAAATCACCACTTTGAGAAAGTACAGGTTATCAAAACCCAACCAAATACACACAGATTCCATAATGAAACTAGTTAAGAATGAAGCAAGAAAAGGATCAAGACATTACTTTTTTAAGTAAGCTCTATGCCCAATGTAGAGCTCAAACTCAGGACCCTGAGATCAAGAGTCCCATGTTCTCCCAAACTGAGCCAGCCAGGAGTCCCAAGACCTTACATTTCTAATTAGTAGTATTTCCAGCCTTTCAAACAGAATAAACTTTCAGATTGGGTACATAGGTTACTAACATCCTTTGCAAAAGAGGATAAAGCCACTTAAATTAATTCAGTACAACATTAACTGAAGGAAAGTTATTCCATATATTTTCCTTTACTCCCAGCTAAAGTGCTATTTTTTAATTTGCTGAAGTGGTTTAAAAAAAAAAAAAAACTTTTCTAAAAGAAATATACCATGCTGACAAAAGTTAATCATGACAGGGGCGCCTGGGTGGCTCAGTCGTTAAGCGTCTGCCTTCGGCTCAGGTCATGATCCCAGGGTCCTAGGACTGAGCCCTGCATCCCGCTCCCTGCTCAGCGGGAAGCCTGCTTCTCCCTCTCCCACTCCCTCTGCTTGTGTTCCCTCTCTCGCTGTCTCTCTGTCAAATAAATAAATAAGATCTTTTAAAAAAAAAAGTTAATCATGACAGAGCACAAACATTTTTGGTGATACAATACACAAGCACAATGCTTTTGGAAAGCAATTACAGTATTTATCAGGAACCATTCAAATGTTCATAGCCTTGGACACTGTGATGCTACTTCTGGTCAACGATGCTGAGGAAACATGGTTTTATTTTTTTTAAATGATAGTTATAATAGAGATACACTAAACATGGCATCCTAAAATGTCTTACAAAGAAAAAATTACATAGGCATTTAATACTGACCCACAATCTTATGCTATTTATCTATTTTCAAATTATACTTCACATCCAAGCATCCACCACCACCATCACCCTAGTCCACGACAACTGCTTTGTCTCATGCAATTTCTTACAACTGCTTACAACAGAGATCCCTACTGTTACTCTTATGATATGCTCTCCACAGAGCACCTAGTGATCGTTTTTAAACGTAGGTTAGACCATGTCACTCGCTTGCTTTAAGTCTTCTAATAGCATCCCTTCCTTTTTAAAAATAAAATCCAAAGAACTTACCAGTCTTCTTCAGCAACTCTGTATTTCCTTCACAGAATATACGATAATCTGTAACTACGGTTTAAGTGTATGCCCCCTACTATGCTCTGAACTCTGTGATGGCTGGGCTTACACCTGCTCTGCTCACTGTACACCTTATGTGTAAAGTCCTGAATACCGTAGGCAACCAGTACTGTCTGATGAATAACTGAATCTATCCAACATAAATATATGCATACACTATAACACAGTCTTATAAAAATAAGCACAAGTTTAAGATAATTGTAGATTATATTAAAAATATGAAATTGTAAATTTTAAAATTATATTAAGGGTATTTTAACAAATGTTGCATTCAAGCAAGTTTTATAGAAAATGAAAACTTTAATGTAAAAATATAAACAAAACATGAACAAAATTAAAAAACATTTTTGGGAGGAAAGAGAGTAAGATTGCAGAGAACACAGGGGCTTTCAACTGTATTAAGTTTTATATCTGGAAAAAGAAAAAGGATCTATACCAACTATGGCAGAATGTGAAGATATGAAAAAGCTGGTTGGTGCATACATGGTGTTCACTGTATTAATTTTCCATACGACATTAAGACTGTACCAATTTCATTACCACTAACAATGGATTTTATATTTTTATTTTTCTTTAAATTTTGTTAATTTATTAAGCTAAAAATTCTAATTATTTTAATACCCATTTCTGTGAGGACTAATAATGTTACTTTTTTCATATTTCTGTATTTATTCTCATCACTTGGAATTTTCATTTTTTTTGCACTGACCTGTACAATTTTTAAAAGTGTTTTCCAGTTTATTAAAACACCTTTGGGGGGGGCACCTGGCTGGCTCAGTCAGAGCATGTGACTCTTGATCTTGGGGTCATGAGTTCAAGCCCCACATTAGTTAGTTCAGAGATTACTAAAAAAAAAAAAAAATTAATAAAAACACACATTTAAGTGTTGTTTTATGTAAAGAAACTTATCTGTAGATCCAAGAGAGTAATTTGAAAATTAAGACTAAATCATTCAAGATGAGATAAACTTGTTGACCAGGACATCACTTCGTCAATTTTCTATTATAATTAATAGTAACCAAGTTACTCAGTACGTTCATCTTTTAACACACTCAATTTAGTTTTTCGACTCAGGCAGTGAAACCCTGACGTGGCAAGACACTATAGTAAACAAACAAACAAACACAGTATAGCAGATGCTGTGATAAGCATATTATAAGCATTATTCCATTTAATCTCCAACTTCATATTGCTGATTCCATCAGATGCTCCTGTAAATATGAACAGGACTGCTGAAAATGTCAGCTGAAGTATTATTTGAGGATTTACTTTTGAAATGTTTATAAGGTTTTCTTAATGCATTAAGTGCTATAAATATTTTTCATGTACTGCTAAATATAAATAACACCTATAGGAAAAAATGAGAAACTCACTTTTACTCTTAATGCTCAAGTATTTTGTTAGTGTTCCAAAAAATTATTTTAATCCATCATAGAATGGTATGCTCCACACTACTGGTTATAAGCCATCAAAGGCTGTTGTAGACAGCTCGTTTTCAAAGACAGCTAGAATCATGTATAACAGCCAGGTATGTTAGAATTCTAATAGGAAAGAAACATGCAATTTGGGAGATATAAACCCAGGCTTATTAGTTCATTCCCACCTACCCACTCATTCTCCCTTGCATCACAGGGACACTTACTAAACATCTACTAAGTGTTATATACTACGCCGGGAGTTATAAAGTTTCTGACCTCAAAGAGCTAGGTCTGGCAGAAGAGATACGATATACAAATAATTAAAATACAATGAAATAAATGCAACACCATATACAGGACAAAGTACCATGGTGGCATAAGGAAGGAGAGATCTACCTTGTCTACATGAGTTAAGAAACACCGGGGAGGAGAGGGCCACTCCAGGTAATAAGGAGCAAAAAGAATGCATAAAAACACGAAGCATATGTTGGAGTACATGGAACCAAGAAGTTCAATACAACTTTAACTTAGAAGGATTTGAGATAAGTAGAAATGAAACTGGACAAAAGTCAGCTTATGAAGGGTCTTGTATGCCACATTAAGGAATTTGGAACTTCATCTTATACTAAAATACTGGAAGGTTTTTAAGTAGGAAGGAAACATCAGATCTACCAGATTCACTGCTAGCATTATTATGAAAAATTATAGAAAGGGAGCAGGCTGGAGGCTGGAAGATGAGGTAGGAAGCTATTACAAGAAATGAGAGAACCTGAAGGCAGCAACAGCAGTACAGAGGGAGAACGTTAGTTTAGAGAAATAGTTAATGGGTAAAATTGGCAGAACTACCTCATACATTGCTGGTGGGAATGTAAATATTGCAACCACTGTGGAAGAGTCTGACAGCTGCTCAAAAAGTTAAACATAAAGATACCACATGACTTAGCAATTCTACTTCTATATATTACCCAAGAGAACTGAAAATATATGTTTACACAAAAAAGTATACGCAAATGTTTATACCAACATTATTCAAAATAGCCAAAAAGAGGAGACAATCTAAATGCCCATGAACTGACTGATAACCATAGTATGGTATTATTCATACAATAGAGTATTATTCAACCATAAAAAGGAATGAACTATTGAACTATGTGATAACAAGGATGAACCTTGAAAACATTATCTTACATGAAAGAAGCCAGACACAAAAGGCCACATATTGTATGATTCCAATATGAAATATTCAGAATAGGCAAATCCACATAGAAAGTAAATTAGTCGTTACCAGGAGCTGGCAGAAGGGACTAGGGAGTGACTGCTTATGGGTATGGGGCTTCTTTTCGAGGTGACAAAATGTTACGGTTGTATAACTTTGTAAACAGACTAAAAACCACTGAACTGTATATTTTAAAAGGATGAATTTTATGCTATATGAATTATATCTCCATTTTTTTAATGGCAGTTTACTGATTGGGCATAGGAACAGAAGGGGAAGAGTAGAGGAAAAAATGAGTTCAATTTGGGGCATATCGAATTCCACATTTAGGGCTGTTCTGGTGGCCATGCGGAAGAAGCTGCTATCCAGATGTGATGCTCAGGACAGAAATCTACGCTAAAGATATACTCCTGAATCTTCAATCTATGGGCAGCCACAGAACTTCACTTCCTTGTGGTGTGAGTGTGGGCAAACTACTTACGTCTCATGTACTCTAACCCATTGTTCCTTCAGTGGTAAAAGTAGGTAAATAATAACATAGAGGATTTTGTATACAGGTTAGGGTTAAAGACTATGAAAATCCTTTATAAAATGAAAAGTGCTATAACAAGTTAACTGCATGATTTTATACATTACATTGCACATGCTATTATAGGCCAAAAAGGTTAGGGGCCAGGCCACTGGCTACTATGAACTATACGGCAACAGTAGTACCCTGTCTTTATAAGATCACTGAACAACTACACTTGGACTACTTTTTGCAAAACTGGTCACCATTTCAAAATAAATATAATGGCACTGGACAAGCTCCAGGGAAGGAGAGCTAAAACTCTGAAGATTACAAAGGATCTCTGTTTTGATTAGGCAGCAAGGATGTTAAAAGAGCTTGCTCTCACGACAGAAGTTTTGATTAAGATATTCATTAAATAGTAAAAATAAAGAAAACAAAATTTTCTTTACTAAATAAAGAATACTTTAAATTATGAGAATGTTGAATCTTCACTTAAGATTAGAGAGAATAAATGTGTACTACTTCCAAGAGAGAAAACTGGTTCAAAAATCTGAAGAAACTCAGGGAAGAATTGCATAATAGATTTTGAAAATAAAGATATAATAAGCATACATCTGTAACTACTGAAGTTATGCGGCATTCTGCCACAAATTATCACTTGATGCCAAGGTCAGAATGTGAGGCAGGATTGAGCATGGATCCAATCTTAATAATTACAACCGCCAATAGAACTTTCATGTTTTGTATTGTATCTCTCTCAGTTCTTCTTTAATTGGACGAATACCAAATTCTTTATCCAAGATACCTCTGCATTGTCCAATCTGTTGAGGCTTTAAAAAGGGGGAAGAAAGTAAATATGAAGTAATCTAATGATAGATAATATGTTGGTGACTTTTCTCCCTCAAAAATGCGTATTTATTTTTCCCTCTCAAAAGTATATGCTCACTTTTAAAAACCAAATACTACAGAGAATGAGTCTGGCTAAACTACATATTTTATGTACATATTCGCAGTTTTTATATAAATGGAATCACACTCTACACAATGTACTATGATGCAGCTTCACTTAGATGATGGGTATTTTTCAATGTTAGTACGTCTAGATCTACCTAATCTTTTTGACAACTGTATAATTTGTACAGATATACCATAATTTACTTCACCCACTGGTAGCCATGCGGATTATTTCCACTTTCAAAAATCATAAACAACACTGCAAGAAACATTCCTACGTATTATACATCTTAAACATTTATCCAATTTAATCCTTGGGACAAATTCCTAGAAGTGAAATCACTTGGTCAGAGAACATGCAGTTTACATTTTGATACATATTGCCAAACTGACCTCCAGAAGTTTATAAGATATACTTCCACTACCTCATAAAGAGTACACTTCCCTATACACCCTTCCCAGCACCCCTATCATTATAATCTTAGCCAATATCAATAAAGAAGATGTGGTCCATATATACAATGGAATATTACTCGGCCATCAGAAAGAACGATTACACAACATTTGCAGCAACATGGACGGGACTGGAGGAGATTATGCTAAGTGAAATAAGTCAAGCAGAGAAAGACAATTATCATATGGTTTCACCCATTTGTGGAACATAAGGACTAGCAGGGAGATCGGTAGGAGAAGGAAGGGAAGAATGAAGGAGTAGGAAACAGAAGGGGGAATGAACCACGAGAGACTATGGACTCTGGGAAACAAATGAGGGTTTCAGAGGGGAGGGGAGGTAGGGGATTGGGCTAGGCAGGTGATGGGTATTAAGGAGGGCACATACTGCATGGAGCACTAGGTGTTATACGCAAACAATGAATCATGGAACACTACATCGAAAACTAATGATGTACGTATGGTGACTAACATAACATAGTAAAAAATTTTTTAAAAATAATCTTAGCCAATATCAAAGTGAAACTTGCATTTCTGTACTAATGAAGTATTTTTATATGCTTATGGGTCATTTGTTTTATTTATTTTTGATGGATAGCTTGTCTATTTATATCCTTAGCCTCTTTTTTATTCCATTTGGTTGTTTGCTTTTTTCTAATTTATATATAAGAGCTTCCTGATGGATATATGATGCAAATACTTTTCCCAGGTTTCCTTGTATTTCTGTTAATGGTATCTTAATTTTCATGTACCCAAATAGCTCAATCTTTTCCTAGATGTTTTCCTAAGTGGTTTACGAATATTTTGAAAATGAAAAGGACACCTCCTTTTGTCAGCGGAGGAAAATGTTTAATCCTAACTCCACAAATACAGAAGCTAACCTAATGTTTATTCACTCAATCTGTATTACTTAAGATAATACTGCAAGAACCAGGATTGAAGACTAGTATCATTTTATTTCAATAGCTGTCTAATATTTAACAATGAAATGTATACAAGGTAGAACCAGGTTTCTTACCATGGGAGAAAAAGATAATGGAGGAAGGTGAGGAAGAATGAACGCATGATTTTTAAATAAAATGTATTTCTCAGCTCTGTCCGTTGAAAAGGGTCTAGAAGCAGTGACACCCCAGCAGCAATAAGTATACCTACCATCTAGGTCTTTTTTTTTTTTTTTTTTTTAAGTAATCTCCATACCCACTGAGGCAGCCAGGCACCCCTCTAACATCTGGGTCTTAATTTCTAAGTACCATTCTCCACTAAAAGGAATTAGGACTCTTTGGACAAATGGCCGAATCCAGGGTGAAGACAGGAAAAGTACAATGCGAACCTGGAACACACTGTGCCAGAAAATAAAAAAGAGCTCAGAAGCTGATGGAGACATGTCAAAAGGATACAGAGGCCAGCTTGTAAGGGATTCACTGGCCATATCAAAAACAAATTTGAGATCAAAAAATAAAAAATTACAATAACAGACTTGAATACATTATATAAAAAAAGAATCCATGTGTCCACACTAATACAAATAAGAAGAAAACAAATGAGAGACAAGAGAAAAGAGAGAGCCCTTATTTATGGTAGATGTCAACTAATAAACGTAGAAGTCATGACAGGGTTATAAGATGACCTACCATTCTGCAACCACTATTATAGTAATTTATTCTGGCAAGAATTATCAGCGGATGCTACATCCAACTGAGTGCAAGTATGCTGGAAAATAGTCTCAAAGCATCTCCCCACGGGGTATGTACTAAAGGAAAAGAGGATCCCTTTACATCGAGAGAAAACTGATAGACATCATCTTAACCAAATAACCAATGTAACCTGTTTAAGGGTAACAGGTATACACAATACTACTTTTCACTACTTTTCCATAGGCTGGAAATTTTCAAACTAAGCTGAAAAATTACCTAACGTAAGCACTGTGTCCCCACTTAATCCTCTCAAATATTTTATTTTTACTACCCATTTCTACTAATTTTATCAAGATTACAAAAATATAACTGTTTCATAAACCTAGGCACTTTGTGACAGTATAGTTAAAGGAGATGCAAGAAATCTGATGCCCTTGTAAAGCACAAAGACTTTAAATTACATTAAATAGAATTAGGATCATTGTCTAGAAGCACTGCTCTTCAAAATACATCTAAGGCCAGTAAGCTTCACGAAGGCAGTGCGATCTGCTCCCTCTTCCTTCTCAACATATCTCCAGCCCCTGGGAAGCCTGTATGGTACAGAGCGGGCACTGAATAAATATTATGGAATTAAGGAATTAGTCGCATTGTTAAAACCAGAATCTTAAGAGATGCCAAATCATAAAAACATTTTTCCTTTCACTTATTTCCATTACCAATTTTCATTTCTATGTTTGTAAAGCTTTGTATTTATAAAAATCCAAGTAAGAATAAAATATGTGTGATAATTTTCAACATTCAGGTCTAAATAAGCAGTTATTATTATTAAGTAAATATTTATTCTTAAATTGACCCAAATACAAGGCCTGCATTTTGTGTTACTTTATTCTAAAAATCAGGTGCTCACCACTATTCTACAGTACTATAAAAAAAATCTACACAACGTGAACCGTCACAATTTGCCACTTTCCAATAGGCCCTTTCCTAACACCCCATGCAGCACATCGCTAAGCTCTGAACTCTGTAGCATAGCTCCTGTGTGCATGTGAAGAAATTCAGAGTCAAAGTGCCACTTTTTATTCCCTCAAAGTAACCTCAGTCAGGGTTAACAGCGGAACCACCGTATTTTCTCCTTCAGTGCCACATTTCCTTTCTTAGTTAAAAATATTCACCTACGTATTTAATTAGTTAGGCCTAACTAGTCCACACAGTAATATTAATATAAGCAGAGAACAAAACTGATACTTTAGATTTTTAAAAATTACATAAAATCAGACTTGTAAATAAAACTTACATATTTATAAATTGATTATACCCACAATTTAAATAGGAAAAATACTCAAACCTTGTATTTCATTTTTATTATAAAAGCAAATAAACTGACCAGTAGAGGGCACTCACTTGAAAGGGGGTGGGGGGAACCGGCCAAAGCCTTGAGAAATGCATTTACAAAATTACTGTGTACCTTATTTTAAAAACAATGTTTTAATAGAACGCTAGAATAAGCTAATATAATATACTATTAGTTTAGAAAAGGTAAAGTTTAAATCTGTGCTATGTTAGAGTATCTACCATAAACCTTATTCAGAGACTTGAAGTTGACAGAGATGTTGAAAGCTTTATATAACACACATGAGGGTCTCAACCTCAGCACTACTGACATTTGAGGCCAGCTAATTTGTTGTGGGAGCTGCCTTGTGCACTGCAGGAAGCTCAATAGCATCCCTGCCTCCAAAGATGCCACGAGCAGTCCCCTTTTTCAAGTTGTAACAACCAAAAATATCTCTAGATATTGCCAAGTGTCCCCTGGGAAGCAAAGTCACCCACCCCTCATTGGTAACTACTGGTACATAAGTATAAAACCAGAAAAATAACAACTTTCAACAGTATACAATGCTTTTCTCACATTGTTCAATACTGGTTTAATATTACAAATATTCTAGCTATTATACCTTATTCAGCAAGTAAAATAAATTCCATAATTAACATGAAAAAGTAAAAAGAGAAACTGACAAATCTTGAATAAATACTCCACAGCTCAGAGCAATAAAGATGAAACAAATCAAGCCAATCATGAATCCATCATCCTTACTGAGTAGGAAACTTTCATCGAAGAAGGGCATACTTACACTGAATTACAAGTGTCACATTAACAGAAGGATGCAAATGTCAATGAATTGGAGCCTGAAAAAAATATTTCTTTCTATATCTATTTTTACTAGCATATGCTATCTAGTAGATATACAATACATATTTGCTAATCGATCAAATGATCATTCTGATCTCCCTGTCTATAACTACTTGTATTTCTTTAAAACAAGGTTTTTCTCCTTCCGCCAAATTTTACCTTGGAAAACACACTTCAGAGAATGTGTTTTAATAACAAGTGATCTTTGAACTATAAAAGCATATATTATTTCTAGCCTGGTATTGTGCTTGGAGATTGCTTTGACTTTTTAATATTCTTTTACCACTAACAAAGTATTTTATTATCTCTGGAACTCTTTGGTGAACTTCACAAAAGACAAAGGTAAAATGTTTAAAAACAGAAGCTCATTATCACATGAACAGCCTCAAATATAAGCACGCTCTATCTATGCATCACACCTATTTAATTTTCTATCATATCTCTGCCATTTAGATGCCACTGGAGAAGAAGCGAGGTTCAACTTTTGGTATATCGATAAATCTGAATCACCCTCCAATATTAAATATCTTCCTAGCTTAAAGACTAATTTCTCATTTTTAAAGTTGTATATACAAGGGTAGAGTAGAAATCCCACTTAACTTGGTCTCAGAAAACTTCAAAGTCCAACATTTACTAGCTAAGTATTCTCAGGCAAGTTATAACTTCTCAGAGACCATTTTTATCTATAATACGAAAGACACAATGACCACCTTCCTTATCTATCTCCTAGTATAAATCTTTGTAAATTCTAAACCACTAGAAAATGGTATTCTTTAATTTTTTAAAAAATTTCTTTCCATTTGTTTTAGTGCAGGAAAACTGATGAGAATTCCAATGTGCAGTCTATGTGCGCCCTCATTTTCTCTCCGACCTACATTATTCACAAATCAAAACCTAATAGCAGTAGTGATATCCCCAAATCTCCTTAACTCTTTATAAAAACATCAAGTCAGCATTTTTGCTTAACTACTGTTTATTAAAATAAGCTACTAAATTATCTTGTCTTTCTTGTAGTTGAACTACACCAAGAATTTAATGTGTCAGTTCCCTGAGACTCACTGTAATTTGGAAGACAAGAGACGATCTCTGATAGCTTTTCCCAGATGGCTAAACTAGAGAGGGAATGTCAAAGTTTCAAAGTTCACAGGTAATCGATGCTTCCCCAGAGTCAAGTCTTCTGGTCTGGTGGAAATCATAATCAGAGTTAGGGGTTTGAATTTATAAACTGTTTCTACCTTCACTCAAAATAAAGTATTAACTTTTGGCTTTATTTTAGATCTATTATTGTGCTTTAGCAATTCTGACAGAAAGGCTTCCTAACATGTTTTATCACATTATCTCATATAGCACATAGGAAACAGAGTGTTAATGGAATCCCTCGGACTTCCAAAGAAGATGGAGAGCACTTCTGCTAAAATCACCTTCCAAAATTCCAGGAAAACTTCCGTGTTTAACCTGAATTCTATTAAAACTTCCTTTTACTTCTGATTTAAATGGAGTATGCCAAGTAACCTTGGTTTTAGAATTGGGTGAACTATTTAATCTGCCTCAAATAAGCCACAAAACCATCATACAGAGCTGAACTGACTTGCCAAGAGAAAATATAGAAGACTACTATACAGGTGGTCCACTTCAGTTAGACTCTTCCCCTTTACTCATGCCAAATAAAAGGTGGCTAAGTTTAAATTAAATCTCTGCAAATAAGTGTTATTTCTCTCTTTTTTTTCCCTGCAGTACCAAAAATACTTGACATTTCCTTATGAGGCTGTCTAATCAATCCTCAAAGTTCTAACTGCATAAACATCTTGCCAAAGCCACCAAAGCCCTCAGAATCTACCTCAATGCAGTCAAGGTGTTCTTGAAGACATCATACAGCACAGTCCCTTAACAGGGCATCGTAACCTGTTCTGGAGTCCACAGCGAGAGACTGAGAGAAAGTTCTGGGAAATTTTTCAGAGCTGATTAAAAAAATGGTATGATCTGCAGATGCAGAATAAACGCTAAGGGATTAGGATGGCTTAACCTGGGGTAACAAAGTCTAAGAAATAATCTAACAACGTAAGTCTATTTCAAAGACAGGTGATATATTTATTTCCATCTCCACTGATGTTACAGTTAACGTGAGTATTCGGATTATGTATAAAATACGTTCATAATTACATTCTGGAAGTGAGTTAACAAGGACAGTGATGTGCCATCGCCTCCTGTAGGACTTTAGGATTAAATAAAGCCTTATCTGCTTGAGATAATTTGAGTATAGTGCTGCCAGAAGGCAGTAGGAAATATTATGTGACCTCTCAAGGTCTCTTGCAGGCCTTTACCCTATTATTTTGCTGTTGGCCTTTGCTTTGGCAATTTTTCATGAAATTTAAAACGTTTAAAAATTATTCATTAATCAATTTGTAATAAAAGCAAGTATCTAATATTTCTTTGAGTAAATTAAAAGAGGGCTGGAAAGCAAAGGTAAGGATTGATAGTGGTAGCCTTATATACCACCTGATACAGATATGGATATAAATATACAAAGAATGAGATTTTAAAATGTATCAAGTAGCTGTAGGTTCTCTCCTACTTCATTGTGAAAACAGGAAAATGCTACTAATTAAGTGGTTTTTAAAAAAAAACCAACCACCAAATGACTACATTTTACTAGTACAATTCAACTATAACCCTGTACGTGACATTAAAATAGCAAAAAAAACCCTCCATAAAAATAGATAAATTTTTTTTTAAATAACTGTTAGGTAATATGTAAATTCACATTTTCACCCTCTCACAAAACTCTGAAATATACTTACAATAAAAGAACACATATACTAACATAGAATGAGCGTTATACATTTTAATATTCTCTAGTGAGAAAAAGGGCTCTCCGTATCTCTGGTTGCGTATGTAACTTCACAATAAAGCCATGGAACCTAAGTACATTTCAGAAAACTTGGTAAGATCATTTTCAGTATAACTGCCTTATAATGAGTAGTCACAAAAAATGATCAGAGAAATCTTTTTGTACCCAAAGAAAGGGCCTGCACAAATCAATATGCATAATATTAAAATAAAATTTACCTCTATTGTAGGATCATATTCATCCACAAAGTGATTCTGAATTAGCTGTATCGTCAAGGCACTCTTGCCTACGCCACCAGCTCCAACTACCACAAGTTTATATTCAGTCATTTTCAGCAGGCCTTATAATAAAAATAATGAAAATGTGACTAAATTAGAATCTGTGGTTAATATAAATTAGAACATGAGGTTAATATAACCCACTCTATCAACACCTTTTAACACAAATTCACCTTTACATAAAAAATTATTTCAAAATGCTTCACGAAATTCAGAGATGAAAACTTCAGTTGACTACAGATGAGTATTGTAATGAATTACACTTCGTTTACAAACTTCCCCACCAACATTTGAGAAAAATGCATTCAGAGTACAAAGTTCTTTTATCTTATATTCAGGTTGTTCTATCTAAACAGCCAGTCTGCTGTTCTGTAGCAGTTAATGGCTCTCAAAGGAACATGCCATGACTTCACTCAGTACAAGTGCCTATACCCTGTGGACACACCCACACAAAACTTGTTGACAGCTACCTCTACAGTATTCCTCGCTGATTCTGGCCCCTAAGAGTTACAAGTGGCTATGCTGAGTGCCTTTGTCAGAGCCAACAGCCATAGAAAACTTTTTAAAACCATCATCACAGTAGTTCTCCTGGAGTTAACAAGAGTCAGATGGGGGGGGGGGGAGTGACGGGAAGACTGACAAATACAGCTGGACTGTGTAGTGGGGAAATAAAAATTGAGACACCAAAGCAGATTCGGTAACATTTCAATCTGTAAAATATCTGCTGGGGAAAATAATGGTGTACAAAAACTAAGAGAATTTTAAGAATTTTGAACTATTCAGTATGGATGATTTCATCATCTGTCACAATATATAATCTCATGTTAGTGCTGAAAAAAGCACTTTGCACCAGAAAAATATAAGTATATAAAATTTAAAGATAAGCACTGCTTTTAATGAGAGGAATTTTAAAAGCCACAAGTGAAAACTTCTCAGTGACTTTTACTCTCTGCTTCTTGTACATAGTCTCTCAACAGTTGCAATAAATATTGGCAACTTGTAAGGTTGACAGCTCAAGACAGAAAGTATTTCTTAATCAGCTGTTTTTTTGAAATAAAGTGAATTTATTTAATTTTACCTTCTTTCCCCCAATAACTGCATTATTAAAAGTAAGGAATGAACTGCAGAAAGAATGGCAGTAGATGCACAATAATTACAGGGTAAGTTATTCTAAATTAATGAATGTGCAAATATAAACACTATAGTGCATGCAGTATCCTATTAACTGAAGACCAGGAATTATCCAAATAGGCCCCCCCAAAGAAAGGTAATATGGTTTTCCAAATGATAACATACTAACCATTACTTCCTTGCACCATTCCTGAGTCTTCTAACAAAGAACAGTCAGGCTGGACAACTACTGTATCAAAGACTATTATATTACAGCCCCCTGGCCTATTCTGCGCCACCTAGCCTTATTTGCTAGGCGACCTTGGAAGCCTCTACGAGCATGTATCTCCCACTTTTTATTCCAAATACAGGCCATAGGAAATGGGGAACAATGAGGAGAATCACACCAAAATGTACTCTAGCTCCCTGCTAAAATGTACCCCAGCGCCCAAAACAGTCTGGAGAGCCCAGAACAGTAGTTATCAAACTGTGGTCCAGGAATCCAGGGGGTGCAGGACCCCCTAAAACTTTTTGGGGGTCCAAGAGGTCAAAATCAATAATACTAATAATACCATTACTACTACAATGTTATTTACCCTTTCCACTCTTACTCGTTAACAAATAGTTTTTTCTAGAAGTGATCACAATAGAGTGAGCGCAGAAGCAGATATGCAGATGTCTTCTATTAAGCAATATAGTTAAAGAGATTAGCAAAAATGTGAAACAATGCCACTATTTCACTAATTTTTTTATTCTGAAAAAGTTTTCATAAAAATGCTATTATGTTACCAAGTAATAGGCTTATCATTTCTATTTTTAAATGAATTAATCAATTTTTTAAATTCTCAGTTTTAATTTGTATTACGGTACATACTGACATACCCCATATTGGGATCTTCAATAATTTTCAAGAGTATAAGGTGTCCTTGCAACTAAAAAGTTTGCTAGCCTTGGAGATACTGTGGACAGATACCAGATTAGAGCTTAACTGTGTGAGTTCTGAGAGAGACACACCTTCTAGTCTACCTGTTTATGCAGCTGTTGTTTCTAGAAAAAAAAAAAATCCCTGAATTGGATTTTAAAAACCAAGTAATAGTTAAATCCACTGGAGAGAACCAGGTTCCCAAGGAGTCTTACTGAAGATCATAGGCCAGAAAGAGCCCCCCTCACCCAAAGCTAAAAGAGCTACGGAGGGGTGAAGTGGGACTAGAACCCAACATTTTGCTAAGGGAAAAAGAAAACCACTTTTGTCATAAAAGTGAATTATCCTCTCCTCTATGGTCTTTTAAAATCAAGTATGGCTGTGGATGGCTACAGTCTCAGAGTAAACGGTATTGATATCAACCATGTTTGATGTCTATAGTCTCACGGTCGAGTCAGCATTTTGGACCTTAGTCACCTAAGAGTGACATCACTCATACGGTTGATTCTGAGATGATGATAAGGAACAGAATTTTTCCCTTTGTAATTTCTTTTTCAATGATTTTTCCATTACAAACATAGCATGTATATTGTATAAAAATTAGAAACTACCTTTCTGTTTTAACCCTTGTTTTGGTAAATGTCAAGATTTAAGAAGGCTAGCTTAGGACTTCAGCTATAGCATGCACATGCCTAAGAGTATTTCAGGCAGTTGTCTGGAAGATGGTTACAATTAACTCCTCTTGCAGGTCAGTTTGGAAAAAAAAAATAATAATGTATGAGTGCTATTTAGGAGTACTGTAATATCTCTTGGGATGGGGGTCAGATTTGTAAGGATAAAGGTAATACACAAGAGATAGGGCAAAGGACAAGAACAAGCAAATTAAACTTTAAGTATGATTTTAGCTATTGCTGTCTACACTCAACTAGCAAGGAAAAAAACCCTGCTTCTGCTCTGCGGGTTTTCTGTGTGTGTTTTAACTTGACAAAGCAAAACAGACCTTTCGGGATTAACTTTTTCCTTTTCACTAAGTCACAGGCTTTACGTTGTAGGGTGTTGGCCACCTGTTCTTCCACCACCATCTCTACCTCCACCTCCTCCTTTGTGGCCACAGCAATGTCACAGCCCATACATGGGGGAGGGGAGCAGTCAGGAACTCGGCTGCAGATGCATTTTTTCCAAACACAATAACCACAAACAGTGGTCTCTAAGCACTTTCCTAGGCTCTTCCAAAACGTGACCTCTCCTATTACTCATATACCCCCCTACACACTGAAAAGGACCACTATCCGTCCAGTCTGCGCTCAAGGGAGAAGTTTATACCATCCTCCTAGAGATGCTAGATGCAGCAGAGAAGGCAGTAACCGAGGCAGCCGAGGGTAGGGAAGGGAGGAAGAGGTGCGGGAGCGAAGGGAGAGAGAGAGAAAAAAGAGAGAGAGAGAGAGACAGAGAGAGAAGGACGACGAGGGGGAGGGGAGATTGGAGCGCATCGGGAGTAACCTCCACCGCACCCGGCCGCCCCGAGGGGCAGCCCGCCCAGCCCGCGAGTTTCTCCCCGGCCGCCTCCAGCCGAGGCTCTCGGGGAGGAGGAAGGAAGGGGTTCCCCGTCCAGGAAGCAGCACAAGCGGCGGCCGCCTCTAGCCTCACCCTCCTCAGCCCCGCACCGCCCATTCCTCATTCCCCGCGTCGCCGCGTCCCCGCGCCTCCCCCTGCAGACACCCCCCACCCCGTCCGCCCGCCCGCCGGGGCTCAGCGCCCGCGCCCCCTCCCCGCCCCTCCGGGGACCCCTAATTCATTCACTCGCCGCCGGCCCCGCCCGGCGCCGGCGAAGAGGGTCGGGACCGGGGCAGGGGCCCAGGAGGGGTGGTCCGCTCCGTACCTCTCTCCCGCACCTGGGAGCCGCCAAGCCTCTGGCCCCCGCCGCCGCCTTCAGTGACTGCGCCGCGCTCGCTCCCAGTCTGAAATGGCGGGGGCCGGGAGTACTGGCCGGGCAGCCGCCACCGCCGCCGCCGCTGCCACCGCCGCCGCCGCTGTGCCTCCGCCGCCGCGGCCGCCGCCTAGGGAAATCGAGCTCCGAGCACACCGATGAGTTCGGGGCCGGGCGGCCGCAGAGGGCAGAGCTATCGATGCGCGCGGCGCTCGATTCCTCTCCAGACCGGCGTGCGGGGAGGGAGCGGCTGAGGGCGGTATGGGAAGAGGGAAGAGAGCGAGCTTGCGAGCGCTGCCGGGGAGAAGGAGGGGGCCGGGCCGGGCTGGCGGGGGAGGAGCGGGGGCCGGGCCGGCGGGGAAAGGGGGTGGCGGGCAGCGAAGGGTGGGGGAGCCGGGCCGGCAGAGCAGGGGGTCTGGGCGGCGCCTCTGCGGGGCGGGGAGGAGGGACGGCCGGACCCACGCGGCGGCGCGCCTCCGGACTCTCGCCGCAGAGCCCAGCCCGCAGCCGCAGACTCGCACCCGGGCCGGCGGGCGGTGGGCTACACGCTCGCCGGGGACTCCGTCAGCGACCCTGCCGCACCTCTTTCGGTTTCTCTGCGAGAAGCCGCGGGAAATCCGCCGCCCCTCGGGGTCAGCTACACTCGTGCACCTTCATTTACTGTCATTTACTGCAAGTAAATAAACATGCAGTCACCAAATGTGGGAGGCGACTTCGGTGACTTAGGGAGACATCAGGCAGACAGTTCCCCACCCAGGGGCTTTCTGACCATGGCTTGGTGATTACCAGCCTCAGCGTTCTGGGGGCTGGGAATCTAGCCCCAAGCCCCAAACAGACGTGACATAGGCTTTCATCATTAATCTTAACGGGGAGGAGGTCTGTTTTTTGTTGTTGTTGTTGTTGTTGTTGTTATGAGTGTTTTGAAGTCATCACAGGTAGTTCGAAATAGCGACCTCAAATGTACCTATTGCCCATGAGGGCACAACAGAAGACAAACTGTGTTTAAGTAGAAGTGCCCTTGATAGTTTAGACCTGAGGAGAATCACTCAAACATTAATTAGAAGACTGAGATTAATCAGTTAACGTTCAGGGAGTTACCACGTTTAACAACAGAACAATTAAAACTGCTAGCATAACCCCGAGTCTGATAAACTACCTAGAGAGGTAAATTGCTTGGGTGAGTTTTAAAAATTGAGGCCTGGCAGACCAGTGTCTGCATCTAATAGGACCACCCATCTGAGTCTCTACTTCCAGTTCTGTCTCTCTAGTCCACATCTCATAAAGCACAATAAAAAAATGATTTTAAATCCCAACTATTACATCACTTAACATAGGCCTTAAACCAACTGTCACCCTTTTCTTCCTACCCCTTACGTGGACTGTCACCTGCAAGGCTTACTCTGGTCTTTCTCTCCCAGCACCTGGTACCAGGTGTAAGAGATAGAAGAGAGGAAGTGGAAGACAGGGAAGGGGAAAGAATGTGCCTATTCTGGGTCAAGTAGTTGCTAAATGTTTTGCACATATCATCTTACTTGATCATCACAACAACCTCATGAGGATGAATACTTTTCACTATTTTACAGATGAGGAAACAAATTTAGAGAGGTTAAAAATTGGGCCCAAGTTCACCCAGCTGAAATGAAGTATCCATGTTAGATCATGTTCACTCCTCGGCTCCCAGCTCTAGAGGCTCATCCTGCCTGTGGCTCCCATCTCATTGAACAGAAAAGCAACAATCTCCAAGTCCTACGGCTTTAGAATATGTGACAGCCCTCACCTCTTTCCTCTCTGCACTCTATCCTATTTATTACCCCTTTCCTCACTTACACACACACACACACACACACACACACACACACACACACTGGGTCCTGGCTGTTCCTTGAAAATGCCGGGTGGGCTTCTTGTGGGGGAATTTGCACTTGCTGCCTCTAACAGAACACATGTCCACTACATATCCACAAATCTTCCTGACACTTACAAATCTTATAGGAGACCTATAAACATCTCCTTCCAATGAGTTATTCCCAAAAGATCACCTTTGATATTGCGTCTCTCCCTCCCCCTCAATCCTCTCTCCTTCCTGATTTATTTTTTCCAAAACACCATTTTCTAATATGCTATATAACTTATTTATTGTGCTTTCTTGTCTTTCTCCCACCAGAATATTAAGCTCCAGGAGGGCACGGATTTTTGTCTATTACTTACTGCTATATTTCCAGTGTCTACAACACAATAGGCACTTAATAAATATTTATGGAATGTTGAATGTATGAAGTTATGTACCCTCTCTCTGAACTCTGTGACTCTAAATCCTTACTTAGAGTGCCTTAAACTCTCTGTAATCTGTTTTCACTTTCTTTCAAAAATCTGCCTTTAAACTCACCCAGGTCACCTTCTGATAAACCACACCCTGTGGAGTCAAGGAAAGTGTCTGTGCATAATGGACACAATGAGTTTTTGTTAAATGAATGAATCTGCACTTACTTGGATGTTGCTTTGTAGTCACTCTTAAATATAAAGTACAAATTTATTTTGTCCAACTTCAAATACATGATAAGCTCTTGTTTTCCTTGACAGCTGCTAATACAATGTTCTCCCTGTAGTTGGTGCTCCATAAATCTTACAGGGACTATAATAAAGAGGAGGGGAGAGCTTTATATAGCACTTTTATGCTGACTGTGAAAATTCTGGCATTAGAGGACAGAGCAAACCTGCATCCCTCTCTCTGTTCTGTGCACCCTGTCCTCCAGCTTTACCTCACATACCTTCCCTCTTTCCTTTTCACTCCTACAGCAATGTATGCATATGCCATGAGAAACTTTTCCACCCTTCAGTCCTGAGTGCTTTCTCAGAAGCCAGCATTCTCTTTCGTTCCTTGACACAGGGCTCACAGCAGTGGGCCTCAAAGGGAAGCACCTTGCACTTAGGAAAGCACTCATGAAAATGCAAGTTTCTAGGCCCTTCACCCAGAGATTCCATTTAGTTGGGGTAAGGGGATCTACAAATCTTCATTTTTTAACAAATCAGGTGATCCTAAACTGGTCTGTACACTGAGAAACTCTGATCTTGACACTCACATGGCTCTTGGCAGCTACACTGTCTACTGTCTTCTGGGGTTTTCTTCCTTAAGCTTGGTGCCTGCGTTGAATAGTGTACATAGCTCTCCTTTTCTCTGCTCCCCCCCAAGGTCAAGCACACAGACCTCTACTGTGATCACGATGGGAAAAGAGAGAGGGAATAGCAAAAAGTATAAACTTGGGGATTCGAGGCTTGCTCTAGGATGTAACTGAGGTTTTTACCCTCTACCGTGGGAAGGCAGCCACATACGCACGTGCCCTTGTGAACATCCTTTTGATGGTGCTTTATGAAGATCGTACTGACCTACACTTCACAAGATACCCTCTTCTGCAGATATAACGAAAGCCCAAACAACAGAAATCCCTTTGTGCTAGCTGGGCTCTTATGAGATATAAAGTGCCAGGACATGTTCAGAACACTACGAACACTGAGGGTTTATTTTAAGGAAATGAGGAAACTTTAGAAAAACATACCAATCAGCCAGAACTACTGTTGATTCCAGAAATCAACTGCAGTTCTTATGATCCCGCAACAGGCTCTGGTGCCTTGCTCTTTCCCTCATTGACAGGCATCTATTGCCCAGGCTCTGGGAATTTTGCCATTCTCCTGAATCAGCCTCTCGGCTTCTTTCTCATGTACAGTCCCGACTTCTACTGCCATCTCTGCTTCTAGTGACTGCTCTCCGTGACTTACATTTAAAACATCCCAAGCGAGAGGATCTATAGGTATCTGTCATTCACTATTCAATAAGAAGGGCTTTTATGGGACACAATTTTCCTGATGGGCCACCTGATTGGTAGTTTGTCTTCTTTATGCCTGGCTTAGAGGCGATTGCCTTCACTTGGGGGCCAATCCTGAGTCCAGACAGTTGTGGCCAGAGTAGCAGGACACAGAGTAGAAAAAATTAACCAGAAGGAGCTAACTGTGGGTGCTTTCATGGACTCCCCACTTTTCTCTAGTGGGAAGTTTGTATCACTAATAGGTGCTATTTAATTTGCTTTCTCAGTATATAATCTCCTCTGGCCACTTACTTCATTAGACTTTCTATTCCCTTTCGCACATCTGTTTTCCCCATTACGTTAATTCCTCAAAGTCTCTGCCTCCTTTAACTCTATATCCCATAGCTCTTAGCACGTAGTAGTACCTCTATGAATATCTGCTGAAGTGAATAAATTTATAACAAAACTTCAGCCCTGTTTCTACATAGTCGCTTCATTCTCATCTAGCCAAATTCCTAGGCCATTTCTAAGTGAATGTCCTGTCATCATCTGGGATGCCTGTCCAAAACTAAATCCTTCACCTTATTCCCCCAAACCAATTCCCCTTCCCAAATCTCCATCTTACCTGAGTGCCATCATGGCCCTTCAAAACACTTCGAGTTGAAGACTTAAATCAATTTTTAACGCACTCCACATTCAAGTTGGTTCAGTTCCTTTGAACCATACTTCCTAAGTATTTTCTCATATCTGTCTCTTCCGCATTCCTTCCTTTATGCCTATATTGATAGAACAACATCCTCACGATTTCCCTACCTCTTGGCTTTCTTCTTCTCAATTCAGGCCATATGCTGTTGCCAAATTAATCTTCCTTACACATGTCTTTCATCATCATCAAACATTTACTCTGCACCCATTCCATACAGGTTGCAGTCACACAGATTATAGAGTTTTAAAGTGCAAAGAGTTACAAGCTAAGTACCTAACGAGTACCTAAAGATGATGATAACTACCTTCAAAATTAGAGGGAGAAATGATCATTGGTCCCAGCAAAGCCTTCACTGCAACCAGATCTTGCTTACAAATCTTTAATAACGCTTTATATCGAGCTGAATCAGGTCCAAATCCTTGCTGCCCAGCTTTTGATCACATGCATGGCTTGGCACCATCCTGCCCTACCTCTTTGTCATCCCCCTTCCCAGAGCAGATGCTCTCCTCTCAAGCACACCCCTACTCCACGCCACAAAACCAGGATGTTGTTTTTGCTTATTTTTTCACCTAGCATCTTTTCACCTCTCTCTTTACTAAAATGCTCTCTCTTTCAAGATCCTTTATGAAAGTTTTGTCAATTATGCCATTCTCTTTTTGATCTCTCTATTATTTCATTTGTGTTAACCGTGTCTCCCCAAGTAAATTCTGACATTCCAGAGGCAAAACCCCTGTCTAAGGTGTGTGAACCCCACCCTCCATGCAAGCCTAGTTCACTGCAATTACTCAATAACTGCATGAATAAATATAATGTGCTTATCAGCAAGATAAACATAATGAAAGAATGTTCGAGGATGGTCAGAATGGCAGCTAAATGCAGAAAAGATTGGAAGGAAAAAGAACTCAGGTAAGGCGTTTGGTGTTTGGTGGAAGAGGACCCAGCGACAGTGAGAGCGGTGCACTGGCTGAATTTACTAGTCCTGTGAGCTAGAACAAGTTCGTTAATCTCCTTGAGCTTCTTGCTTAAGAACAGAACAGCAACGTAACAAGTACCATTTGTTAAACTCCTCCTATAAACCAGACAAGTGCCATGCGTAATTTTAAACAAAGAACACACGGATCCCACATCTGTCCGCTTGTCCCCTTCTTCACTGCTACCACTGCAGTCCAAACCACCATCCATCGTCCCTGTCCCAGGGGGACAGTCATCTCTAACGGGTCTCCTTGCGTCTACTCTTGCTCCTCTGCAATCCATTTCCCATGAAGCAGCCAGACTGATTCTTTTCAAAATGCAAGCTGAATCACATGACTAGATCAAACTCTTCAAAGGCTTTTCCTTGAAAATTCAAACTTCTTCAAGCTATTTCATGTGGCTTCTGACCTCACCACCGAGGACCCTTCTCTTTTCTGGGCTCCCAGTACACTAGCCACCTTTTTCCTCCAGCCTCTTTGGGGCCCTATACTTGCATGCTCCTGCCAGCAAGCCTCTTCCCGCCTTTCAGGTGTCAGCTTAAAACCTCCACTTCACTGAGAGATTCCCCAACCCCCAGTCTACATCATCGCTCCGCACCCTGTTCCCTTGCTTCTACCCTTCAAATAATCACCCTTTAACACAACGGCCTGTTTCATTCTTTTACTTAGGGCTCACCGCTCACCGTACGTGAAATTATCTTGGTTGTTTATTTGATTGCTTGTCTCTTCCTCCGCTGAAATATAAATTTTATGAGCCAGGGAGAGTTGAGCACATAGTAGTTACTTAATAAAGATTTGCTGATAAGCTGCTCTAGAAAAAATAATAGGACAAATAATAGGACACGCGAGGTCTTTGCAAATCAATTTAAGTTTCTTGCTTTTGTTTCTATCTATTTAATGCGATAGTAACTTTATTTAATGCTTGTTTTGTTTTTAAGAATATTTAAAGTCAGAGGTCCGCTGGGTGATTCAGTTGGTTAAGTGTCTGACTCTTGATTTCGGCTCAGGTCATGATCTCAGGGTCGTGAGACCGAGCCCTGCCTCAGGTTACATGCGTGATGCAGAGTCTGCTTGAGATTCTTTCTCTCTCTCTCTCACCGTCTGCCCCTTCTCCCAGCTCATGTGTGCCCATGCTTTCTCTCTCTCTCTCTCTCTCAGTAAGTAGGGAAATAAAGAAAGAAAGAGGGAAGGAAAGGAAGAAAGAAAGATCAAAAGTCAGATTATTTTTTAATTGCTTTCTTCTAGTTCTCCAAGGTGGTGCTCCAAGGTGGTGCTCATTGGACTACTATTTTTTTAAGGATTTTATTTCTTTATTTGAGAGAGAGAGGGAGAGATTGAGAGAACGAGTGGGGGAGGGGCAGAGGGAGAAGCAGGCTCCCTGCAGAGTAGGGAGCCTGACATGGGACTTGATCCCAGGACCCTGGAATCACTGACTGAGCCACTCAGGTGCCCCTCATTGGACTACTATTAATTACAAGCCTGATTTTCCTAGTTTCTGTCTTTTCTCCTTAATCACAATTATTAGATATATTGTAACATCAATTCTGGACCCTAGGGGCATTAACCTTTTGGGACCAGGCTTCTAATTTAGTATCCATATGTCCTCAGCTAAAAGAAGCAAGTCACATTTTTTTTTGCTCAATTCTTCTTGTTTCGGTAGAAGATTATTTACCTTGTCAAACGTCCAGTGAAAGCTAAGATATAGGAGTTTGTGAATGTACCAAAAAGATAAGAGGACCAGTCATTCAGATGCTGAAAACTCAAAAAAACTTCTTGGTTTTCACTGAAAGGGTGATTATTTTTAATATCAGGGGTCTGTGAATATGGAGAGGTTGTAAATGGAAATATAAATGATTTTTTCACTTTATTCTGAAATTTTTCATCAATAATTCTAATGCATGCATAAAATAAGTCCATCCTAATGTATTTACAAACCTCAACAACCCAAATATTCCTGTTTGTTTCAGTCCCTTGAGAAGCCCATGTTAGTTCATTTGACATGTTAGTAACCATTCATTCATTCATGTATTCATTCAGCAAGTATTTGTTGAGTACTTAATATGCCTGGTGCATTGATTCACAAAACAAAAAACTTTTGCTCTCTTGGAACTCACATTCTAAAACAGTGGTTCTAAAAAATAAATAAATAAAAATAAATAAAACAGTGGTTCTCGGACTTTGTGATTTCAGGATCCTTTCACACACTTAAAAATTATGGAGTTCCTTATTTATTCATTTTAAATAACAATAATAAACTCATTGCATGTTAACATAAAAAAGATTTTTATAAAAATAACCTAATCTTTAAAAGTAGCGAGAAGAATGGCATTATTTTAACATGTTTGCAAATCTCTGTAATGTCTGACTTAATACGAGAAGCTAGATTCTCATATCTGCTCCTGAATTCTACCTATTTAGAATGAAACAGCCTCTAGAAAATTCCACCGTACACACATAAGAGAAATGAAGATGAAAAAAGAAAATAATAGCTTGGTATTATTCTAAATATGTTTGACCTTGCAGACCTCCTAGAAAGGTCTTGGAACTTTCAGGGATGCCAGGACCACACTTTGAGAACTACTGTTCAAAAGAACTTTTGTTAAATTTGTTTTTGGTAGTAAAACAGGGCCAAATTTAATAAATACCAGTGCAATAATTAGCTGTTTTCCAAAATTACTGTTTTATGTCTCAGAACAGGCTCTTTGAGTCCCTGTTAGACAGTATGTATTGATACTAGTATTGGGGAGAAATTATCACTAAGATAATTTATAAAGGTAAAACAGATGCCCCAAATAATGTACTTCCTTGCAATAATTGAAAATTCTTTTTTTTAGGTCAGTTTTGTGTTCTTCAGGATCTTGAAGTACTTTACAGACATTACTTAATTGACTTTCCCACAATGCCAAGGAAATGTTTCCAATTACAGTTTTTGTGCATTTTGCAGATGGTTTAACTGACACGGTAGCAGGGCTTGTCCTGGCTTGAAGAAAAGCTGTGAGTAAACACAAAGAATTATCATCTATTTATTATGACCATAAACACACCACAAATCTTCCTTGACTTGTGATGGGCTTACATCCTAGTAAACGCACCATAAAGCGAAAGTATCGAAAGTCGAAAATGCATTGAAATACACCTAAGCTACCGAACGTCATAGCTTAGCCCAGCCCACCTTAAACATGCCCCGAACCCCTTACACTTGGGCAAATCTTCTAACACAAAGCCTGTATTATAAGAGAGTGTTGAATATCTCATGCAATTTGTTGAATCCTGTACTGAGGGTGAAAAACCGATGGTTGCACAGGTATAGAACGTGTCAGTGCACCGGCTGTTTACCCTCCTGGTCACATGGCTGACTGGGAGCTGTGGCTGCCGCTGCCCAGCACCACCGGAGAGGATCATACTGATTATCACACGCCTGGGAAAAGATCCAAACTCAGAATTCAAAGTATGGTTTCTACTGAATGCGTATGGCTTTCTCACCATTGTAAAGTAAAAAATTGTAAGTTGAATCATGGTAAATTGGGGACCATCTGTATATATTCTCCAGATTGTTTTAACTCCTCAGGCTCATCAGGAGAATGGATAATGTTATAATCCAAGTTTCTACTCTCAGTGTCTCAACATTACTTGATCTTTTTCTCTCTCTCTCTTCCTTCTTTCTTCCTTCCCCTTCCTTCTCTCTCTCCCTCCTTTCTTCCTTCCTTTTTTTTTTTTTACCAAAACAAAACAACCCAAAAAACCAAAACTATGAAACTTCTCAGACACTAAATCTTATCTCAGCTCCATAAAACACCTTGGCTCTCTAGAAGTCGTCATTAAGTGACTTCAAACTCATATCGTCTCCCATCCCCTGATGCTCAGGTCAGTCACAATTTAAACCTTTTCACTCCTTTGTTCAAAACCTCCAATGACTTCCCATCTCAATCAAACACAGAACTCTCAAAATGACCCATGAGAAGCCCCCCTAATTTCCTAATAGTATATCCTCCTCCTCTTTATGTGTGTGTACGCTCCAATAAAACTCTGTTTATAGACACTGACATTTTTTTCATGTAATTTACACATACCAGGAAATATTCTTTTGATTTTTTTAACCATTTAAAAGCGCAAAAGCCATTCTTAGCTCCTAGACTGTATAAAAACAGGTGGTGGGCCAGGCTGCAGGCTGTAGGTGGATGACTCTTATCCCAGAGGGCAGATTTCCAGCAAGTTCCTCAAGGCAGATTTCCAGCAAGTCCTACCAGTACAGCCCACAGCAACTTCTCTGCTTTTCAATGAGCCACACCTGCCCTCTCCCACAAGGCCCGGATCTCAGCCCCAGTAGTGGGGTTGAGGGGAAAGTAGAGTGTCCCTTCTTTCCGTGCTCTGTCTCAGCCTAGGGACAGTGCTGCTCTTTATCATCCGCTCTTCCTATTGTCTCTAAAGTTCTCGTCACTCTCTACTGGCTGTATGAATTTCTGTTGCTGCATCACATTACCACAGACTGAGCATCTTAAGATAATAAACATTTATGATCTCAGTTTCCATGGTCAAGAGTCTAGGCAGAGCATAACTGGGTCCTTCTCCCAGGGTCTCGGGACTGCAATGAAGATGTCAGCCGGCGCTGTGATCTCATCTGGAGCTGGGGTCCTCTTCCAAGCTCACCGGTTGTTGGCAGAATACAGTTCTTGTGGCTGTGGGAGGGAGGCCCTCCGCTAAGCGGCCAGGACCCTTTCCACAACAGGGCAGTTTGCTTCCAGGCTCACAGGAGAGCACATCTGCAACATCTGCTTCTGGTGGCACTCTTACCTTTAGGCACTCTTTTGTAATTTCCCTTTTAATTCAGTCAAGTGATTAGGGATCTTAATTACACCTGCTCCTCCCCCTCTTTTGATGCCACACCAGCCTCCTCTTGCTCCCCGGACAGACCGGCACACAGTCACCTCAGGGCTTCTGCAGGTAGTGTTCCTCCTACCTGGAAGGCTCCTCTCCTCACGTAACCACAGGATTCACTCTCTCACTCCCTGCAGCTCTTTGCTGAAATGCTTCTTTCTCCATGAGGTCCCTGACCACCTTATTTAAAATCGCAACTTCCACGCCAGAACTCTCTTTCCTTTATCTGCGTTGCTTTTCTCCACAGATCACCATCTGTCACACAATATGTTTGACTTATTTATTTGTTCACGGTCTGTCTTCCCTCCAACTAGAAACTAAGCTATACGTGAGCTAAGATTGGTATCTGTTCTATTCACTGGTGAATTCCCATCACCAGAACACATAGTACACACTCAAAAAATATTCATTGAATAAACAAATACAGAAATCCTAAAATGAACTTTGATATGTGTCAGAATGATAAGAATGTGGCCAACCCAAGAAGATATACTAAAATATAATTAATACGTACTTCCAAAAAACCATCCTGAAAACCAACTATTACATCGATAAAGAAGGACAAATGGATGCTCCACTCAATTGTTTTTTTCTGGTTTCAGAATGTGATACAGCTTGTATTTTTAAAAAGTTAATGGTAGGATGACCCAAAAGAGTTCTGTTAATAGATAAAATTGTGAGCAGAGGGCAAGTTCTCCTCATGATTACATATTTTATGTATTTCTTGTTTTTTCCTTATGGTTTAGGATACCCGTTAGCCTGAAATCAGTTTTATGAAAATGAATAAAACAAAACAAACCCTCAATAACCAATCTAGTTTTTTAAATGAAAATTTGTTGTTATTACATGTACTTGTATTGGGGCGCCTGTGTGGCTCAGTCAGCTAAGTGTCCACCGTCAGCTCAGGTCATGATCCCAGGGTCCTGGGATGGAGTCCCGCATCAGGCTCCCTGCTCAGCAGGGAGCCTGCTTCTCCCTCTGCCTTTCGATCCCCCGGCTTGTGCACTCTCCCTCTCTCTCTCTTGCAAAAAGAGATAAATGAATGTTTAAAAAAATAAATGAACTTGTATCTAAAATTAAAGAGTAAATTCTGTGCAATTGTATGTAATTGTTGAGAGAGTTTGAAAAATCTAAGTTCAGAAAACAAAGGTAAGAAGGAAAAAAGGAAAGGTCTTCGTCTAATTAAGACTGGGAATACACACGTGTGTGGACGGTGGGGAAGTACGTTGTGTGTGTGTGTGTGTGTGTGTGTGTGTGCGCGCGCGCGCGCACTTTACCGACACTGAGTAATACCTGATGGTGACAGGATCATCGAGGCTGCGGGCTCTCAACTAAGCAAGCTGTTGAGATGTATTTAGTGGCGAGGATATCCACAAATCATTTCTAACAAATGTTAAAGTCTTTCATACTTGAATTGACTTTAAAATTTTTAATTCATGCTCAGGTTTAACCCTAGCACATGCTTCCCAAAATGAAGCGAGTGTTCGTATGCTTTCTTGAGTAGGATCTGCACCTAGTTCCCATGGGAGTACATGATGACTGTGATTAGCTCCAATCATTTGTGCCTCAGATGGAAAAGATTGAGAATCCATTGGTCTGGTTCTTTTTCTAAGGAAAATCAGGAATCCTACAAAATAAAGCAAAAGAAGAAAGAAAAACTCTGATGCCATTATCAATAGACTCTTGGGCCATCTTTCTCAAATATTTCTAGAACAGAACGCTTGAAAACCATTCATCACAAGCTCACTTTCAGATAGTCAGAGGCAGGCTGCTGCAATGCGTGTAATGACACATGGTGAGATGTGAGTTTTAAAATCTTGACATGTACAATGTTACGCCCTGAGACATTAACCTATAAAACTCAACATCCTAAAGTAGATTGCTTTTGGTTTTCTCTCAAATCTACCAATTCTCAGAGCATCTGAGAAGAAGAAGAAAAAAAAGCATTACTTTGTAAAAAAAAAAAAAAATGAGACTGATTAGGTTTCAGTAACATCTCTACCCAAAATAGTAAACAATGTGTGGAATGGTTATTATTTTTCCTTATGTGTTGTTGAAGAAACAAGCTGTTACGGAATTTTGCATTTTGTATGCAATCCCATTGCTATAAATTAAAGAAAGATGTGTAGTATTGCTGTGGTACTGACTTACCATAAAGAGCTGTAATAAATAAATAATGGAGATGGGTATAAATGCAAGACACTAACACAAATACTGAACAGGAACACTGTAAAGTATATGTAGTTTTACACTGACCATAATGCACATTATCTCTCACCTGGAGTTCTGCACTGGGCTCCTAACTGCCCCCACTGACTCTTCAAATCCACTTCATACACTATTTTCAGATGAATCCTCTTGAAGCACAACACTGACATCCCACCACCACCACCCACCAACCCCGCCTCGACCTTGTTTAGAAATCATAAAGGCCTACAGTCTAAATACCTACAGGATAAAGTTCAGATCAGGATCTACTTTTCCAGCCTCATTTCCCATGAATATTCCTCCCTTGGTGTTCACTTGAAGCTAAACGAATCCCTCCTTGCCCTGCCACTAAGACTTTGTCCGCTGTCTGTAATGTAATTCTTACTTCCAAGTCTGCATCTTCCCCAACCCTCATGCATTTGCAAGACTTGTTCTCTTAACGGGGGGGGGGGGGGGGGGGGGGGGGGGGGCGGCGCAGACCTGGTCCTTGGGTTTTAGGGGGAAGTGACTACTCTCAAAAAGTGCAACCCTTTAACTGCTCTTTTCATAACGTTCTCGTCAATGTATTTCCATTGTAGCTTTAAAAACTATCGAGACAATGTAATACCTGAAAAACAGCTTAAAAGTCCCCTTTTAAGAGATATGTTGGGGAGCAGTCCCTCCCTTCACTCCCAACTAGGTAGCGTCTGACTTGGAGGCTCTGCTCCAATGACGATGTCTCGTGAAGGCTGGTGTCTGATTCTCTCAGCCCGGGAGAAATTTTCCACTCTTCTTACCTCTCATTGTACTTCGCCCACTTCTCTTGTTCAACAATACTCATTCCAGTATCTGTGAACCTTCTAAGTGTCTGATGCCAAAACTTTAAGGTAAGAGCAAGTCTACTGCTATGCATGTAACCCTTTAAACTTCTCTTGTTTTGTTGTGTTGGGAGGGGTCTTGTCAGGGCACACCCAGGCACCCGGGAAAGACCTATGGTCTCAACAGGCAAATCCATGGAGAACAGAACCTGATTCCAGAACACAGCAATGCTGGGGACCCTCCAGGCTCAGAAGGAGCTCTAGCGTTCTGCTCGGCTTCCGCTCAAGGAGCGCATCATCACTTGCTCCTTATTCTGATTTTCTGCTATCACAGTGACGTAAGCATCTATCTCTACTTCTTCGACTTCAGCCACATTACCAACAAACTTACTCTTCTCTGCCTGTCTCACATTCAAACTTCCGGAAGGTGAACTTAATCATGGGGCCAATGAGGCACTCGGCAATTTTGGACTCCTGTCTTGGGCAGAGCTTATGCTCCAGACCATTTCTGGATTTGGGTGTTGGTCTCAGATCGAATCTTTTAAGGCTTGGGACGCATAACGTATACAAAAAGTAATGGTTTCAAGCTATTTTTCTTTGAAGGTGCGTACGAATATATCAGACAATCAAGGTTTCATATCAGACCTACCTTTATAATAGCTGTTTGTATGATATTTCAGGTCCACTCCTTATTGTAAGCCCCTTGAAGACGTAACTGTATTCCATTCATCTTTGCATCGTCTACAGCAAGTAGCTTAGTACCTGGCATGGAGTAGATCCTCAATAAAAATACATTAATATATGCCAAGATTACACCCTGAGTAAAATCCTATGTCTCCTTACAAAGTGCTGAAAAGTGCAATCTGGCTTTGGTTATTCTCTAAGATGGTAATGTACTACCCCAGTTCTCAGCAGCAATCACACCAACACAGTTGCTCTGTTTTTTACATAGTTCTAGCCAGAGGGGTGCAAAGCTAAAGGTGGGGGTCATTTGTCAGTTTGCTTTTTACTCCACTGTGGAATATGTTATAAACAGTTTTATGAGACTTCACTAGAGCCCAGGGCCCCTACATACATAAGAAATGCTAAACTAATTGCCAATTGATGGTTTAAATGTGGTAGAAAAGAATTTTAGGGGTGGAGCGAGAATGTGAAACAAAGATCCCATAACCACATTTCCAGTCCAGCGATTTGGCAGCCATCCAGAAGGGCCACATTATGCTATAGATAACATTCTGAAAACAGAAATTTACTAGCGAATTTTCTGGGTTTTTTATTTTCCCCAAGAAATTTGTTGTCTCTCCTTTGTATCTTTTGGATTGTATTTCTAGGTAGCAGTCCTATGTTCACATAAAGGAAAACGTTTTTGGTTTTCGTCTTTAATACCACTCTCCTGGAAGCTTTTTATCACTAGATTCTTTCTCATATCCACTTTGCAAGATTTCTTTATTTCTCTAATGCAAATGATCAATAACTGTACTTTGTCATATATATTTTTGATACGCTCATATTTCTTTTAGTAATGACCCTTTCCTGAAAAGAATACCAATAAAGATAAGTCCATAAAAAATGTAAAATGTTTATATAAAATCTCATTTTACTTTCAAATCACTTATCAAATATGAATGCTTTCACCGCAAAAGAGAATGATTTCTTTGCTTTTCCTGCATGGTTTCCTCAGTGTTTGAAAAGAGAAAAACAAAATCATTTTGTTAGACATTTAGTTTGAACATTTTTCATTAGAAGCATTGCTTCTTGAACTGAAAAAATGAGAGGAATGAATGTTACATGCATAGTAAGAAAAATTTTATGGATCTGTGAAACAGCACCAGCCCTGTTTAGAGAATAATTCTAGTCTAAGGCATTACCAAGTTAATGAAATGAATATTTTGCCTGTCTACTGGAAAAATAAAACAGGATGAATTCTTTAGACCACTCTTTTTCAATTTATTATCCATCAGTTTTAACCTCTTGAGTTGACTTGTGAAATTATATATGTAGTTTCTATATTAAATGTTACCCAGGAAATGCAGGCTTTTGTGGCCTTAGCTCTTCAATATTATACATTATGTATGAGCACCACCAGCCTCAATTTCTATTCAGCAAGTCTTTGTTGCAAGACATCCACACCATTAACAGAGATAAACATATTTACCCCAAACTTTACACACCACTCTGCATTTTCCATAATGAAAACGTTAATAGTCCAAATGGCATTCTATTTTACCACTAAATGCTCTTGTTGTCTATTATTTGCAAATTAAGCTATGTCACTCATGTGCATAAAACTAATATCATCAACATACAGAGAGCCCTTGAAGAATCTCAATATAATAAGCCATCTGTGCCTTGCTCCTGTAGGAATCTGCGGAAGCCAACAATATGTTTAGAGTCAGAGGTAGTCTTGTAGTTGAAAATTTCTGCTAGAAAATCCTTTTCTGGGCTTACTTGGGAACAAGGACCCATAAAGTCATGTTCAACAGCATATTTTCCTTTCATTTTAGGAGATAATTTTCCTTCCTAAAGGAATACTATCTTCTTTCTAAGTCTCAGGCGAGAGATTTTCCAGGTAGAACACAAATTATTTTATGATAGCATACAGTCAAAGCGCAGCTGGCAATGGAGCCTGACCCTCAAATTGCTCACTCGCATGCTCAGATTAGAATGATGTGGTGAAAGGCTTTGGTAGCTTTACTTTTAACTTCTAGTTTGTTCTGTGATGGGAGAATTTCCCTTTAAGTATTTGGCGCAGTTTTTAGAAACTAGGGCCCCCTCGTTTTTCAGTAACCCGCAGACTGCCTCCTTCTGGTTTTGCTGTTCCTAGGGGACTCCGCTGTTATTTTTCCTCTTCTCCTTCTCTACTCATTTTAATATTTGATCAGAAAGAACAATGCCTACTCAGTGAGAAAAAGGAAGGTTATATTAAAATTATTTACAGGAACTTATATTTGGTGGGGCGCCTGGGTGGCTCAGTTGGTTAAGTGTCTGTCTTTAGCTCAGGTCATGATCCCAGGGTCCTGGCATCAAGCCCTGCATCAGGCTCCTTGCTCAGCAGGGAGCCTGCTTCTCTTTCTCCCTCTGCCTGCTGCTCCCCCTGCTTGTGCTCCCTCTCCCTCTCTCTCTGTAAAATAAATAAATAAAATCTTTTAAAAAATTTATATTTGGATTCTAATGATACACAAATGGAAATAGGCATTAAAGGTACACCCAGCCGTGAAGAAAAACTAAAGTTACAGCTACACACTAGTGAGAAACTGAGAATAAAAAGTTTGACGCTTTAATATTTTGTTTCTTGAGCAGAACCGTTCGGCCAAGAGATAAAACCGTTTGATTTAGCACCCTCCAGTCTTCCTACACCGCCTTGGCAAACCGGAAGACCAAATTCTCAAATCCGCTCTAGGCTGGTTGTGGTGCCTTTACTATACATGGCGCGGCGGGAACACGTATTACTGTGCAGTCTTTGTCTCTTTTACTAGAATGCGAGTCCATTCAGGCGTCCAGCAAATATTAATCAAATGTCTAAACGTGCCGGCCGCTCTTTTGGGTACTGGGAAGACAGCAGTGCAAAACCCAAATAAAACGAAACCAGCAAGGCAACACAGAACTCCCTGCCCTCATGTCACATACAGGCAAAGAGGTTCGGTGTTGTGTCGCCTTTCTCAGACCTACTTGCCTATGTGTTTTCTGTGCTTCAATGTCTCTTATCCCCTCAATGCCTTTACTCCCTGTCCCTGTTCCAACTCAGCCTTGCTCAGGGTCTGGTGTTCCATAGATATTTGTTGAATTGAATAATTGTTTCTCTGTGTTCCATGGAGACATAGCCCGTGGCACTCCTAAAGTTAGAGAAACAGCAGCACATTCTTGTGCGGCCCACTGGCAGGTAGTGTGGGACCCGCAGAAAGAGAAAGGTTTGCGGTGGTGACTCAGGCATGCCGAACAGAAGGAGAGGCACAGGGTCACAGAGGCATGGCCTGCACCTCTGCAAGTGGACTCAGGATACGGGCTGAGGAGATATGGGGGTGGGTAGGGACAGAGAAAAGTAATCTAAGAGGTACAAGGAAACTCCCTTTCATCACCTAAGAGCAGAAGCCTTCAAGAGCAGGGCAGAAGCCCATGAGCTGGTTGTAACTGGGTAGGTCACCCTGAGCTGCTTTTTTCCTTGAATTGATGAAAACTTTTCTGTGCTGCTAGGGTTACATTTTCTGACTGGGAATAAAGAGAAAGGGAGAATGCAGGTGGAGGTGGACAATAGATGATGAGGTCCTCCAAAAAATTGGGGGTAATGGTCTATTCTAAAGATAAATCAGAAGATGGATGGGGTGAGGAAGCCGTGTAGTGGGGCACAGGCTATAATTAAGGTACGAGATGGCCTACAGGCCCTTAGGGGAATCCTGCAAAGGGCCTTGGACCTGTGGACTCTGGGAGTTACCAGCTCTAGTATCCAGTTGTAAACTGCTTTCGTATTGTTGTTCTCTCCTGTTGACCTTAGCCTTCAGTAAAGCCTTGTTCAATGTTTAAAAACCAGTAAGATAGTTGGGGCGCCTGGGTGGCACAGCGGTTAAGTGTCTGCCTTCAGCTCAGGGTATGATCCTGGTGTTATGGGATCGAGCCCCACATCGGGCTCTTCCACTATGAGCCTGCTTCTTCCTCTCCCACTCCCCCTGCTTGTGTTCCCTCTCTCGCTGGCTGTCTCTATCTCTGTCGAATAAACAAATAAAATCTTAAAAAAAAAAAACCAGTAAGATAGATATGTAGCATAGGTGTACTAGCAAAAATGTCACAGAGCTGCTAAGACAGGTGATATAGAAGTGGATTTCTTATCACTTATTCCCAATATATTATTAAACGGAAACAGTAGATCATAAAATTGTATGATCCTGTTCCTATAATAAGAAATAAATATCTACATATGTGTTTGGAAGGCTATTCAGCAAACTATTAATGGTGAAAAAGAATGGGTGGTGAAATTAAAAGTTTTAGTTTGTTACTTATAAAATAATAAAACCATACATGACTTCTAAAAATAGTGAAATGCAAAGGGAATTAGGAATAAGAATTACTTTATAAAGGCTTTGCCGTCTTTACAGCTGCCAATTTGGGGGTTTCTTTTTTTTTTTTTTAAGATTTTATTTATTTATTTGACAGAGAGAGACAGCCAGCGAGAGAGGGAACACAAGCAGGGGGAGTGGGAGAGGAAGAAGCAGGGTCCCAGCGGAGGAGCCTGATGTGGGGCTCGATCCCAGAGCACCGGGACCACGCCCTGAGCCGAAGGCAGATGCCCAATGATTGCGCCACCCAGGCGCCCCTCTTTTTTTTTTTTTTTTTTTGATTTTTTTTTTAAGATTTTATTTATTTGACAGAGAGAGAGATAGCACAAGCACAAGCAGGGGGAGCTGGAGAGGAGAGGGAGAAACAGGCTCCCCGCTGACCAGGGAGCCCAATGTGGGGCTCGATCCTAGGACCCTGGGATCATGACCTGAGCTGAAGGCAGACGCTTAACCAACTGCGCCACCCAGGTGCCCCAATTTGGGGGTTACTTTACCTGTAACCATACCCCCCAAAGTGATTAGGAAGTGAAATCCCTAAAACACAACATGCCTTACTTATTCAAGCTACACTTGCTTTCTGAGCACCCACTCTGTGCAGGCTCTGCTGAGTTAGACGCTCAGCGTGCAGCAGTGGGCAGGTGGGATGTGGCTCCTAATCTCATGGAACTGCGAACGGAAGAGCAGAACCGTGCTAACGGTTTGCCAGCGTCTCTTCCCTAACGGAGTAGCCCGAGGCCTGGCTTTGCCATCTGGCAGAAGTGGGCTCAGCTGTCTTGCCTAGAAAGCTGCTGAGTGAAAAACTCAGTCACTGTTATCCAGGCCTCCCATCATCCACTGGTGTGCAGTCATCACCCCATCTTCTAGAATCATGCTCCCTGGCCTTCCTTGCCTAGACACCAGTAGGCGCTTTTTAGCTGTCACAATCCCCTTTATTAGCGCTCCTCCCCCACTAAGGGTAACTGTGCAGTAACATACTTTCTCCTTATCACCTTCCCTAAAAAGGCGTTTATTTACTTAATGGAGCAATTTTTCAAGTGGCGCAGGTTAGACAGCATGGCCAGTGAATGTATGTGTGTGCAAGAGCTATCGTGGTGAGACTGGGGGTGCATCCCAACACCCCTTAGATTGCGTTCCCATCAAAAAGCTAGTTCTGCCCCTAACGTACTACGTCCCCGTACAGCTTTCAGATTGAAGACCTTAATGCAAACAATGCCTGATGACGTATGTTCGATTAATTAGTAGTATCTACTCATTGCATTTCCCAGAGGCCGCCAGAGAAAAAAGGGGGCGTGTATTCGCTCATTTAATGGACATTTATGGTGCATTATTTTATGCCAGGCATTGGATTGAATGGGAAAGATAGAACAATGAATAAGACAAGCAACATTCCTATTCTCACCCAGTTGTGAAACAAAAGACTCCAACACATAATTGTTTCTATCTTATAAATTCCATATGCAAGTGCTAGGAGGGCAGCAAACCGTAGGCTCTTTGCATTGAATTCAATGCAGAACTGGGTTTAATCTCAGGTCCAGTTTTTTTTTCCTCCCGGATTCCATGTTTTAGAAATTTATATTTTTAATCAACATTTTCTTCTGAGGGTTTCCATTTACAAAAAAAAGTTTCTTTTTTATTTTTAAAATAAACTTTATATTTTGGGGCGCCTGGGTGGCTTAGTCCGTTAGGCATTGGGCTCTTGATTTCAGCTCCAGTCATGATCTCAGGGTCCTGGGACTGCCCATTGGGCTTCGGGCTCAGCAGGGAGTCTGCTTGAGATTTTCTCTCTCTCTCCCCCTGTCCCTCCCCACTGCTCTCTCTCTCTCTCAAATAAATCAATCTGTAAAAAAATAAAATGAACTTTATATTTTATAACAGTTTTAGATTTACATAAAAATTGTGAAGATAGTTCAGTCCAGCAGCTTTTTTTTTTTTTTTAGAGAGGGGGGAGAGAGAGAGAGAGAACCCACATGGGGGGGAGGGGCAGAGAGAGAGAGAGACTGATAGACTCCTAAGCAGGCTGCTCACTGAGTGCAGAGCCAACTTGGAGCTGGATCTTGACCCTGAGATCCTGAAATCAGGAGTCAGATGCTTAACCAACTGAGCCATCATTTAAGGCATCCCTTAATTTTGTGAAGTTTTGAGCAGTTGACTTAACCTAATTGAGTCTCAGTTTTCTTATCTGCAAAATGGGGAATATAGGGTGGCTTTCGTAGGTCTGTTGTAACAATTAGAAATGATATTTTTAAAACATCTCACACTTGGTGGGTGTTCAATAAATTCTAGCTCTTATTATTGCCCTCCAGCCACGTGGTTGGGTTCAGCTAAAGGCTAATGTCATTCCTGGACTTACAGGCCAGTCGTTGATGGGCTTTCAGTCTCCGTGTCATCTGTCCAAGGGACACTTGGGCAGTGGCCACATCTCCAGAGTGACCCAAGTACACTCTGTTCAGGGTCAGAGTCATGCCAGTGTTGGAAAAAGAAAAATCTTACTCTAGGAATTCTTGATTATGTAACCATTAAATCATGGCCATCCTCTTAGACAATTGACATACTTATTAGGCTGGAAGAATCTAGAATTACAATGCTTCACCCAACTGAATTCAGCCAGAAATGAGTAAGATCAAATGACTCACTAATGGTGAGAATGGCCAACCAGCCAATTGGAGAAAAAAGAAGATTGAAGAGAGCGTCACCAGTAATGCTTCGGGCTGTGCTGATAAAATGTGCGTGACTAAATCACAATGTGTGTTTTAAAAAATCTATCTTTAGTTGGCTTTTATAAAAACTTTTTTTCAAAGAAAAATACTTAGATTCATTGCCATGGGAAATACTAGTGATTATTTTTATAGCAAACATTTTTTGAGCACTAACAATATGCCAAACAGCATATTGGGAACCGTACGCAGACTTCCTCACACAATCCTCACCACAGCTCGGTGGGGCAAGCACCGGTACCGTATCTACTCTTCAGATGTCGAAAACGACACTGAATTTGATTCCAGAACTTGTGCTTTTAACCCTTAGACATACTGTGTTATAATGCCTCATTCAACAAATAGTTTGAGCACCTGTATTACGCCGGGTTCTGGAAATGATGGGAAACAAGCAGAAATGGACTCTAATCTCACACAGTTTACAATGCAGAGGAAAGGCAGTCAATTATGAAGTGATTTCAATAAAGTCTGATGACTATTATAATGGGAGAAAAATAGGGTACCAAGGGAACAGAGTTAAAGTATAATTTTACACCAGTTGAGCTCGCCAGACAGTTCTGAGACTTACTGCATTCCGTAGCAAAATGCGGGCTGTTGATGACATGTCATTTCGTTCACAAACCTACGATTCTTCATCACCTTAGTAGGCCTTTTTCCTTCTCTTCCTCTTTCTCTCTCCATTCTTCCCTTTTTTCCTTTCCTTTTAACACCTAGATTAAGAGTATGTTTGGTTTTGGGGCGCCCGGGTGGCTTATGTGGTTGAGCAGCCAACTCTTGATTTCGGCTCAGGTCCTGATCGCAGGGTCCTGGGATCGCGCCGCAGGGGGCTCCAAGCTCAGCGGGGAGTCTGCCCGGGGATTCTCCCTCTCCTTCTCCCTCTGCTCTCTGTCTCTCAAATAAATAAAGCTTTTTTTTTTTTTTTTAAGGAATATGTTTGGTTTCTTTCCTATTGCCTATTAATTTTCTGGAATTCAATTACTGTCATTTTGTTCATAACTGAAAGAAAGGAGATTTTTCAGAGATTACTTTTTTCTGTGTACAAAGGAAGGAAAAATATTTGGTAAGGTTTGAGTCCAAGCTCCAAGACCCTTTTAAGAAAACATCCATTTCAACTCTTTTTTGAGGAGGCAGTTTCACTGTCCAAAAACACCTCGTAGTTAAAAAACTTACTGAATTTTTAAACATCAATCAATTCCTATAAAACAATACTGAGTTAAGTAAAATGAGTTAGAACTATGTACATTACATTTCCCTTGAGACCATTTGAACGTGGAAAAGAGAAATTCTTTTAGAAAATCATTTTGTTTTTGCCAAGCCGATAATATTTGAAAAATAATTTGAAATATTTTGTGAAACCTCATATCCCAAGAGATTCATCCATCTCTCCCAAATTGTTAGAACATATGTTTTATTTCCACACCTAACTTATCCAATTTGGGCCCTCTCATAGAATTAAAAAAACAAAACAAAACTAAAAAAAAACCAAAAAACCTTTAAAGCAGGAGGGAAAAAAAGCTACCAAACTACAAATCCAAACCAACTGTGACCCTTGGATTTGAGTGTTAGCGTGCAGTTTGGCTTTTGCTTCAATGATCACTTTTAAAATAATAGTCACAACATATGGAGCTCCTATTATGTTCCAGGAGCTGTGCAAGTTTTCGATATTCTGTTAATCAGATTCTTTTGGGGTGCAGAGAACGGAGAAATAATCACTTGGCTCAATTTCCATAGGTTTATTAAAAAGGATATGACATAAGAAGCAGGAAAGGTAAGTCAAAGTCTCACTGGCAGGCTTGCAGGAAACTGGATTTTTGTTCCGGTCCATCAGCAGCACCTGAGTAACTGCTCTCTAGTCTCTAGTAGAAGCTACCCTTTGGTGACCTCACAGGAACTCTTGGCTTCTTGCCATGCACACGATTCAGCTCTTCTGTCTCTGTTTCTGTCTACCTGCTTATTTTTCCAACTACTGCTACTGACTACACTCTACTCACTTTCTCTCTGCCTCATGGCTTTGCTTACTCATGGCTTCTGTTTCCTGTCTTCCTTCTTTCCACTTCTGCATTTACCCAGGGCTGGCCCTCCCTGGGTGTTTTATACTCAAGCTCTATAAGAGAGAGGAAAGGGCACCCCTTTTGTGCCAGGCTTCATCACAGGCCATTGGTCTTTCGGTCATGTCAATCCTTGTCGAATGGCAGAGTACATGGCAAAAACACATGGTTCACGCACCTTAGGGAACTTCTCACAAAGAATTACTCTGATGCTTTTCAGGAGAGAGAGGAGTGAAACTGGCTACGTGCCTTAAGAGGCCTGCACATATGTTATTATTTAACTCTGAAACTAAACAAATGCACAGGTTTTATATAAAGTAGACTCTATCCTCACCATTATCCTCACCAACATCATCATACCGATCTTGCATCATAATATCTCAAGCTTGGCAACTATTACCTTGCATAAGTGTGTTACTCTAGCAAATATTCTTGTTAGTAGAGAATGGTTTGGTACACTGAGGATTGTTACTTTTAGAAAAAGTCAAATAAGGAGACATAAGGACATAACCCAGTCGTTTTCTGACTGGGGTGTTAGAGCACAGTGGGGGGGTCAGAGGCAGGAAGAGAAGTGAAGCAGCCACTTTATCTGTTTGATAGTTTTCACATGCACAGAAGCTTTCGCCCTAAGATTCCATAGCTTGACAAAAAGTTTGAAAGCTATTTTTAGAGATATATGTTCAAATCCCGGTTCCTCCTTTTATTGCTATGTCAAAAATATGCTAAGTTAACTACCTTTTTTTGCTTTTCTTTCTTAGTTTTGAAACTGGGGACAATGGTAGCTCCTTTACAGGTTTGATGTGTGGCTCTAGCTACTGAAATACAGCATATAATCCCGATCGCTGCAACGAGGTCAACATCAAACCCTGAACAGTAAAACTCTGCTGGTCATGACTTAATCTTTCATTACTGGTTTCGAGAAGGATTTTCAGCAGCTTCATAAGTAAAATGTTGGCCGATAGTTACATACAGTGTCTGCTGTAGAAATATTTAGATTGTATTAAAGATACCAAACTATACTATTGTTGTGAAAATCAAGTGTTCCAGAAACTTTGCATTGTACAATCAAGGAATTAGGGAGTACATAAGGAAGAAACATTATTCCATTGGATTATTCGCACATATTATTTAATATGTAATTCAGTTATAATTTAAACCATCATTCCTTGAAAATATTGTTTTTTGAATATAAAGTATTATCATCTTTATAATTATGACTCATTCCTGGCTTCTATGTACTTTTTCTTAGCAGCATTTTAAAACATTAATTTTACCATATTGATAATGTTTCCTTTTCACAATCTTTCCAACAGTGAAATGAATTGTACACAATGCAACTCCAGATATCGAGAACACAAATGTGACTGAAGACCTATTACCTTACACTTACAAATGTTGATGATTTTTTTTAAAAAGGTTTTATTTATTAATTTGACAGAGAGAGAGACAGGCAGCGAGAGAGGGAACACAAGCAGGGGGAGTGGGAGAGGAAGAAGCAGGCTCCCAGCGGAGGAGCCTGATGCGGGGCTCGATCCCATAACGCCGGGATCACGCCCTGAGCCGAAGGCAGACACTTAACGACTGAGCCACCCAGGTGCCCCTGATGATTTTTTTGACTCGCCAATATACAGGTTGGATAATTGAAGTCTCAATGTTCAGTGACTTTCCCAATTTTATAGAATTTGAGGCCTGTACATGTTTGAGGCACTTATTTGATAGATGAGAAGGTGTGTGGAGTCATAGCACAGCTAATGCTGGGGCCACGAACAAATGTAGATCTGTTGGCTCTCACCCTTCTGCCTCACACTGAGACCAATGATCCATCTGCTGAGCTATCATTTGAACAGGAAGTTGAACAAGAGTCCATGTAATAATGATTAAAACTAGAAAACACAGAGAATAAAAGTAGAAAAAGTAAAAATTTAATGCTATTTAACAAGTTTAAAAACATCACGTCCAAACCAAAAATTTGTATTGTATTTGTAAATTATTCTACATTAAGCTAAAAATCCAATATTATAATAGAGGTCAATGAGAAAATCCAAAGATTAGAATCCTCTTTAGATGATAGTAGCAGAAGTCCTCAATTATTCATTTGTCTGAAAGAAAGTCTTACCTTTATTATATGAAGCAGTGGGAAAATGTGTTTAAATATCTACAACAAGTTAATATTTATTTTTCTATGAGTAACAGCAACTGAGATTTAATATGTTTAAGTAAGTGTCAATATAGAATCTTATTTAAACTAACAGATCGTGAAATGGAATTCAAATGAGTTGATTTGCTATTTTTCCTCTATATTGAGATATTAGCTTTTATGATGGCTCATGCTAATGTGTATAACCCAGGTAAGTGTGTAAAGGAGGTAGGAGAGAGGAGTACTGGGTATCAATGGCTGCCAACGTAGTCAGTGACCATGTCTCTGGGAAAGAACCATATCATTGTATTAGGCTTCTCCCTCTTCTTAACAATATCCCCACATTGCTGTATGAGTTATCTGATTTTATATAGGTAACATATTTGCTTAGGCTAACAAATTACCCCCAAACAAGTAGCCTGAAACAACAATAATCTCTTATAGTTTCTGCGGGTCTGGGATTTGGGTATGCTTGGTAGATGGTTTTAAATCTGGTCTCTCATGAGGTTGCAGTCATCTGAAGGCTTTTTTCTGGGGTTGCAGGATATGCTTCAAAGGTGGTTCCCTCACATGGTGACAAGTTGGCACTGGCTATTTGCAAGTGGCCTTAGCTCTTCTCCATGTATGCCTCTTCTTGAGACTATTTGGGTGACATTACAACATGACAGCTGGCTGCCTCCTTTGCAATTAACCAAAAAGACCAAGATAGAAGACTCAATATTTTCTATGACCTAGCTATAGGAGCCATACACCATCACGCCCAGTATGCTTCTATCGATCACATTCCTACTCAATCTATGAGGATACTACACAAGGGTGTGAGTCACAGAATTTAAGATCATTGGGGGTCATCTCGTAGGCTGCCTACCAAAGGGATAATGTATTAGCCGGGGCTTTTTTGGTCCTCAATTGACAGAAACACAACTCAAGTTTACTTAAGCAGAGGGGAATTTATTGGTTCACATAACTGAATTGTCATTAAGGGTGGGATATTCATGAAACCAGATACACAAGCACCTTGTGAACTCTGTCTATTCCAGGCATCAGCTCCTCTTTGCATATCAGTGGTATGTTCTCCAACCTATCACATGGTGAGGCATACCCCTTTTACCTTTGCATTCTTCAGAGAAGAACTGACTCTCTTCCCTTAATTCAGTTAGAAAAGTCCTGCGGAAAAACTCTCATTGGCATCATGTGGTCATTTTATGGCCATTGGTTTGGGTACTGCAGTTGGCTGTTCACACCAGAACCACCATATTGGAGTGCGAGGTGAACAACTTTCCCAAAATAAATGGTGCTGTTCCCAGAAGAGGAGAAGTCTTGGGGGACAACGAAATGATAGGGGTCTACAAAAATTAAATATGTTGGGATATCTGGGTGTTTCAGTCAGTTAAGTGTCCAACTCTTGATTTCAGTTCAGGTCATGGTCTCGGGGTTATGACATCGAGCCCCGCATCGGCTCCGTCCACGCTCAGGGGGCAGTCTGCTCAACTCTCTCTCTTCTTCTCCCTTTGCCCCTCCCCCTGCTCACGTGCGCACAAATGCCCACGTGCTCTCAAGTAATATAAATAAATAAAATCTTTTAAAAAATTAAATATCTCAAGTTACTTAAAAAATAATCACTTAGGCACCTTTATTTTTAACTAATCCACTCTGAGTAGGCAACAACTGCCTTCCTTCACTATTTCCTTTTACTTGATTTATCATTAGTACACTTTTTAATTTTTTGCCATCAAGGACAGTATTTGTTAAACAAGAAAGCCACTTAAAATCCTTTTTCGAAGGCTTATTTTAGAAGCTATATATTATGTATTATTTTAATTTTATATCAGTATAATTTGCAGATAGTTCAAATGAATAGTGCGGGTGCTGAATAATGTGAAGTTAATAAAAGATAGTTACATTGGTAGACTGGACAAATAGAGTATTTGAAATCTGGAATGAGATGAATTTGATGAAAATGCTAAGAACACAAATATTGGTTCTATCTCTTTGTCTACCTACATATATATAATATTTAGAGTAAGAAGATATTACATAAATCTGTTTCCGGAATAGAAGAACAAGGAACAGATACACTCACTGCTGACAATATATGATAAAATATTAATGGACCAAAAAAAGCAGAACTCCTCAAATCCTCCTTCTTTTTCTACAGAGAAAACACTAAACTTTCAGCTGGGAAGTATAGATCAATCACTGCTAAGGGAAACTTGAAGCTAAAGATAGATAAAAGTATAACAAGAGAGCAACTGATTGCTGTAATGAATTCATAGCTTCTGAGCCAGCCAAAGACTTACTAAGTTACTACATAACTTGCAAATGTGCTTGAGGACTCAGTTTCAGTAATCTTTAAGAAATCATGAGGTTCTTCACGTAGGCTATGTTGACCAGCTGTTATTACTGTGTCTAAACTAAAAGTATTTCTCCTCATGGGTGTGAATAAACCAGAGGTGCTTTCAAAAAGTAATCTCCATAAATCACCTCGTCTAATAATAACAATGGCCATATGCTTCAGAAATGTGGACTGGAGAGGCCCACTACAATCCAAGTGTTGGAGTGAATCCATGCAAGTTACCCAGAGGATAGTCAATATCATTCACATTTCATTGAAGATGAGAGAAAGAGCCCAGAAAGAATCTGGGGTCATTTATTTGAGCCAGATTTGCTACATCCTTTTTTTCAGAACACTCAGAGATAAGTTCTCACAGATTCTATGAGCATTTTTTAAAAATTTTATTTATTTGTTTATTTAATAATAATTTTTTATTATATTATGTTAGTCACCATACAGTACATCCCTAGTTTTTGATGTAAAGTTCCATGATTCATTACTTGTGTATAACACCCAGTGCACCATGCAATACGTGCCCTCCTTAATACCCATCGCCAGCCTATCCCATTCCCCCCACCCCCTCCCCTCTGAAGCTCTCAGTTTGTTTGTTGAGCATTTTGAAAAACTGTTTCAATGATAGGGCTTCTGTAGGACAATTCTTTGTCTCCTGGAAAAACTGGTTTCCAATAGATATATGATGCAATCCACAAATGCGAATCACATATGTAGTTTTAAATTTAATAGCTCATTAAAAAAGCAAAAAGCAACATGAAATTAATAACATTTTATTTAACTCAATATGTCAAAATGTTACACTCTGAACATGTAATCAATATACAAATTACTGAGCTACGTGTCATTTTTTGTTTGTACTCAGTACGTATGTATTTTAAACTTAGAGTACATCTCAACTCGAGCTAGTCACATTTCAAGTGCTCAGTAGCCACATTTCGCTAGTGGCTGTTGTATCGGACAGTACAGGTCTAGTCCAGAATTGTGGACAGTTGGTTCTCAAACTATTGTTCCCCCTTTCCAGGAGGACCTGAAGACTTATCAAGATTGTTCTTTGCCCACGTAAAGGGAGCTGTGAAACCAGCATACAATTCTTCAGCTTCTTTGCATTCTCGGTCACAAGCATGCTCCTTTCTTTCAGTCAACTTGATAGGGCCAAAAGTGGCTCCAGTTCAACACATTTTCTACATTTGTGCCCAGTGAACAAATCTGGTTTAGAAAGAACATGAGGGCAAGACGTATCTGAGTTCAGATCCTGTCTTTGTCACTTATGACATTTGCAGGGACTTCTAATTGTCCCTAATATCTGCCTTCCCCTTCTGTAAACAGAAAACTTAGCTGGGCACAAAGCCACTTAGAAAAAGAACTACCACATTTCCAGAGTAATTTGATTGCAGCTAGAGGTGACTACATGCCTAAGTCCTGACCCAATGGGTAAAGAGAAGAGGCGTGGGGAAGTTTCTGGGAATCTTTCTAAAGAAAAGTGTGTGTGCCCTCTTGTGTGCCTCCTCTACTTTTCTCCTGCTTAGAACACTTATGTTGTCATCTTGGACCCTAAGGTCAAGGCCAGACATACCTTGAAGCACCATATCATCTCACAGACAGTTACTTTTTTTTTCTGCTTAATTTTTTTAAAAGATTTTATTTATTTATTTAAGAGACAGAGCACAAGCAGGGGGAGCAGCAGAAGGAGAGGGAGAAGCAGGCTCCCCGCTGAGCAGGGAGCCTGTCATAGGGCTGGATTCCAGGACCCTGGGATCATGACCTGAGCCGAAGGGGATGCTTCACCAACTGAGCCACCCAGGCGTCCCTCAGATACTTACACTTTTATATATGCCACTTTAGTTTTGGATTTCTGTCACTTGACAGCAAAAATCCTTTAAAAACAAATGACCCTTGGTAAAGATTTAACCTCTAAGGTTATAAGAAAGGTAAAAGTGTCCATTCTAATGGCTAGTATCAAGTATGTACTTGATACTGGGTTGTTGTTGTTTTTTACGTATACTGTTTTCTTTAAGTGTATTAAAATTACAAATCCACTTAAGTCTGTGAGATTCCAAATAAACTCATTTGTTCCTCTTCCAGCTCTGCTTCCTGGCTTCTTTCTGAACTAACTTGTAGACAATACAAAGATCTTCGTCGCATTTGCATTTCTCTCCAGAAAATTGCCTCACTGCCAGGATAGTCATGTTCATGAATGCCTAACGGCTCAGAAAAGCCTCTGCAAGAACTCCTCATATAAATATTTAGAAAGGCAATAGGAGAGCACTTGGCAATTCTCCTCTAGAATTTCTAAAGCAACAAGATACCAAGGTCATGAGGCCCTTCCTCACTCTAAGCAGATCTATTTACTGTACTATTATTTGTAATAGGCAAAACAAAATTATGAAAGGATTCTTTTAGCAGGTTTCTCACTTTTTAGGAGAACGAGAAATAGAGAGTAAAAAAGATAGGGAGCATAAAAGTTGCTCTCAGTTGTCTCCAAGTTCTTTTTTTTTTTTTTTTTGGAGTGGAACAATATGTGAAAAATTTCAAGGAAACCCACCTTTTTTTTTATTTTAATGTTTTTTTATTATATTATGTTAGTCACCATACAGTACATCTCTGGTTTCTAATGTAAAGTTTGATGATTCATTAGTTGCGTATAACACCCAGTGCACCATGCAATACGTGCCCTCCTTAATACCCATCACCGGCCTATCCCAGTCTCCCAACCCCCTCCCCTCTGAAGCCCTCAGTTTGTTTCTCAGAGTCCATAGTCTCTCATGGTTCATCCCCCCTTCTGTTTACCCCTCCTTTCTTCTGTTTATCCCTTTCTTCCCCTACCGATCTTCCTAGTTCTTATGTTCCATAGATCAGAGAAATCATATGATAATTGTCTTTCTCTGCTTGACTTATTTCACTTAGCATTATCTAAAACAAAAGTTTAACTAACTAAAAACAGTGATATCAGAAAGCATTTATTGCAGAATGCCATAATAAAGGTATCTGCCAACCAAATTAAAGTTCTAGAGGATGTCAATGTACTTAATTTGTCTATAACACATTTTGGTGTGCATTGCCATTTCTTACACTTTCAAAGAATGGCTAAAAACAAAAAGGTTGGGAGCATGTCGGAAAGACACAGGAGTTCGCACAAAAGAACTCCCAACGACCAAAGCTGGAACGATTTGAGCAACAAAATTAATAACGGTCGTATTGGTTTATAATTCAAAGAATAACATAAATATCTGTAAGTCCATCCTGATATAAATACGTGATTGAGTAAGCAAATAAATTGGGGATAAGCGAGAAATCTTTCTTATAAGAAACTGCAAATAATATATTTAAATACTTCCACTCCAGGAGGTGGAGCTTAATTCCCTGCCCCTTGGGTATGAGCTGGATTTAGTGGATTACTTTCAAAGTACGCGCATTCTACAGGATACCTGACTAGTACCCTTCAAAAGTATCAAGATCATGAAAACCAAGGAGAGACTAAAGCACTGTTGCAGATAGGAGGAGACTAAGAAGACAGGACAACTGAAGAGCAAGTGCTATCCCGGACTAGCTCCTGAACAGACTCCATATGTTACAGACTATACATATATATCACATATATATTAAATATACTACACACATTACATGTGTAATATTCATATTACACATGGTTCTCCCAGGAGCTACTACATAAGAGAAGTATGGTTGCCCTCAGGGAGTTAAACTATAAAAATGATTCAGAGCAGATACAATGAAAATCACCTTTGAATGATGGCTGACATTTATATAATGCTTTGTGTATACCAGACACTATTCTAAGCACTTTACATAATCATATCAGAGCATGTAGCCCTCCTAAAACTCTATGAAGTAGGTAATATTACTATAAACTCATGTAAATTTGCAAAGAAATGTATAGAGAAGTCCCATCCGCACTTCCATCAGACTCCCCCAATGTTACTATCTTGAACATCTACAGTACAACATCGGAACCAAGAAATGGATATTGGTATAGCTCAGGGAGCTTATTCAGATTTCAGCACTTGCACATGCACTCATTTGTACGTTTTTAAGCTCTCTGTATTATTCCCATTTTACAGATAAGGAAACTGAGGGCTAAAAAAGGCTAAGTAATGTTTCCAAGGTCACTCAACTTGTTTGTGATGAAGCCATTCTTCAAATCTGGGCAATTTGGCTCCGGAGTCCATGCTCTTAATCATTAAGCTCTATTGTATCTCAATTTAGAATATTGCAGTCACTTGAAAGATTATATCGACATATCTAAAGAAAGAATGCAATCAAAATACGGGTAAAGTTCAGGGGACAGGGTATAAAAGAAGTCTATGGAAAGAATAATGTGCCCACCCTGTACCGAAGGAGAAAGATGTGGGACTGTCTTAAAATGCTGTGATGCAGTCACCATAAAAAGCAATTTTTGTAATAAAAACGAGTATTTCAAGCTATGTTAACTAAAAAACACATCTCAGGATCAACAAATAGCCTTCCTTCTTATTCATGACCCCAGAACAACATTTAATTATCCATTTACTGGTCATGTCCCATTAAAAATGGAGTCAAGAACTAGTATGTAAATTCAACTGCACGTTCCTTTGGTGTCCATCTTGCTCGTGCTGCCTCATGTTGAATGAGTGAATGAATGAACAAACAGATAGATGCTCTTGTTAGCACCTGCCCCTGGCCCCCATTTATCTACAATTCTGGAAGACTTTCAGTGCTTTTCAAACCTATTCCATTCCTTTTTTTTTTTTTTTAAAGATTTTTATTTATTTATTTGAGAGAGAGAAAGAGCACACAAGCAGGGGGGAGGGGCAGAGGGAAAAGAAGACTCCCTGCTGAGCAGGGAGCCCAATGCAGGACTCGATCCCAGGACCCTGAGATCATGACCCCAGCCGAAGGCAGACGCTTAACCGACTGAGCCACCCAGGTGTCCCCAAACCTATTCCATTCCTAACATCCAATCAATCCTCAAGTTCTAAGAGGACTCTTTCTAGTTTTTCAACCTTTCATTTATTTTGTTTTTCCACCACCAAATTGTCATCATACCTACAATAGTACCCATGTACTCCGCTTTCCTTCCTCTTATGATGAAATAAATGTCCCTGCTGTCTGAGGCCAAGCCCTCATTTTGTGCTCTCATTTCACTTCCTCATTTTTACAAGGACATTTCTTTGGCTTATATGTTCATAAATCAAATAGAAAGTAGCCATTTATTCATGTTGAGTATGTTAATAAACTGTTTTAAATTGTAAAATAAAAGTGAGTTATATTAATACAATTTTTTACAATACTGTGACTCTCAGTTCTCCAGGGTCATGTATGAAGATGGACTTTTTCAATCAGTGCCATTAGCATTTTAGTGAATGCCAGCAATTCATAGCATTTCAGTCCATGCCAATAGGGAAATACTGATAGCAAACTGAGATGGCAATGATAGATATACTAATTAGAGATTGCATGTGTGTGTGTGTATATATATATTTTTTCTTTTTAAGAGAGGGAGAGGGGGAGGGGCAGAGGAGAGGGGGAGGGAGAGAGAGAATCTCAAGCAGACTCCCCACTGAGCTTGAAGCCTTGGGCCAGGCTCATCTCACAACCCTGAGATCATGACCTGAGCTGAAATCAAGAGTCAGATGCTGGATCCAGTGAGCTATCCAGGCTCCTCGAGACTGTATATTTTTAAATATCAGTAATATTGCAGTGATCTCTACAATTATGCCTGATACAAAAGAGTTCGAAAATAGCAGAAAAATCACTATATTTTGTCTAGGGGATACATATTTGATGGGTTTCCTTACTTCCTTGTTTTCCTTACGTAAATTAAGCATCCTCAGTTTCTGCTTTATTTTTATAAAAAGCTTTTTTTTAAAAAAAGTAGTTATCAGATTTAATAAAATTTTTTCAGCTTTATTGTGATATAAATGACAAATAACATTGCAATATATTTAAAGTGTGCATGGTAGTCATTTGACATACACACACATGGTGAAAAATTCCCACCACCTAGTTAATTACCACATTCATCACTTCATTCATTCATGCATGCATTCATTTATTTAGAACTTAACAAGGATATTGGTTCCAAATTATCTCCTTTTCTTTCACTTCCTCCCTCATGGCTGGGTTATTTCCATGTGCAGAAAACATGTCTTAATGTCATCTATGTTAAAAAATAAATGATGAGAACACATTCTTCGACTTCAAGTCATCTCTAGCTACTATAGATGTCTTTGATTACCTTCAGGACAAAATCTTGAAGTTGTCCATGTTACCTGCCTCCTTCTTTCTCCTTTACGATCACTCCTCAATCCACTAGGATCAGGCTTTACTGAGTATCACTCTACCGAAATGGATTTTATGATCGTCACCAAATAATTTCATTTTGCAAGGTTCTTATAGGCCAACTTTCCTCCCATCACTTGATTTGATCTCTCAATTATTCTCTGTTGAAACATTTCCTTCTCCAGGCTTCCCTGGTATCATCACAGGCTCCTGATTTTATCCTCTCACAATAGTTCCTCTTTCCCAATCTCCTTTGTTCCTCAGTCCTCTTTTTTTTCTTTGTAGTGATCTCATCCAGGTCTATGGTCTTGGATACCTGCCATATGCTTACAACTCCCAAGAACATCCAGTTCTGACCTTTCCTCTGGGTTCCCGACTTGTATATCCAATCATCTACTTGACATCTCTTCTTGGATATCTACCAGGCATCTCAAACTTTACATTCCCACAGTGGAACTCCTGACTCTTGGCTTTTCCCCCTTCCCACTCCCCCTGCCCAAATGTGCTTCTCTTTATCTCAGTAAATGGTCCCATGACACACCCAGGCCAGAAAAAGTGGCACTCATCATTGATCCTATTCTCCTCATGTCTCATATTCAAGACCTATCTGTGAAACCTTCAATATAGCCTGAAGGTGACAATTTTTCATCCATTTCACTGAGAACTCTGGTCCAAATCTCCCTTACCTCCCACCCGTTCCCCTGCAATGTCTCCCGTCTGGTCTCAGGGCTTCTGCTCTTGCCCCACCCACCCATGCCTGTTTGCTACTTAGGACCCAGAGTGGTCTTCACACAGCATATATCATATTGACTTCTGACTTTAATGACTTTCCTTTGCAATCAGAATAAAATCCAAACTACTTTCTAAGGTCCATAACCTACGTTATTTGGCTTCTGCCTGCCTCTGTAACGTCACCTCCTACCACTCTCCCCTTTGACTATATATTTCTCCTTGCCATATATAGTTCCCTCCGCCTAGAATATTTTCCCTCTGACTTCTCTGACAGAATAACACCTACTCATTTTCTCAAGCCTCAGCTCTGTGAAGCTTTCCCAGACACTCTTCTCTGCTAGACATACAATTGCCCAATAATTGTCCCTTCCTTGGTCTAAGCTTGATTTCACCTCAGGGCTTTTATATTTTTTGTTCTTTCTGCCCGAAAGGCTGTTCACCCCAGAAGTCCTTATGGATGCTCCGTTTTTATCAGTTATGTCTCAGCTCAAATGTCACTTCCTCAGAGACCTTCTATGACCATCTAAGGTAAAGCAGTTGTACCATGCCTCCAGTCCCCTCTATCCCTTCTCCTAATTTTATTGTCTTTAAATCGTTTAGCATTATCTGCAATGATTTTATTTGTTTATCTGTATACATGTTCTTTTCTGTGTCCCCAGTTAAGATGTAACCTCTAGTATATAGTAAGACACAAAATAAAGAGTTGAATGGACAAACATTTAAGAATAGTTTACTATATGCCGGTTGCTATGTTAGGTAAAAGGGAATAACTGAATAAAATACTGGTCCGTGCTCATGACCTTTCAGGCTAGTTTGGAAGAAAGATAAGTGAGCAAAAACAAGCATAATATAATATGGTAAGTTCTACTGATGTATGTATAACTAGTTGTTATAGGAGCTCAAAAGAAGGAATAAGCAATTAATTCTACCTTCAGAGAAGGTTGACTGGGAAGACTTAACAGAAGTGGTATTGGAACTGAGTCCTGAAAAATGAGAAAAATGAGAAAAAGTATATTTCAGGCAGGAGGACTAGAGTACAAAAAATCACGGAGAAAAATTTTTTTGAAAGAACATGGTACAAAATTGATTTATAGATCAATGCCATGCAAATTATAGTCCCAGAAGGTTGCCTTTTTTTTTCTTTCTGGAAATCAACAAGCTGATTGTAAAATTAAATGGAAACACAAAGGACCTGGAATGAAAAACAAACTTGAAAAACATTGGAGCATTTCTACTACATGATTTCAAAACTTACCATAAGCTACAATAATCCATGAATTATGGTACCGGCATAAATATCAACAAGATCAATAGAACAGAGTTGAAAACCCAAAAAGAAATCTACACTCAGAAGGTCATCTGATTTTGGTGAAGTACCAAGGCAACCTATGCGAATAAGAAATTCTTTTCAACAAACGGTTCTGCAGTAACTAGGCATCGATATGGAAAAACAATTATTCTTAACTTCTACCTCACACCGTACACAAAAAGTAAATCCAGTTAGATTATAAATGAATAAATAAAATCTTTTTTTTAAATTCAGCCAATGGTATACTTAAGATTTGTACATTTTACTACTGTCTGTAAATTTTACCACAGTAGGAAAATTAACAGCCGTAAAGCAGTACTGCTCTCTTGTGAACGAATATACATGCTGAGGTGTTTAGGGGGGAAGTACTGGTCACTGCGATTTCCTTTGATGTACAGAAGTATAGAGAGATAGGTGGATACGTAATAAAATAAGTACAATATTAGTGATGGAATTGGGGTTGCAGTCATATGGGTGCTCCCTGTAAAATTCTTGAAACATTAGCTTGAAAATATTCAAAATAAAATGCTGGGGGGAAAGGCAGGGAGATGTGAAGGATGTGGGGAATCCCAAATGGGGTTCAGTGATGGAATATGGGGTAGTTGGGCAAAACATGAGATAGGAAAGACAATCCCAAGTCAGACTGTGGAGGGCGTTTCACGTCATGCTGAGGAGCTTGTATTTTATCCCGTGCAGCAGTATTGCTTAATCGTCTTGCTGTTCTCACTGCCGGTGTCTTTAGTCCCGCCCTCGTTCACCTTCAGCTGGGCTTTGGCACAGCATTTATTTAATCAAATAGGTTGAACTGAATCAGATATGAAGGATGCGCTTACACTTCTTGTGAGTTTACATAATTTATCCTGCTTTCATGTCAGGTAACTTTAAGATTTTTTTGCATATAAATAAAAATTGCCATTTGAATGCATTTTTGGTTGAGAGTAGTTTCAAAATTGTAGTTCTGTTTCTAGCCCTTAGGACTTTATTTTGAATTTTCCCCAAAATAAGCAAGAAACAGACTTCATAGGAAAGTTTTACAACTGGACAGTGAGAAATGAATTCTTCGTTTTTGAAAGATTTATTGAAAGATTTGTTTATTTCTTTTAGAGAGAGAGAGAAAGTGGGGGTAGGGGCAGAGGGAGAGGCAGAGAGAGAGAGAGAATCCTCAAGCAGACTCCCCACTGAGCCCAAAGTGGGGCTTGATTCCAGGACCCCAAGGTCATGACCTGAGCCCAAATCAAGAGCCGGCTGCCCAACTGACTGAGCCACCTAGGATCCCTAAGATATGAATTCTTTAAAATTTTCTCACTAAAAAATATTCAAGCAAATGTATATAAAATATTGTAGGAAACACTTGGGAGTTGCATAAATTATCTAATTATTAAAAAATAGCTCCCGCCTCCACTATCTTGACAGTCAAAATTCCTACATTTTATGAAACACCAATAGAATTCTTCAAAATGTATGCTTTGTTGCTAGATTCTGTGGGTTTTCCCCCCTTTCATTTTTCTATTTACATTTGATAATGAGACAACTATTTGCAGAGGTGTAATGGTAGATGATGTCATCGGTTTGGGCTCATTGTTTACCATCTACGTTGATAAGGCAACAGACACTGAGTGAGCCTTACATTTCCCAACAGCTTCCTCCAAAATGCAAACTCACGTCCACAAGAGGCTTTTAAGAAAATAATTCTTGAAACACAGTATTACTTATGCATCAGGCAATTTCTCCCTTTGAAGAAAATTTGGCTTATTCTTTTTTTTTGTTTGTTTTGCTTTTTCTCACAAGATCTGGTTTCATTTGAATGATTTTTAAAATATGAGTATCTCTTAAGAGATTAAATCTTCTAAGCCTACATTTGTTCATGCAAACTCTTTGTTTTCACCAAACTTTGTATTCTTGGAGTTTTGACTAAGGCCTGGCATAAAATAGGTAGATAATAAATATTACTTGAATAAGTAAATGGATGATACCGGACATGATACCAGAATACTAGAAAATGGAACTAATGATTATATACTAAATAGTAAATTAAACAACATATAATCCCCTCTTAGTATTAAATCGTAAAACACTAGGTATCCATGCATGTATCAAATTAACATTTCATTAAATTACAGGAGTCATGTTGTATTTTGTCTGTGAAATCATTATTACAAAAAAAAGTTGTTGTATACTAGCTTTGGTGGGGAAAAGGAAGCATAACATCCTAGGTAGTATCCCCAATAATTCCATTAATAGACTATGTCTATTAATGGGTCCTATCGATAGGTGCTGCTGTGACTGGTATACAATGATAATGGATACTAATTAAAGATGAGTGTAAAACCCGAGTTGAGCTCCAGAAAGCCTGAAGGTTATGAATTGTGTATTTGGAGACTTCCCCTCTTGTGTCTTCTCCTCTCTCTTCCATTTCATAGAATCATGCATTCTTCACCCCTTTATGTAAGAGACACCGGTTGCATAATCAATAACCAGTTTTCTTGGTTTTCCTGTCCTAATAGAACTGCACTTTTATTTAGGTGTCCATCCTCCTCTAGGGGCTAGGCGCTTGAAGGGATACTGGCCCCATCTCTAGCTTCCAAAGTATTCATGGTGTTCTCATACCCCTGGCCAGAGACTAATAAATATAGCCACTTGTTTCTGACATAATTTCAACGGTACAACATCATGGGGAACTTTGGGGAAAGGCTTAGCCATCTCGTGACACACAGGAATGGACGGTGCCATCTTCCTCTGGACCCTGTTGTGCTGTATCTGGCGTTGGCACCTGGACTTGTTATGGCCTTCATCACATGGCCTACAAGGCTGAAGATGAGGGCAACATGCAGAGAAAGGCAACGGCAGGAGTTTACAGGGAAATGGAGCTGAACTCTATGTGGTCTACCTGACTTCTGTGTAAGCGAAATTTATCTGAAGTTTTCTACCGCTTGCTGCTAAAAGCCCCTTAACTAATGACCTTTCCTCCGAGTACTGGATATTCTCATGTTTTCCTTTGATACCCAAAGCCCCTCGCTAGAAACCATCCAATCTACTCTTTCCAGCGTTCCTCCCTCTACATTACCTGCTTTTAACTCATTATTTGTTAAAACTGCATTTATCTGACTGCCTCTATTTTCAGCTAGATTCTAGGGGAAAATCTATCTGATGCTAATTTTCACTACAATTTTTCCAGGAGACACCCAATCTGAGGCTGAGTCATCCTAAGGGGAGAATAACCGGACCCCTTGGAGCACGCATACAGTCTCAGTGCGGAACTTGTTCGCTGAAATACAACTTGCATTGGTTTAAGTTTAGGAAAAGTGACACAACGAAGAGAATTTCAAGCAATGTGAGGAAGTATCTGAAGTTGGCTCTTAACTCGTTCTTCCTTGAGGCTAGGCTAAATTATATCAGCATATTTACAATGTTATGTGAATTTTCTCAACCCTAAATCTTGGAAAATTGATCATCTATGAATCACAAACATAGAAATATAATCAACCAGAATGTTTGACTTTTATTCTCAACTTGGTCTGGAAGATGAGAATTTAATGTGTATGTTTAATAATTAACATATAACCTTTCCTTAAAGTCTTTTTGTTAGGGCTAAAAAGATACTAAGTGAATTACATTAGAAAAGAAGCAAATCATTTTCTTTAACAAAAGGAATTCTTTAGCATCATATCCTGTGCCGTCCACCCTTAGAACTGATTGCAAAGAGTAAAGCTTACTTGATGGTCTGCGATTATTTACTCTCGGCGAGGCCTGTAAGTCTGAAGGATTTCGTTCAAATGGGGCTAGCTCACACCAAGGACACGTGATGGGCTCTCGCACATAATAGGCGCCACTTAATAGGATGGTGGTTAACGCTGCTGTCTGAGTGAGGAGAACATGTGACCGAGGATCAATTTCACATCATCACAACTGAAGATTCCTTTTTTCAAATCAGATTCTTCAGGGGATACTTTGAAAACCTCATGTCAAGTGACAGAAGCTGAGAAATGCTTTTATGAGCACTGATGATGAAAGGAGCTATTTAAAAGGCTGAGATAAAAAAAAAAAAGAAAGAAAGAAAAGCTGATCCTTTCTGAATGGGATATTCCAGGCATCTCCTATGAGTGAAGACAAACGGGAAGTTACTGTGCGCAGACCAAATCGTGACAGTTCCATTAATTTCACCACTTACAGAGTGCCGTGACGACAGGATTATGACTCACCGTGGCCCAGTACCCGGCATGGTGACTGGTACAGAGAAAACGTTTCGTTGTTATTTACTGAATATCCGAACAATGGAAAGGCTGAAATGAAGGGATCACTTCTCCTCTAGCAGCAGCCACTGAGAGGTCCCTCAAAGGAGTTTCCTTATTCATTCGCTGCCATTGTTTTTATGGTCCGTAAAGATTAGAAAAAGAAGAAGAAAGAATTACATGTTAGTGAACACTGACTATATGCTAGGTGTTATTCCAATACAAAGGTCAATAAAATGGGGCTGCTATTCTTAAAGAAGAAAGAGTTACAAAATAATCAACACAGGAACAAATCGCTTTGGGAGCCCAAAGCAGAAAGCAATTAAACGCCTGGGGGAGCCAGGTGTATTTCCATACAGGTGTAATAGCCTTTGAGTCCATGAACTCTTACTGAATGCCTACCGTGTGCCAGTGGAGAGACATGGGAAGCTTACACAGGCCAGGAAGAATGGGTTGGGACAATGCCCAAGTTCAGGGTACTTATAGCTTTAGGCATGTCTGGAGTGCATGGGAATGTCGGGGAGGGCTGCGTGACAAGAGATGAGACAGGAAGCTGAATAAGCCATCAAGATTTCAAAGAAAGGGACTGACAGGATCGAATCTTGTGTTTTGAAAAGTGTTGCATGTGAAGAATGAATTTGTGGAGAGAGAGAGTAGAAGCAGAAGAGCCAGTGAGGAGGTCATTTTAATAGCTCATAGCAGAGCATTAAACCCATTTCCAGTGAGAAGGAAGAAAATACAGAACCTAGAGGTTTTTTAAGAAACAAAACAAAAGTAACTTCAGGAGGGCCAGGTGACTGGTTGTGGAGGGAGAAAAGGGGAAGTTGAGGATTATTCCAAGGGCTATAGTATACAAGTCCAAGGAGATATACAAATAATTTCTTCCATAAAAGCTCCTGTGTTTATGTATGTCACTAAATCACTGAAGAGAGAATAGCATTATGAAAGTGATGTATTAATAATTTATTAATAATAATAGGTAACAGATTGTAGACATGGTAGGGTATAGAGAACTGAAGAAAAGATCCTCACTAAGTTCACAAAGTGAATGATATTAAGTAAAACATTCTCTGAAATTCAGTATATATAGTTAGTACTTATTATTATTCATCTTATTATAGATGTTATCAATAATAATAAATAGTAACTATTTAAAATAAACATCAACTATACACAAGAAGCCAGAAGAAACATAGTATTTTCAGTAATGCTTCTAGATTTTCAATTAAACTTTTCCTCTTTGGTTTTCAATTCTTACCCTGAGCTTTTGGACTTAATCTTCACATATTTAGCCCCAAAGTCCTATCAGTGAGCATTACTAGTCATATTTTAAAAGAAAAGGAAATAGCTAAGTCATCTGTTTTCACTTTTGATGCTGAGTTGGTCTAGACAGGATGAATTTATTTTAACAGAGCTTTCGGCTAGTAGCCATTATGCCCTGAGAAATGTGATTTTTCAATTGAGGATATGCTGCTCAAGTACTTCCATTGTTAAGAACGGCTCTTTGGTTCTTTATAAGTATTTACATATTGTTATTACTAAAAATAAGGATACTATAGACATATGGTAACATAGTTTTAAAAATGCCTTTACATTTCTTACTTGACTCGTAACAGATGTTTGATGTTGATAGGGCTGATAGAATTAAGTCCTTTAAAATAAGAGTTAACTCCTTTATTATGAAATATAATGAATATATAATAAAGTATGCAAAACATGTACAACTCAAAGAATTGAGATAATCAACTGTGGAACCACGTCCAGGTCTCAAATCATTGTCAGAACCCCTGGATCCCCCCTGCCCTCCTCAACTCTCACGCCAACCTGTATTGGTGGTTTCCTGTGCAATATTTACATATTGTTATTACTAAAAATAAGGGTACTAAATAAATAAAGCAGTAACCCAGCATGTTCTCAGTTGAATACAGGCCTCCTCAAATTTCCATAGGAGTGTAAAGCTACATATGATACCACCTATGCTGACTAAAGATCCCACCAGATTTAAGAAGCTTCTAGAGTTCCTACAAACACTCTGGCAACTTCCCCTAAACGGTTCTAAAATCTCTGGTTGCCTCTCTGCTTGCTCACTGGGAGTAAATGACTGGTACAGACCAACTCTAGTCATCCCTAACGTTATTTTGTATAACCTATTTTGACATAATTTTAAACTTGCAACAGTTGCAATAATACATGGATCTCCCATATGCCCTTATGCAGCTTCACGAATTTTTTACTTATTACTCTATTCACTTTATCATTCTATCTATCTACACCGAATACATTTTTTTTCTGAAGCATGTAAGAATGAATTGGAGACATCATGTTGACTTCCCTCCTAAATACTTTGTTATATTTCCCATTGCCAAAATTAGGACAGTTAGCATAGATTTAACACTATGATCTAATCCATAGTTCATATTCAAATTTTATCAATGGTCCTGTAATACTTTATTTCTGTTTTTCCCTAATTAAGGATCCAATCCAAAGGCAGACATTGCATGTAGTTTTGTCTCCTCTAAACTGAAATTGTATCTCAGCCTCTCTATGTTTTTCTTAACCCTGTTATTTTCAAAGAATATAGCTGTTATGTTGTAGGCCATCCGCAGTTTGTGTTTGTCCGTTGTTTCCTCATACTTAGTTATGCATTTTGGTCCGGAAAATCACAGAAGTGATGGTATGTCCATTATTTTGGATCGATCATATCAAGGCACATACTACTGATAATACTAATTTTGATCACTTGATCAGGGTGGTGTTCCCTAGGTGACTCCGCTGTGAAGCTATATAAATATATGGTTGCTCAGTAATGTTTGACATATTTGCTTTAGCATTCATTGAAGATTTTTAAACTCTCTTATTTCTTCTATATTTAACGAGCTGGCCTTCTACCATAAGGAAGAAGAACTTTCCTTTATGTATGTATGTATGTCAGTATGGACTCATGGATTTTTATTTTACTCAATGGGCTGTAATCCATCGCTACCATTATTTATCTTGACATCTAAGTTTTTCTAAGATTCGGTCAGTGGGGAGCCCTTTCCAGATGTCTCCTGTGTCCTTTTGATAGAGCCCTGTCATTCTTTCAGTTGTTGAGCAAATCTGAATTTTCTGGTACAATGAGATATTCCAGGCTCATTTGGCATTTTCCCTGCCTGAGCTTTGGAATCAAATTTTTTTAAGGATCTCTAGTTCTATTTAGTGGAGAATGGTATTTAGGAAGCCAGATCCAGGTGGCATTTACACAACTGCATGCATTTATCAAAACTTACCTAACTGTACAGAGAAGGAGTAATTTAATTTTTTTCTTCTACTTCTTTATAAAATATGTAATCATTATAATAAGAAACAATAGAAGTTTTAGGGGCGCCTGGGTGGCACAGCGGTTAAGCGTCTGCCTTCGGCCCAGGGCGTGATCCCGGCGTTATGGGATCGAGCCCCACATCAGGCTCCTCCGCTATGAGCCTGCTTCTTTCTCTCCCACTCCCCCTGCTTGTGTTCCCTCTCTCGCTGGCTGTCTCTATCTCTGTCGAATAAATAAATAAAGTCTTTAAAAAAATAAAAAACAATAGAAGTTTTAAAAAAATGAAATTCAGGCCATTAGCAAAGTCTCTATCAATCAGTCAAAATATAGTACATTTCCAGAATCCACACCAATTATCTGTGTCCCCTTAATGTCAATCTCTCCTTCTACCTGGCCCCTGACAGCCACTGACATATTTTCTGCCCCCATACTTTTGCTGTATAAATGGAATCACACAGTATATAGCCTGCTTTCTCTTAACTGCACTCATTGAGTCTTTTCCATGTTATTGCATGTATTGGTAGTTTGTCGGTTTTTTTTTTTATTGCTGCATGATATGTCATTGGATATACTAAGTTTATCCATTCATCAGTTGAAGAACAGCTGAGTTTTGGCAATTATGAATAAAGCCACTATAAACATATATGACAAGTTTTTGTGAACATACCTTTTTCATTTCTCTTAGGTAAATATCCAGGAGTAAGATTACTAGATCGCATGATGTGTTTAACTTTATAAAGTAAAACTTTTATGCTTTGTAAATTATTTAAAAATGAAGTATAAAAATGCCCTTCAATTTATGCAGTTAAAAAAACCCAAAACCTTTATAAAGTAAACCTGCCAAACTGTTTTTTGCTTGCATTCGCACCAGCAATGAATGAGAGGTTTAGTTGCTCTAATCCTTGCCAGCACCTGGTATTGTAACATTACACAACGACAACAACAACAACAACAACAACACTTTAAGTATTCTAATAGAGAGATAGTGATATCTCGTTTGTGTCTGAGTTTGCATTAACTTGATTACTAATGATACCGAACATCTTTTTAGATAACACCTGTGCTTTTAAAAAACAAACGTCGACTTATACTGTGCATACTGTTTGTAACCTACTTTTTATTCCCCACTAAATATGTCATTCATATTGTTCCATAATACAATCAACTATTTTGTCTGAAGTATAAGTAAATTGTTGGTTAGCAAATGGGAAAAATAGATGAGGAATCCTGTAATGTGACGCTCACTTTCTCTAACCAAAAAAAAAAAAAAAAAAATCTAGAATTCACATTTTGGTGCCAGAAGGACACTTATCCCCACCTCTTTCCCATTATTTGCTTTCCCTCTTGGAATAGCCTACGGATGATTATTTCGTGTCTCATTTCTCCATTTCCCTGGTCTCTTGCCGGAATAGCCTTTGGTTGGAAATGGAGCTGGCAGAGTAATCCGCTTCATATTTAATCGTTAATGTCTTCCTTCTCGTTCCTCCAATTCATCTCTCACTGTTTGATCAGCCTCTCCAAGAGGGAAGGGTTCAGAAAGATTTTGCTCCTCTCCCCACAGTGTGGGAGACTTTCCTTACCTAGTGTCTTTTAACTGAGATCTTAGAGACAGTCTACTACCATGATGACTCCTATTTCCCTGGGATCCATTGGACCTCTCAGGACCCAATTACTAACTGCCCTGCGCTCAACCAGTTTCTATTTTATCATGGTCATGTTAGTTTTCCAAGAGCATGCCACATACTTCCGCCGGGGTTGATTTTGTCCGGCAATTTCTTCTCAAGTTACTTCTTTCCTCACTATTTCATGGAGTCTTCTGTTTAGCTGGATAGGTTTCCTAGAGCAAGACATGTAGTCCAATTTGCTGTTTGGTTCACCTCATCCATGTGGAAATTAGACATAGAAATTTGATAAATCAAAATAAGAGAATGACTTCTTAGAGTTGGGACCTTAACATCCCCTTCCCTAGGTATGTTTCCCTCTGATAAGAGGCTGTTCATGGACTTCTGTGCTCTCCTTTTTTCCAGAAGGCAGAAAGATCACTACGAAAGGATCATCATGAATGCCTGGCTCTTAGACCCCATCTCCCCAAATGATCTCTGACTCTGCTGGTAAAAAATAAGTTGAGGCCCTTCTTGTTTTGAATGATCATTCCTCTTTCCCCTTTGAAGTAGATTTGTGGGAGGCAAGTTTCTCTCTGAAGTCATTTCTCCTCCATGTTGGTAAGTACTTCCTCCCACTCTTGAATAGATTCCAAAAGCTTCTCTCTGCCTGAACGTTGACTCCACTTGGTCCTCTCCAGTTGAGTTTCTATCGTCCAGAGTAGGCATTTTCCTCCCCACTTTGTAGGAAGATTTGATAAGGACAAGCTAATCCACCATCCTATCCCTTAACTAGTGTTCACCCCAAAGCCCATCATATCAGAAGATGAGCTGAGAATGACCAGGGATGTTGGTAAGATCTGAATCTGTCTCCCCTATTTAACATTCCTTCTGGACTTCTTGGCTCTATACTGCCATGCCTTCATTATCTCTCATCGTGTAATGAATTGTCCCAAAATTTAGCAGCTTAAAACAGCAAACATTATTATCTCACATAGTTTTTGAGGGTCAGGAATCTGAACTGACTTAGCTGGATGATTCTGGCTCAGGATCTTACATGAAGCAGCAGTCAGAGTATTAGTCAGGGCTGCAGTTTCTGAAGACTTGAGTGGAGCTAAAAGATTTGCTTTCAGGCTCATTCCTGTGGCTGTTGACAAGTAGCTTCCATTCCTTCCCACATGGGCCTCTCCTTTGGGCTGCTCATGGCATGACTTCCCTCAGAGAAGCTGATGTATGAGAGAGAGATGAAAGAGAGAAAGAGAGAAAGAAAAGAAAGAAAGAAAGAAAGAAAGAAAGAAAGAAAGAAAGAAAGAAAGAAGAAAGAAAGAAAAAGAAAAAAAAAAAAAAGAAAGAAAACTTCCTAAGATGGAAGCCAAAATCTTTTCATAGGCTAATTTCAAAAGCAACATATCATCACTTTCTGTTGTATGCTATGCACAGCCCAACTTTGGTACAATGTAATAGGGCACTACACAAAAGTGTGAATACCAGAAAGTGGGGCTCATTGGGGGCCATCTAGAGGCTACCTCCCATATGCCAGCTACCCTTCCCTACTGAAGCATTCTTAGAAACTTTGCCATAAAGGGACAACCCTCATGATCTTTGTGCTGGTCAGTTCATCGACCTTTTTCCTGAGAGATTTCTCTTCTCCCTATTACTTGGCTTTTTCCTTACCAATAAATATTTGCTTGTTGACATTAACATTCTAGTGTTATGACAGGTTTTTCTCTACCATTTATTCCTAAATGTCTGCATTTATGCATAAAGTAAAACTTAGTCAAATGCGAAGTATCATGGGTGCCCCAAGCTGGTCCGTGAATCTTCTCTGTGTGTGTTGCAACCTCACTGGCTTATGGAAACATCTCATTCATAGGTAGGCTAAGTGCTCCAATCTTACCTGGAGGGTAAAATCACTTTTCTTAATCTGGTAAAACTCAGCACCTTCTACAGATCAGTGTAGAGGGTTAGAGAAGTGGGTCGTGCCGTTCTCCTTCTCCTTCTTGGGAGTGTCTTGCTGAATATTACTTGTTGCCACTACTCTGGAGTTAAAGCTTTGAGATAGCATCTCCAAAACTCTCACCCATGCTTCTCTTTATAATCTGTAAGGCCTACAAATCTGTAACTGTCAAATAAGCATTTACTGAAAGGCTGAGGAATTACAAAGAAAGCTAACCCAGAGAGTAAAACATTTAGAAAATATAGCTAACAAGGTAGTTTAGAGACTTTCATCTTGGACTCTACTCTGAAGTCCTGGTGCCTCCTTCCTAGCTACTTGCCTGCGCCCACCTGGAAAAGGCTTTTGCTAATTCCAGCCGGTAGGGAGCCCCTCCACCCGCACCCGGACACCTAGATTCCTTACTGTCTAGCCAGAATGAAGACAGAGCTCTTTACCTACCTAGAAGTCACCCCTACGGGTTTTCTGCTTCAGGAGTTTTCTCTTCTCATGAATGCATCAGGAAAGACACTGCCTACACTTAAGGGGAAAGACTGCTTCCAAACCCCAAGAACTGTGGCTCTGCCTCTGTCAGCCTTAACCTGACTGCCATTTCTCAACAAGCACAGTGACCCAGTATTTGCATATGTAATGCAGAAACCGGAAGTTGCTTTCTTACAACTGCCACCATGATCCATTATTTTAATGACTGATGTAATTTCAGTTCAAATCAATTCATGCTGAGAGGATAATTCCCAGAGTAAATTAGAATATGGCTACAACAAATATTGACAGAAGACATTTTATATCATTTCTTCTACTATGATAGGCGTTACATTTAACACGACATCCTTTCAGAAGTGAGGTATAGATTCCAAATTAATTTCCAGTCACATGGTTTAATTCTGGCTTATTTCCCTGGTTTGCACTAAGAATAGGTAAGGCACCTAGAACTTTCAAAAGAGTTTGAAAGTTCTGGAGGACAGGCTCTAATCACAGGGATCCCCTGCTGTGAAGAGGAACCTTCAGGATGTATCTTTCCTTTGTACCATAACTATGGCTCAAATCACATACTTAAACTGTGGTCAGTATTCTCTGTACCTGGGATGGCAAGAGGATTTCCTCTCAAGGGCCTGGAGTATTGTACTGTGAGAAATGATGAGGTTGCATTCGTGATGAGTAGCAATGAGTCTCTATAATTGATCAGAAATTTCTGTAGTTGGGTCTGGGTGGTCCTGTGTAGCCCAAGTGCCATGAACAGGCTGTGCTCACCCTAAAAACATTGTCTAGTTGGTGGGCTCTGGGGTTTTGGACCATCAGCCAATCTAAGCCAAATGTGCCAGCTGCCCAATTCCAGTTAGGAGAGAAAGTGCTTACTCATCCCCTCCCCCACTCCACGGAAGGTGCACTCAAGTAGTTCTTTTGTTGAACAAGGTCAGCCAAAAGACGAAAAAAAAAAAAGAGGAAAAGCTAAAATTTTCTTATTTACGCCCCTCTTGGCAAATGTGCATTTTCAACGGACCACGTTTAAATCATACAGCTAAACTGAAAAGCTTAAAAGAATTTATGAAGTGGTTATAAATATTCAACAACGTACACCAACATGAAGCAAACTGTGTTTGAAAAGAAGCTCAAGAGGACAATAGTTTCTCTTAAAGCAGAGGGGAGGGAAAAAAAACCCCTCCTGACGTGACTTTACAAAACACCACACCAAATATTTTAGGCATTCATGAGAACTAGTTCTGGAAGCTTGTGTAAAGAAAAGACATATTCTTTTCCAGCACCCACATAGCTGTAACTACCCTCTCCACAGTCTCCAGAGTTCACATAATTGGCCCCAAGATTTTCAAAAGATTTAGCCAGTCCCTGGAGTAAAATATTTGCCATTTAAATGTTCATTGCGTCTTCCAATCATGCCTTCTTTTTAATATCTTACTCACTTCTTTGTCTAGTAATTCATTTACCAATTTGTGTAATCACCAAATTTTTGTCTTTTAGGATAAATGTACAGTTTCAGGGCAAAGAAGAATTTCCAGGATTCTGGATATGCTATATTACTCAATATTAAGGATCTCTATGATGGTAAATGTGGAGGATGGGAAGGAAAACATCTTTCTATAGACTTGAAGGTGGGAAGAAGTTACTAGTACATAATGGCACATCAAGTTTCCCTTCAGGTAACCAGCTAACATTTAAAGTATTATAAGTAATTCAATCACACAATTTTTGAAACCAACAAATATTTGCTAAATATGTACTCTGGGCATACAGTGAAGGCTATAAAGATTGATAAGGCAGAATCCCCGACCTAAAAAACTTACAACCTCATGAAGAAGATACGCACACAAGTATAACTTCCTATTCTTCTGTGATAATTGAGTAATAATGATTGAGGCTAAATGGCTATGTTCGCATCCCCCCAAAAATGTGGTTTAGATCTTTTTAATAGAAGATAAAGAATAATGTCTTCTACAAAGGTGAAGTCGAACTGGTAAAGGATTTGGGGTTTATACCTGGGATGTAACAGTCGTGCTTCATACATGCCCAGTGTTTCAGTGTTTGAAACAACACTCTGTCGGGTTATCACGATCCCGTTTTACACATAAAGAAATTGAATCTCATAAAGATCATATTATATTCCTTTAAAGCCACATAACAAGTTAGAGTTAGAGCCGGGACTCAACCTCAAATATCTGTACTCCAAGATGAGTTACACCATACATCCAAGTAACGCTTCTCTATATTCATGGAAGCGTCTTCACTATCCAGGAAGGCCCCACATGCAGGGGCGGGTAATTCCACTAAGTCCTTTTCCTAAATTTTCTTGTGTCTCTTCTTAAGAGAAATGACTTCACAAAGTAATTACCCAGTTACCCAGTTGTTCTCCAGCTCCACTGAAGAGAGGAAGGGAAAGAAATGTCACAGAGAAGATGAGATTAGAAATAAGACTCGAGTCATTAAACACAACAGGTTCCTGGTGACAGTTGTGCAATCTGCTCTAGAGGGATCTAAAAACAGGACAAATTCTCCAGCTGCTCAGGGAAGTTTTAAAACATAGTTCTGTCTGAAGGTCAGAGAGTAGTTCCAGTAATTTCAAAATCCCTATAATTACATGATTTAGGGGAAATGGACATAAAAACCTCTTTTTTATCCTGAGGGGAAGCAAAACATTGTGTGTCTAGGTTGATAGTCAATAATAAACAGAACGAACTTTACTCTGTAAGCTTTTAAAATAGAGACATTTATCTCAAACTCTTTTTTTCTGCTGTTGTTAAATCCTAGAGTTGGAGACTTGTGACAAATAACCCAGATTCTTCTATGTTGTAACAGCCAACTTTCCCCCGAGGAAAACACCTTTAATCTTCAAAAGACAAAAAGAGAAAGTGTTCAGATACAAAATTTTCAGTAGCATTACTTATCACCTAGCAGACATAGCAAACCCGCTATATTTAGAGCCTCTGCAAGACACCAGAGGGAATACAGAGAAGGCTAAGGCACGATGCCTGCAATTGAGCCGTGTAGCAATTTTATTGGGATCGGGTTTGATTCACCAAATGTATCTATGATACATTTGCAGTTCTAATTAAAACTCCCTGGAGTGGTGTCTTTAAAGCCCCAGCCCTAATTCACTTCCAGATAGCCCGCTGTTTTAAGGTGATTTGTAGATCTTCCGCAAAGACTGTGGAGAAAACCCTTGGTGATCAGATGTCTTGTACAAATATAATTTACATATCAAATCAGAGAAAAAGCATCGAAGCAACTCCGAGGGAGGGAACCATGAAAAGCTCCGAAACCCTGTAGTGTCCCTAACACATATAGCCCCTGATAAACATTGGTCCACTAAATAAGGGGGCTATGCCAGACACTATGGAGGCTACAGAGGTGAGGAATACATGATTCCTCCTCTCTGGAGGCTCAGCTCTCAGGGGGCCGGGGGCACACAAATGACTGTTAGGATACACGGGCCTGCGTCGGATCCCTGACCCACTTCCAACACGATCGCAGCAGAAGTCACGGGCACTGCATTCCAAGCGGTCATGAGCCCCTGAACTTTGCTTACGTAATTCCTGTCTGCTCATCTTGCAACTGTCAACCTTGAACCTTCTCACACACCAATGTATGTCATCCCTGATCCATTTGGCTTTACATCTTGGTCCTGTCTGTTGGTGTCGAGCTTCCCTTGGCCTGGTAACCTTAGTTAGGACTGCTTACCTTGGCACAGCCCCAACAAACATTTAGGAGGATGGCGTGGTGATTAGTTAAAGAGCACAGACTCATAACTATCTTTAACCATCTGTACTTGAAGATTGGCTCTGCTGCTTCTTAGCTCTTTATTTTTATCTTGGGCACATAACTTTCTGGTAGTGTTTCGGTTTCCTAATCTTTTGAATTATAATAATACCTAATTCATAGGGTTGTTATAAGGACTGAGTTAATAATACTTCCAAAGTACTTAGAAAGGTTCCTGACACCTGATTTCTGTATTAAATTCAAGTCACCTCCTTGTGGTGTCCTCTTAGTGCTATTTGACTAAATTGAAAACAAAGGCCCTAAGGCCACCTGGCCTACCCAGGTCCTAAAGAGCTCCGAGTGAGCAAAGGTAAGGAGGTGGGCAAGTAAAGAATGTCTAAGTAAGAGTCCAGTCTGATTAAAGCACAGGGCTCAGGGGCCTGCATATGTAGTACTGATTTCATTTTTATCTTTTTAAAAGATTTTATTTTATTTATTTGTTAGAGAGAGAAAGAGAGCACAAGCAGGGGGAATGGCAGACAGAGGGAGAAGCAGGCAGAGGGAGAAGCAGGCTCCCCACTGAGCAAGGAGCCCAATGCGGGGTTCGATGCAGGGCCCAATCCCAGGATCATGACCAGACGCTTAACCGACTGAGCCACCCAGGCGCCCCTGTAGTAGTGATTTTTAAAAGGTTGAAAGGACCAGGTTTTGGAGTAACTGAATACCAAGATGGGGCGCTTGTAATGTCTTCTGTTACCATGTGCCATCCCAGCACTATGTCAGTGTTCTAGAAAGAATCCTGGTGATTGTAAGGAGGATGGATAGGAGGCTGGGAGATGATGCAGGCAAGAAAATATTTTTCAAAAAGTTGCAATGACATAGGTAAGAGACAATGCAACAAGAAACTAAGACGTTGACAATGTCAGCGACATTGAGAGAGAAAATGCTAAGACAGTAGACACTATTTGGGAGCAAATTAAAAAAAGTAAAGTGTAGAAAAATTGTTTGCACGTCTATTGTATGTCAGGCCTGTACAAGGTGCTTTGTAAAACATTTAATTGATGCAACATCTAGGTTGGGTAAACACGGGTACTTGATTAATTCAGATTAAGAAATTCAGGGAGATTAAGCAATTAGCCTGAGGTCACAGTTCTAGAAAGCAGCAGAAGAGGGATTCAACCCAAGTCAATTCAGTTTCAAAGTCTGGTCCTTTTTCACTGATTATAAGTTCATGAAGGGAATGAAAAGAAGGAGCTGAATGTGCTCCCAAATGTTCTGAGTGCCCGGATGTGCATTAATCTAGGCAAGAAAGTTTCAGAGATGAGATGACTCCTTTTGCTCTGATTTTAAATTTTAAATTGTTTTAGGATATGGAAGCATATAGTAGGCAGCTGGAAATTCAGGTGCTGAATTAGGAGAGAAGTCAGGATTGGAAACACAAGGATTCATTGTGGGGAGGGTGTAAAAGATTGGAAACATAACTTTGGAATCACTTGCAAAAAGTTAAGAAGCTCTCAAAAGACAGCACAAAGAGAGAGCCGGATGAAGGAGATCAGGAAAACCCTTAGTAACACTTCATTTAATAGAAAGAAGAGAAAAAAAAAAAATCTGTGAAGGGTAGTGAGGTCAAAGGTCAGGGAGGGGAGTCTAAGACTTCCGGGAAGAGAATTGCAGCAGGGAGTAGACAGCCAATAGTGTCAGATGCTACTGAGGTCAGAGAGGACAACAACAGAGAAAAGGCCAGGGGATTTGTGTGCAGCAAGGCCACGGGGACCTATGGCAGGACCCCTTTAGGAGAGTAGAAAGAGCAGACTTGGGTTTAAAAGTGAAGGTTTGGTGATAAAAGAAGGAAAAGAGGTGGGACATTTGGACAGGGATGAGGAAAATAGAACATGTTTGTAGGTTGAGAAGAAGTCAGGCTAGCAAGGATGACTGAAACTTCATGGAAGGATGACTGTAAGAAAACAAGGCCATAGAGGAGATTGGAAAGGAGGAGATCACAAGCAGGGGAGGAGGCTTCCCTAGAGGAAGTAAGTCCTCTCGTCTTCAAAGATCCAAGGAAATTCATGGTGAAGGGCAGCATAGTGAAGGAAGCCCATGTTGCCAGATCTCTGTTTCCTCAATAAAGTTAATGCAGATAATGATTGGCTGAAATTGAAGGGCTGGAAGGACGTATAAGGCACATGAGAAGTGCAGATAATCCAAACCCTTCTCTTTTACGTTTTCCTGCCATATTGTTGAATGGCCCACTACAGACATGGTTTCTCATTTCCTTTTATTGACTTCTTATTGTCTTTTTTGGCCTCATACATGAGATACAGTTGGTTTCCAGCTCCTTAAATGGTTCTCAGTTTTTCCTGGCACTTATGAAATATATTTAACATTCTAAGAAAAAGAGTGAAAATTTTATAAGAGGATACAATTGTAGCAAAACAATAAACAAAGAGATAGGTAAAATAAGATATCATGACAACTCTTGTCATAAAAATACCCAAATGAAGAACCCGAAATAAGATTTTTGGTGGATTCCTGAAAATGGTAGTTAAATCACGTAAGCTTTGTCTTTGATGACCAATGACATTTTCTACATTTTCTGAGCGTTATCCTAGGAAAATGGGAAACATATTTTTACGTTTAGTGATTGTTCCTCATACTTCATTTGCCCTATTTCGAGACAAGAAGAAACATCTTTGTACAGTGTAAGTAACAATAACATCACTGTTGATGATAACAATAAATAGAAACATTTCCAGTTCTTCCAAACTGTAGGTCAGGGACTGAACTTGAAAGGGTAGACACTGAAATTTATGCGGAATGGGATGAATTCCAGCCCAGCTCCTGCTGAGTCCCCCAGTCCTCCATTATTCTAGAGATATGAGCAGTCTCGGGATTTCCCAGTTGCGGAGAAAGGGCTGGTATGTGGCGGCTCTGCTTCAATTCTCATAGCTCTCTGAGGAACACAGACAAGAGCCGAATCCAGGAGAAAACATGCGAGGGGGATGGTGAACTGAAAACTTTCTATGTGGCGCATTTGCAATGTGGCTGAAAGCACCGATCAGAATATCACTTCTCTCTGTTAGCACGCCTTTCATCGACGGAGCTCAGACATCTTGGTCCTACGAAGAATGCCCGTATCAGGATGCGCCTAGGAACTCGCCCAAGGCAGAGGAGGCGCCGGGTTATCCAGTTCCCTTAGTCGAGACAGAGGTTTAATCACATCCCACATTTGACTTTTCAAAACTTTTTCCCCGAAGGAAGAGGTCACACCGTTTTTAACTATTTATTAGGTGATAGGCTCTGTGTCATTCATTGACGTAAATTAACTTGCCTCATATTAACAACTCTGAAAGGTAGTTTTTATTGCCTCAATTGTATAAATGAAGACACCGTCTATCTGGAAAATAAGGAATTTTCCCAAGATCATTCAGCTAGAGAAAAGCAGAACTGAAATTTAAATATAGACTGTATATATACAAAGCTCATGGTCTTCACAGCCTAGGAAGCCATTTACCCATGGACCACCCACCCTCACCCACCTATACACTCTCTCCTCCCCCAGACACAGAGTCTTATCCTTCCCCCTGGTTAAAAAAAAATCTCACTTTTCAGTAAATTTGTGCTTAAAAAAAAAAGTATTGAAGAAGTTTTATTTCTTCCATTTTTCTTCCTCCATAATTTTATTTCTGAAAAGTAATTACCGGTGTTACAAATACTCAATCTGTATTAAATGTTATGGTTCCAAACTACTTCAAAATATATACGTAATGACGCATTTTGAGAAAAATTTGAGAATACATATACATATATAATTTAGGGTTCACTGCAGTCTGGTTTCAACCTCAATACTCAGCCAAATTTTACTATTTGACTTCGGTTTCAGACTTAAACTTGGCTTCTGAAAGTCAGCATAGCTGAATGCCTACGCCATAACGTAGTATTAGTAAGACAAACAAGGTACATTATTCAGATTAATATTAAGACCTGTATTCGCTTTCAAATATAAATGATTATATACTTACATATTATATATTTCTAATATAAGCTTTCTAAAAATGAGATTTTATAATGAAATTTATAATATACTTATTTATAGAAATAGAACACTTATAAGCATTCTAGAAAGTACTTAGGGTAAAAGTTCACTTGTGTGCTTTGTTCAGATTTTGTCAGTTGAAGCATAAGTGCATTTTGACTATTCTGAGAATAAAATGCTGCAATAACTGATCATAATTGTAAGCTTACTAATTTTATGCACCCAAAATGGCCCTCAACTACTGAGAACTTGGAAATAAGATTGACAGTTACTATAAATATAGGTCTATAATCCTTTGTCCCATTTTTCTTATAGAGTTCAAAAATATTCAGATTTCAGGAAGGTAATATATTACATGCACCATATGTATCGAGTCCTCTGGGGGGTGGGGGACTGGGAAACAAAAGAACGAAACATATTATTGCATAGTAAAGTGTATGAATATTTCTACTGAGTTTCACATCAGATCAGACAGATGTTGTGGCCAAGTTGTAAAATATTTTCATTTCTCAGAGCTTTTGGATCTTTTAAAAAGATCTCTTTATTTATTTTAGAGAGAGAGAGAGAATGCATGCACACACGAGGGGGCGCAGAGGGAGAGAGAGTCTTAAGCAGACTCCTCGCTGAGCCCCTCCCCAACAGGGGGCTCCACGCAGGGCTCCGCACGGAACTCGATCTCAGCTCCCTGAGATCACAACCTGAGCAGAAACCAGGAGTCGGTCGCCTAACTGACTGCGCCACCCAGGTGCCCTTCAGAGCTTTTGGATTTTTAAACTGCAGGTAAAGGATTATGGATCTCTCCAGTGAAGACGTTAGCTAGATAACTTTAGGAAGAGTAACAAATGTTTTACAAACAAATGTTCAGAAACATAAAAGTAGTAATGTAAGACAGAAAAATAGAGATAGATATGTTAACATCATACCATAATGCTGATCTCGATAGAGTCGTTTTGTGAACTGAGATTCATAACATTAAACAACAATCATCTTTTCGAATAGTATTTAATTTGTAGCTATTTGGTTCCATTTAGACCATTTTTCAAAGAAGGTCTCTATTTGGGATTTCTTTGTACCTTGTAAGGATGAACTAAAACAATTCAATGTTACCATCTATAAATTCCACAAGGATGAAAAGCTCTAAAAGAATGTACAATAACATCCATGATGAAGACAAAATGTATGAAGGGAAGAAGATAATCTTAGGGAAAGATAAGGTACTCAAAACATACCCTGTACTTACTACTCAAATTTCAAAACAATAGACTTTGTAGGAATGTTTTAGTAAATACTTTCTTTTGGTTTGGAGTCCTTGAATTCAAAAAATTTAAACAAAAAGCTTGTTTAAATGATTGTTACAGCTTGCCAACTATGTAAGATAGAGGATTTTCAGACTTATCCACACTGTGAGTCCTAGGTACAAATTTTCTTCTAGAAAACGGGTTACTAAAAAACATCTGCTTCGCACACAAAAAAGTGAACCATGTCCCTTGAAATGGGGTACATCTCCATTGACACAAATGTAGGCTCTGCAACACCTAACTGCTGACTATGCTAAAAAATTATTGCTCCTGACTGGATATCAAACTTTGAAAACTTACCTAATTTTTATTTTATTTTTTTAAAGATGTTATTTATTTATATGAGGGAAAGAGAGAAAGCATGAGTGGGGGGGGGCAGCAGAGAGAGAGGGAGAAGCAGACCCACTGCTGAGCAGGGAGCCTGACCTGGGGCTCGATCCTAGGGCGCTGACATCATGACCTGAGCTGAAAGTAGCCGCTTAACCAACTTAGCCACGCAGGCGCCTCAAAAACTTAACTAATTTTTAATAATAATACTGTAAGGGTCTCCGGCTGGCTCAATCAGTAGAGCATGTCATTTTTTTTTAAAGATTTTATTTTTAAGTAATCTCTACACCCAATGTGGGAATCAAACTCATAATCCTGAGATCCAGAGTTGCAGGCTCCCCCGACTGAGCCAGCCAGGCACCCCGAGCATTGCTCTCTCTCTGTCAAATAAATAAATAAAATCTTTAAAAAAATAATAATAAAATTGTAATCATGAAAAAGTTGAAAAAAATAATACTCCAAGTTTATTTTTGTATCCCAGAAATTGATTTGATAATTGCGATATTAATCAGCTTCACCAAATACTGATTTTAACACGTGGCCACTTGTATATATTGTATATATTTGGTGATATAAATGTGTATATATTATTGTTACATAAATGTATTCATATTATTATCTTATAAACAGAATCATAATGTGTATATTGTCTAAGTCATTCTTTTGTTATTTGGTTCATTATCTTTGCTGCCCAATTCAACTGTCTTAACTAGTCTAAGAGAAAACAGAATTTTTTTTTTAAAGATTTTTAAAATTTATTTATTTGACACACACGCACACACACACAGAGCGAGCATAAGCAGGGGGAGGGGCAAAGGGAAAGGGAGAAGCAGACCCCCTCCCCCCCCCGCCCCCAGCAAGGAGCCCAATGAGGGGCTTGATCCCAGGACCCTGATATCATGACCTGAGCTGAAGGCAGACGCTTAACGGACTGAGTCACCCAGGTGCCCCTAGAAAATATAATTTCAAACTGGGACTATAAAATATAGTATAGTGACAAATTTTGACATTGTTACTGATGAAAAATCAACTACTATTTATTAAACTCCTATATGTGCCATGATACATCTAGGTACCTTCAACCAATGGCTCTGTGAGAAAGGTGGCTTTAGTGAGAAAATTTCACAGGGGAGAAAATTGAAGTTCAGACAGATTTAAATGTTGAGGTCGAACCCAAATCTTTTTTTTACTAAAACTTTAAAAAATGAAAGACAACGGTGAAACTCCTAATTATGGCTCTCATACGACAATAAAACCAAAGCAAATTTACAAATCAAAGCCAAATTAAACCAATACAATATAAATCTACGGCATTAATATATTATTTGATGTTATTTTGTTGAAACTAAATTGTCAAGTTAAATAATGGAAAGATGTTTTGTGGATTTTACTCGACTTGTCTGCACGATTCCTTGGTTTCCCGCATGATTATCCTCTGGTGCATTGTCATTAGACCTGCAGTTAGCTTTTCTTTTTAATTTTTGAATTACATTTATTATTTTGTTCTGCTAATAGTTGTAATAATGTCCTGCAAAACACAATCATTAGGACAATTTGGTAAAGTTTTATAATTTTAACTATGCTCATGTCAATGAACCGTCATAAATTGGAACGTATACAGACATATACACTACGGACTCCCGCTCTAGAATAATGAATCGTCAACTAGAGCACAGTTTCTCTTAAGTTCAACAAGTCTATACACCATACTCAAGGTAATGATTCAATCTTCCCACCACTTTCCTCTTTCAAATTGCTGGGAAATCTTTGCTTGCGCAACGTAGCATGACGTCATTTGGCTTGCTACGAACCCAATCACAATCAGAAATGTAAATGAGGACCCTGAAATCACATGACACTACTCAGCTAGAAGGTAGTTGTCCTGATGATCCAAAAGATCCTTGGATAACAAAAAGAAAGCACAAAATTAAAAAAAAAATCTCCTTGAATTTCCAGACTCCTGAGAAAACAAGGACATAAACACAGCTACCATTAGATGTTAGTAAATGTGCTGTAAAAAGAAAAAAAAAAAACCTTTCCATTGTTGAATAGGTTTGGGAAACTCATTACCATATTAAAGGCTCTGAGAAATCTCATTAACTTTGTTTCACCGGGTTCAAACTAGAATGCGATTTGCCGATTGCCACTCTAAACACCCATACTCAGGGTACCGGAATCAATACAGTTAGAGAGAACCCCATAATACAAAGACTGATCTTCTCAAAATATTGACTGACCAATTGTTTTCAGCTCAGACTTTCTAAGGTGTTTTTTTTTATGGTTCAGTCTTCAAAAATCTATGGAAATCAGCTGTTTATACTGTATTAAGCACATAGTAATAATATCTGGATTCAACTTAACTCTCATTTCAAAGAAAGAATTACATCTTTTATTCTGAATCTGACCACAGTGCCTACCACGGTGTCTTGCATGTTGTAAACACTTGCTAAATGTTTGATATTTAGCTGATGATGCAATGTCTCTAAGTTCCAGGTAAAACCCACAGGGGTAACTTTTGTTGATAATAACTAAGTCCATAGGGACTGAATCACATGAGCAAAAATGTCAAAGCCATGATACTGTCACGAACCTCCAGCCCTGTTGCTGTTGAATAAATATAAATAAATATTTATGATATATGCTGAAATAAAATATATGGGACATTTTTATTTATGAGTACAATAAACAGGATTGGAAAGAACATAGGTTGTATTTTTAGCCCGTGTTTTCCCTTCTTATGAGACTGGATGGTTTGATGTTTCATGTTTTTAAAAAGATGTTTTCATTTCCTTTGAGATTTTTATGAGTTCTTTTCGGTTGGGAAAAACTACTGCCTCCTGAGGCACATAGGTCTGTAGAAGTCTGCTTGTGGATTTTGGCCCTGGGGACGTAGGCGTTATTGTGTATTTCTACGATAAATTTTCAGGGATATGTAACTTGCCTATAAAAATATGCCTGTGGGCTGAATCTTGGCAGTTAGCGTTTTAGTAAGAGAATATATTTAGTAATATCTGAATGTCTAAACAACTAACACGTAGGTAAGCTATTTTTAAAAACTGGGTGACAAAAAACATTGCCACCTTTTGAATGTGTTTGGCTATAACTAAATATCAACTTCCAAATTTATTTTTTAAAAAACATTTGAGAAGCAAGGATTTGCGTTAGCCCTGCCTTGGGTCACCTCATCATGAAAAACAAATAACCCAAATCCTTTATTTGGAAAACTGGTGACACTGAGCTGGTCTTTTTGAGTCAATAGTAACACACCTTGACTTGGGTCCTTGGGTTCAAATTCTGAGGGCTAGCAATGATTTGAGGTTCTCATTACGATCTCCCTTTTTCTCCGAATTCAGTTAGTTTAATAAGTGTATGGAAAGAGTATTTAGCATCCCTAGCTTTGTCCCGAAAGTACACAAAGATGGCACCAAGAACCGGGGGGCCTTAGCTTTCACAGGTGTCTGTTAACTCACAGTGTGGCCGAAACAAAGGAAGCAGCATTGCAAACCAAGCTCTTTGTTCAGTGGGCTTGTCACTAAATCGTTTATGGACGGGGACACAAATTAATTAACTCGCAAATTAAAATACCCAAATGAGGGGCGCCTGGGTGGCTCAGTCGTTAAGCGTCTGCCTTCGGCTCAGGGCGTGATCCCACGCTCCTGAGATCGAGCCCCGCATCAGGCTCCCTGCTCTACTGGGAGCCTGCTTCTTCCTTTCCCCCTCCCGCTGCTTGTGTTCCCTCTCTCGCTGTCTCTGTCAAATAAATAAATAAATAAATAGATAGATAGATAGATAAAATATCAAAAAAAAAAAAATACCCAAATGAGTGAATAGTAAGTGAATTTGGAAGACAGGTTGCTGTCCTAAGAACAACTCCATGCTTTGAATCCAAGCTCTGCATGGTTCCCTAATCACTTTTTGCCAAAGGCCCACATTTGTAAAATTGGGATTGTTTTGCAGGGTTGCGGGTTGTTGTAGAAATTAGACAAATACAAAGTGCTCAAACACTGGGGACTACGTGATGAAGATGTTTTTATAGCCAAGCGTCTGGTGGAGTTTCCCAGCGAGGACGCGCTAATGGGAGTACTCGGGCACGGGGCGCGAGGTAGCCCAGAGCAGCCGAGACAGGCCTGGTCCTCCAGAGGTGAGACCTGTGTGAGAGCAGACTGTAGCAGTGGATGCGGGCGGGAGGGAAGACACGGTTTAGAAAGAAGCCTCTCTCTGATCTCACTCAGGACTACGTGCTCAAAGCCACATGGAAGGATCGTAAATCCAAAATCTCTGCATTTTCATGGTCCATAGGATAGTACATTGTTCTTAACACTATGTGTAAGTTGGATATGGTTATTACGGCTGAAATTTTCTTTGACCAGAAATGAGAAATAACAGAGAAATCTGTTATTGGCCATATTTTCATATTTTGAAAAATATACTGGTTTATCTTGCAATCACATACTAAGTTGAGCATTGGCTTGGTGCTTTCACAGACATGATCTCATTTCACCCTGACAGCCCTGATGACAAGTGTGCGTGATGATTCTCACTTTAACTATGACAAAATAGGCTGAGAGAGCCCAGGAGAGACAGGATTAGATCATGGGTGTTGTTTGCCTTTAACAACACCTTGTTGCAAGTCCCATACATGTCCATATCTGTATCACACCTCACAACGATTTTCTACTGCTGTTCTTAAATTTCAAAACAGTCATTGAGGGAGGGGCACAGGAGGCAGGAAAATCAAAGCGTGGAGGGAGAGCGGGAGCTCTTGGGGTAGAGATGGGGCTGTAGCATGTAAACCATGGGATTGAAATGGGGACTGGGTAGGGAGGAGGGTGTCAGACAACCCTATTCTAAGAGGATCCACCGCACTCTTAATTCACATATGTTGAGGTTCCCATTGAGACCCCAGAACTATATTTCTTGTTTCTTCATTTACTTACAGGATCTCACAATTTTGGGGGGCAAAATTTGTTATCATATAGATTTCTGTGATAACTCTGTTTGAGATAAGTGCCTGCTAAAACCCCACCTCTTCCAGCAAGCCTTCCAGGACTACCACCAAGGATACAATGACTGCCTGCAACTCCACCCAGGGTGGGCAGCAGTAAACTCCTGAGATTCCTTCCTACTTGTCACTCTTCCTCCTCAGGCCCACTGACCTTTCTGTTTTTTGGGTAACCCTTACCCTTTCATTCAACTTTGACAATAACATTGTCTACACTCCTTTTATAGTCCGCATAGCATTATCTGCCTTTTGGTCTGCCTTACCTTGCAAAGCAGAACTTCTGACTACTTATTGAAGACTTAGGAAAGGTCTTGAATTTGAAAACCGGTGAGCGTTTCCATTTCAAGGAGGGCAGCAAAGCTCCCAGGAGCCAGACTGGCCTGTCTTGAAACTTTGGGATATTTTCTAGACTCCCCCTTTTGCGCTTGGACTTGCCAGGTCTACTCTGAATGTGACGGAGATAGAGTTTTCAAAGAGGGTGAATAATCAGCACAGTGTCGACAAGAGCCCCGGCCTCGGAAGCGTGTGCCGTGCAACTACCATAGGTCTGTGTTCCTACCAGTGACCAATAACAGCGTGTAGACAATTGGTGAAACAAGTTTAGAGCAGATTATAGAATAATTTAAGCATAATTTTAAAGCCTATTTTAGGGGCGCCTGGGTGGCTCAGTCAGTTAAGCAGCTGCCTTTGACTCAGGTGATGATCCCAGGGTCCTGGGATCCAGCCCCATGTTGGGCTCCCTGTGTAGCAGGGAGCCTGCTTCTCCCTCGCCTTCTGCCCCTCCCCCAGCTTGTGCACACGCTTTCTCTCCCCCTCTGTCAAATAAATAAATAAAATCTTTAAAAAAAAAAAGCCTATTTTACTTTATTACAAAAGGAATCCATGTTTATTGTACAAACTCTAAATGGGAAGCATTTTGATATGATTGACAGCAAAGCATCTCTTAGCTGGTTTGGGGGCCACTCTCCTTCCACATTCTCTGCTCTCATTAAAAGACAAATGTGACAAAGGGTCTTCAAGAACTTCCTCGTCCTTTCTCTCTTTTCACAATCATCTTACAGAGGAACGGCAGATCTAGAATTTTATACAGAGGGGCTTCTGGGCCATGTCTTATTATTATAAAGAGAGGGTTAAGGCTGTGAGTTTGCATAGCACTTGACCTAAGACCTGGAACACGTCAATTACTCATTTTAAAGCAGGGCTTGTAGAGATGTTCTGGAATGTAAAGTCCTCCCAAGCCGTGATCCCAGTGCTACAACTGCTGCTGAGGAATGTTCAAGGGGGCTAATCTGGTTGTTTATTCAGCTAACAAGCATTTATTGAACACCTTCTATGTGCAATGCCATAAGGTAGATTCTAGATGAAAACAGACACAAGAAATAAACAAACTTTGGTTTCTGCCTTCATGGAATTTTTTAAATAACAAAAAGCCTTTGTTTGACATTTAGGTCATTTTCTACTAAAAATAATTCAGTGATGAAATCCCTGTGGTTAAATTCTTTTGCACATCTATAAATATTTCCTTGGGACATATTTTTAGAAGGGGATTTGTAAGGTGTCATTTGGTGATCTTAGAACTTAGGATAAAATAACCAGACAAATGCATTAGACATAGACAGAACTTAACGGATTATTATTTGATATCTGTAGGAGTTGGGTGGCTCTAAAACTATGAAAATATATAAAAGGAATGCAAGCATTTGATTAAAAAGACATTTAAATATCTCAAAGTCCAAAGAAATACAAAAATCCAATCCAATGAGGCAATTTCTTTTTTTTTTAAGATTTTTTTTAAAAGATTTTATTTATTTATTCGACAGAGATAGAGACAGCCAGCAAGAGAGGAAACACAAGCAGGGGGAGTGGGAGAGGAAGAAGCAGGCTCCTAGCGGAGGAGCCTGATGTGGGGCTCGATCCCAGAACACCGGGATCACGCCCTGAGCAGAAGGCAGACGCCTAACCGCTATGCCACCCAGGCGCTCCTAAGATTTTTATTTTTAAGTCGTCTCTGTATCCAACGCAGGTCTCAAACTCACAACTCCGAGATCGAGAGTCACATGCTCTACCTACGGAGCCAACCAGGCACCCCAATGAGGCATTTTCAAGAGTGGGTGTCACAAATTCTAATATGTCTTGAAAATTAGGCAATATATGACTCAAATCTAAGGTCCTTTGCTAAGTGATCACCTTTTGTTTTAAATGATGACTTCTCTGTTCGAAGTTATAAATGGGGTTCAGTATGCCAGTATGCCCCATCAGTGTCATAAACAAGGATCCAGTATTGTCTCAGTCTGCACCCATCTGGTCCTTATGAGGCTTCAGCAAGCTGAAAACACAATGTAAAAGTTACATGGGGAGGTAATCCCCCAAACTAGAAAGGATGACATAATTACTTCATCAGTGGCTAAGCATCTTTCAATTCAAAGATTTAGAAAATTTTTCTTGGTATTAATATATTTTGTGTTAGGAAATCTGTGTATACTTAGTATTTTTGGTACTTTCAATGTTTGGAATTTGGCTAGTAAACAGATCAGTTTTTTAGTTACAGTTTAATGTAATACGTAATGGATTTAGGCTTGTGATTTAAGCTAAAATCTTATTGAGTTGATATACACAGTAGAATAGTGAAGTTAAAATTCATTGCACTTGTGAGTTTATTTTGTTAGATTTATGGTTCATTTGATACCAGGAAGATTTTGTTTGCTAAATCAGACAATAATAGCATTAAAAAAGAAAATTAATCTTTTAAACTTGTAAATAGACTTTAGGATGTTCGAAAGCATTCATTTAACTGTAAGTGAGATCAAACATTAATTGATGGTCTTTAACTATGATTGGACTTATTTTTTGAACATGGAATATTATTTTTAAGCTTAATTTAACACTAATAAAAAAAACTACTATTTAGAATTTGTAACTTTAATTAAAAAGTTCTCAGTAATCTTTTCTACACACAAAATCCTTCCCCAAAGATAATCAAACAAATCTGACTTTTAACACAGGATTAATACACATATACAAGTCTAGTTGTTCGGTAACTACTGGGTTGTCTGTGTTTGAAGTTTTGAATTCTCTTACCCCTGATTAAGTTATCCCCACAATATGCATAGCATTATCCCCGCAACACAATCTAATCTTTAATCCTTCTTTTTAACCTTTTATTTTATTCTTCTTATTCTCCTGAATTGAACAATCTTGGTCTAGGGCACACATTCTGACTTACAAGCTGATTGACAATATGAACTTCTAGGGGATATAAATGCATGTTTAGAATTCAGAGATTCTAAAGAAATCTACTGGTTTTAAAGTTTTCATATTATTAGGTAGGGGGAAAAAAGCACTGACATGACTTAATGAAAGAACCACAAAACTAATTAAAGTTTTGTGAAATAAGCCCCACAGGAAAAAGTTTAAAGATCTGAAATAGGTAAAGTGGAGAAAACTGAAATGTCTGAACAAAGTGGGTTTAAATTTGCCTTGTAAATACTGGTTGGAGTCCTTCCAATAAACTCCTCCCTCCTCCTCCCCACGCAAAAGCAAATGAAGCTGAGATTTCTTTTTATTCATCAGCTGATTTATTAAGTACAGAATTTGAAGGTCTCTCAATATAGGAAGAGGTATTCTATGAATTATATGCTAACCAGACATTTTCTTTCCATTAGAGATAGTACAAAAACAGAATTTGCTTTAACTATAGAAAGAAGATTATAGGTTGACATTAGAAAAAAGCTTTAGATCTCAAGATAGCATTGTACAAATAATGTACTATCTTTTTTTTCTGGAAAAAGAACTTAAATAAAAAGAAAACATTTTTTTCTTTTCTTTTCTTTTTTGTTTTGAAGAGTGTGATTATTTTCTTATAACTGAAAATTTAGTTTATGTCTTGTATAGATTTATGAAGTGATAGGGCTCGACTACACTAAAAACTACCCATATGTGATCAATATTAGTGTTTTTCAATAACATTAAGCTATAACCTATGCTTTCAAAGGCCCTGTTTCCTCCTTAAAATATCTCTGATACCAAAAAAGTAATCTCAGGATGGATTCTCCACTTAATTTACAAGTTATTTAAAAGAATCTTATTTTAAATTTGTATATACCTAGATATTAATTGTTGTCACACTTTTTTAAGAGTTCTTATTGTTATTTCAGAAAGCATAGCAAATATGGGCTGTTGGAGTTCTCCTTTCATAAAGATAGTACCATATTTTTTTACCTAAAACTTTCTCATTTTAAATAATTTTCTGGTATTGGAAAATAATGTGTTTCCTTTCTTTATTGGTAAGAAAAAAAAAAAGACTATCCATATGCCCCTATGCTTAATTAACCAAACTTTATGACAAGTTAATTAACATTTTTTGTTCACTTGTTTGTTATGTACCAAAACAATTGATTTTTATGATGGTTTAATGTCAGCTAATGTGGGGGTGCCTGGCTGGGTCAGTCAGTACAGCACACGACCCTTGATCTTGGGATTTTGAGTTCAAGCCCCACACTGGGTGCAGAGCTTACTTAAAAAAATAAAATAAAATAATGTCAACTAATATGATTGTAAATATGTCAAATTATTATATTCCATGAACATTTCTGTTATACATTTTAAACCCTTAAATACAAATCTATATCTGTAAAAGGCTTACTGTAGTGTCTAACATATTTCATGTGCTAAGTATTGACAAAAGTTCTAAAAACTTAACCTAAAGATCTAATCAACAAATTCATTAAAGATGCAAGATACACATTTAACATACAAAACTCAGTAGCATGTCTATACACTAGCAGTGAATTTTCTGAAAAAGAAATAAAGGAATTGATCCCATTTACAATATCTTTTTAAAAATTTTTTAAAAGATTTTATTTATTCATTTGAGAGAGAGAGTGAGTGAGAGAGAGCATACAAGCAGGGGCAGAGAGAGAGGGAGAAGCAGGCTCCCCACTGAGCAGGAAGCCCGATGTGGGGCTGGATCCCAGGACCCTGAATCATGACCTGAGCTGAAGGCAGACACTCAACCAACTGAGCCAGCCAGATGCCCCCCCCCATTTACAATACCTTAAAAACGATGAAATACTTAGGAATGAATTTAACCAACACCATTCTTTGATGACCAGAGATGACCAGAAAAAGGTGCTGAGGAAAGCTCACAGAGTAGAAGCAGAAAGAAAGGAAAGGAGGGTAAGCAGCCCTTGGGCATAGTCAGGTCCTAGACAAAATTTTTAAGATGTCAAATTCAGTCCTCTAGTTATTCCAACTTCCCTACCCATTCAGGCCCCAGGAAACTAGCTCCTTGGAACCCTCATTGTCACAGTCCCTGCTCTGAACCATACTTGTCTTTCTCTAACCAACTTGTCTCCGGCCCTCAGGGTTTTGTTTTTGATGAAATAAAAGTCTGCTCATCTGACAAGGTAGTACTGATTACGCGGCTAATCGGTTCCCCTTGGCTAAAGTGATCTTTGCCAAATAGCACATTTTCTTTATAATCAGATTCTCCCGAGTATTTAAAACTTCACTCAGAGAAATTACTTCAATAATAAAACTCTCTGGAACTCTGTTAGGTCTGGGTGGGGAAAGAAGATTTGGGGGGGGATCTAAATACTCCATGTATATTCATTCAATAAATGATTACTAAGCAGTTCCTGTGTTCCAGACACTGTTCTGGGCATGATGACAGCAGAGTGGAACAAGAAATGCAATGTCCTTTCTCATAGGATTGTGTTCTAGCGGGATTTAGGGGAGACAACTCTAATTTCATACAGTGACATATGCTATGAAGAAAACACAAAATGGTGATGAGACAGAGTGACTGGGTGAGGTTGGGCAAGAGAGGGGGTGTGGGTGGCAATGGTGGGGGGTGTGTGCTCCTTTTCCTGGATTGGGCAGTCTTGGGACTCATTTCTGAGGAGGTAACACTTGAGCTGAGAATCTGAGTAATACGGAACTAGCAGGTGAACATGTGGGGGCAGAGAGTTTTCCAGGAAAATCTTCCAGTGAGATTGGATGGTCTGCATAAATTCACCTGAAGAATATCAGGAATCCTGGCAATACTGGGCTCTCATTGTCTCTAGAGGTTCCAGAAAACTAGGAAATTCAGACCAAAATTTGACATCTCCTGTGATCTTTTTCTTTTTAGATTTCAATCTTCTAGGCAATTAGAATAGTTGTATTCAGCTCATATAAGCTTCTAATTATTCATTTATTCATTAGTTCTTTAACATTCATTCAATAAATATTTATTATCTACCATGCACCAGATGATACAGCAGCTAACCAAACAGATAAAAATCCACATCCAGGGGCACCTGGGTGGCTCAGTTAGTTAAGCATCTGCCTTCGGCTCAGGTCATGATCTCAGGGTCCTGGGATCAATCGCTGCGTTGGGCTCCCTGCTCAGTGGGGAGCCGGCTTCTTCCTCTCTCCTCTGCTTGTGCTCTCTCTCTCTCTCAAATAAATAAATAAAATCTTCAAAAGAAAATCCACAACCATATGGAGTTTGCATTATAGTGGGAGAGAGATACGATAAAGAAAATACCCTATTTCATGAAGCCTAAGATGCACAGTTTCTCACCATTTCAACATTTCTGAAATTGTAATGTGGCTTATTCAACACTACCTTACATTTACAATTGGCAGCTGTTTTTCTTAGTGATACAAAAAATAATATTGCATCTTATAATCCAAGGCATTTAGATTTGATGAATTATAGTTAATAAAAAATAAGTGCATAGTTAGTGCAAGGAAAGACGTGACTGTGACAGAGTGAGCAAAGGAGAGCTGGTTATGAATGGCTTTATCAGTTGATTTGCCATTGATGGAGAAGGAGACTGCAGGAGGAGAGGATTTGAAGAAAAAATATGAAGAACCCAACATGGGGCGTGTCGGGAAATTCAAGGAGTCAGTTTATCCTTGTGTCTAGACTCAAGAGAGGTCCATGTTGAAGCTATAAATATATATAAATATGTATGTATATATATATTCAAATTGTTTATAAATTTGGGATAAGAATGCTAAGGATTGAGTTGGAGGGAGGACTGGTACTCCAGCATTTGACTGTGAACCAAAGATGACTGACTTACCTATTCTGCACTAGGAAGGAACCTCACTCACAAGGCTTTAAATTTCCTAGTTCCAACCCAATTAACTTAAAAGAGCCTGTGGGCTACATTTAACAATACTGCATGCGTTCATCACAGCGGATGATGTGATAGGTGGTTATTCCTCGGGGAGCAGTGTTTTGATCTGTTTTATCTGTTCCAGATATCTTCCAGTACTAAAAGATTGCAGAATTGAGCACAGTTGTGCCATAGACATCATCCAATCTAGATTTTTCCCATTCCTTGAGAGGTTACAAATAATGATACCAATTTCCTTACTCTTAAAGTAGGAATATAATTGCTACATCACAAGATTATTCTGATGAAATAAAGACATACAGAAAGCATCTAGTACAGCATCCGGGAGCACCCTGTCAAACCCATAGGTGTTTATTTCTTTATTTCTTTTTCCAGTAACAGTCTTGAAGATATTTTTTAAAAAAATCTACTGGACCAGAGTGTAAAGATATGTTCCAGGAAACCACCCAGTGGCATCTGCAATTATAAAAAATGAATGTGAGGATATTCCAAGATTATCTTGGAATCATATGAAAAGATTAAATGCGTAATCTTTCCCCCCTTTGTAATGTATAAGGAACAACTGTAATGCTTTACATCATTGAAACAGCTCTTATATGTAGCTTAAATTGTATCAACAATACTATTGCCATTTATCTTAATGTTACGGACTGATACTATAAATCTAGGCTTCTAGAAGAAAGAGAACTTTCTAACATGGTGCTTCAACATACATGTAACATAGTACTGTGTATCTATTGGTCAATAGATTAATTTAATGGAGGTCCATGTATTTCTTTAACAACTATTTTTTTAAGGACTTAACATGTACTGGGTAGTGCACAAACCACTGGAAATCCATTGGTGAATAAGATAGCATTTGTGCTGTCAAAAAGATTAATATATGGTGAGACTGGAGAGTAAAGTGCAGAATGAGAAATTTTACAATAGGAGTAAGTTCAATGCACTACGGGAAGACGAGAGCACCAGGACTTCTCCCCAAATCTTTCATAACCCATTGAAGATTTCATTTACCGGAAGTCTAGCTTCCAATATCACAATTCCACATTATGAGTAGCAGATGATTACAAATATAGCTTTGAAAGAGACTACCTCATTAGCATCATTAAAGTTTTCCTTTTCCTTTCTACACCCAGAAGTATGAATATGAATGCCTGATTCTAACCCAAGCACGGTCAGCCACAGTAAGAATAGGTATTCCAGTCATTTTGCAAGTCAAGCCTGAATCACAGTTTCAATGAGTAAATTATCTCTCTGCAGATTTTTTGTAAAGGTGCAAGAGTATAAATGTCTTGGCTAAATAACACCAATGCTATTTTCCTGCAGGGAAATCAAATCTCATAAAAGTATTTTGATTTTCTTCCGGAGTATTTGCGTTCAATGAATCCTAGAAGCAAAATCCCCCAGTGGATGTAGTTCTTGTGTGTGATAACTTCTTAAGCCATTTCACAGTGTTGTTTTTTTTTTTTTTTCCTCTGGAGTTTCAAGGTAGATTACTAGCCTCCCTCAACCCTTATCAAGTGCTTATGTGTCCTGGGCTCTAGGGGTGAGGAACTGGATAATATTCACCTCATAGCCTCGCACCTTTCTTTCTGGACATTGTGAATTCTCTTTGATCAACTTCCAACCACGGAGGTCTCTGTGGTGTGCGTTTATGGAGGCTTACCATCCGCTACTCACCAAGACAAAAGAAAACCGTAATGAAAGTTCAGCGACATCCCGAACCACCCAGAAATGACCCATACTTAGGGAGAAACAATTCTATTCAAAATTCCCTTTTTATCCACTAACAAGTAACCTCAGAAAACATCCCGAAAAAAGGCTGACAATTTCTATTTTTCTGAAAATGTGAAGTAATTCAGCAAGGCTGAATCAGGGGCAAAATACTGAGGAAATTATGCATGGTTTAAAATTTGTTCTTTTTTTTTAAAAAATTTAGTATACTTTCCATTTTAGTGGGAAAGAATTATTACTGTTTTTGCCTAAAATAAAGAAACATCTCTTTTAAAGCTAGGCTTATATTGTGAGTAATCATTTATCTTATATATTTCTCAGTTAAAAATATCATATTCAAATTCAAATTCCCATCCTTCTTGTTGCCTCTTTGTAGATCTCAGTGTATGAGTGCTTATACACATATGCATTTTCAAGTGAATTTGAGATTTGTTGAGAAGGACACATGCTTACAGTTTTGTTCATAAAGATAAAGCGTGTACTAATTATGTCAATTAGTGAAGGCCCTGGGTCATCAGACTTAATAAATGAGTTGTATGAATTTCTTTACATCTGTCTCTGATTAGACTGTCAGTTACTAGAGATCAGGGACTAAAATCCTTAAGTATGCACAGACCCGACACCAAATGTAATTTCAATAAATAATTCTTGAACTGGATTCTCAAATGCGCCCTAAAGACAATTAGACTATGGATAAATAAGAATTGAGGTGAAAATTAAAAATAAACTTTTAATTCTGGTCATGTATTTAAGATCTTGTATGCCCTCGCCCTGTATCTAAGAATCGCTAAGGAATAGTAGGCAAGGTGATGCCAGTCCCCAGAGCAGTAGCACATTTTATGAGCAAACTGGTCTGACAGTAGATTTTTTCCCCTGTTTTTTCTTGGTTGTTATTTCTAGTATCTGCAATTAAATGAACTGAACTGCTACATCCAACAATTTTCAGAGCTTATTGTCTATTTAAAACCAAATATAGCAAGATCCCAAAGCAGTGGATTCTCATAATGGCTTTGCTTCTTTCCTTTCTCAACAGCTGTATGTCCGTGTGTGTGTGTGTGTGTGTGTGCACGCGCGTGAGTTTTTTTATATCATTACCTACCTATTTAAAGAGGAAAACTTCTGAGAAAAATCACCAGAAAACTGAGTTTATCCTGCTCTGACAAACTAAAAATATGAAAACAATAAACCAGTTTCAGCAAATCATCTCTTGCCTCACTTTACAAACACTGGATCCGTTTGCAAAATTATAAACTTTTTAGATGGCTGCTTCTCAAACTGCTGTGTATGTCCTCACCCAGTGGCATTTGAGGCTTTAGGATAAACATAGTGCAGCTTCCTAGAGTACCAATTTAACGTGAAGATTTGGGGAGGGAAAAACCATCATTTTTATATAAAAATAAACATGTATATATCGTAAAGTAGAAAGCAACATTTTCTGTTTGGCGCAGCTGCTTCGGGCTTTGCCCTAGATGCTCAGATTTCCTCTCCTTCCAACTCTTCAGCCATTAGGTGTCCTTGGCTAACGAACGTCTGAGAAGTGCTGGAAAGTCATCAGTTCGCTGGCGCAGAGCCTGGACCTGAGTATAGCCACCCAATCCTAATCAGGAGACTAGCGCCTTCAGACTGGCTCCCCTCCCCCTCCTAAAGAAAAACCACCCATCAGTGTTAGGTGCAGTCATTCCAGCCTTCATCCCTTCTCAGGTGTGTTTTTGTTTTGTTTTGTTTTGTTTTTTAAGATTTTATTTATTTATTCAACAGAGATAGAGACAGCCAGCGAGAGAGGGAACACAAGCAGGGGGAGTGGGAGAGGAAGAAGCAGGCTCA